>NC_140124.1:127733932-127783932 GCF_964035555.1 Netta rufina
AGTGAGTTATTCTAACATTTGCAGTTTGTGAGCAACAGCTGTGTCTCTTAATGCTGTAACCCCCCTCCACTTTTGTTGCAGGCCCACAGTTCGGCCTTTCTATCCCTCTAAGCCTCAGTGAGACATAATGGGAAATTTGAGTAGGCCATGAGATTAAAGCTCCGAATCGATGGCCAACCAGCAATTGTCATTTTAGAAAACATTCTTTTATCTTTTTAAATGCAAAGCAGATCTTATTTTAAAACATTTTCTGATGGACAAAATTACCTTTTTGTTGGTGGTGGCTGACAGCCTACATGAATCTTAATGCAATTATTTAGATTTGAGATTGGGCTGCCCAACCTGTATCAGCAATAGGATTTTTAAATGTTTTTCCTTTGTTTAATAATACAGGTGAAAGACAGACTGTAAATCATTCTTACATAAAATACAAAATATTAAAGTAAAATACTTTTTATTTGTTAACGTAATACAGAAATACATTTAAAAAAAATAACAGAAATGGTCTCCAGTCTCTCTGAACCTATTATGATTTCTCCATTTAATAAGTATTGTTTGATTTAAAAAGAACATTTAACCTCTTTGTTTTAAAATAATTCTTTGTCCTCCATTTTACCTCAACATTTTCAGGCTATAAGTCGTCCACAGAGTAATGCATCATTCAGTTTATGACATCTAATAAAGGCCTACTGCAAGCATTAGAACCAGGTGCTTCAACAATTTTCTTTTCTGCTTGTAGCTGCTTCTGCTTGTTCTCTTGTAGCCTAAATAGAAAAAAATATATATTTTTGCTATTTCTTTTTTTTTTTCTGTTTAAATCTTGACAGATGCTGACAGCACTACAGTATCATTTGATGTCCGTGCAAACAATAGATGCATGTATTTTTGAACACACGGTGTACTTATTAGTATAAATACAGATGTGATTAAAGGCCATGCTTTCAGTCATTAGATAACATATTAAAAAAATGTTATTGTTCACATACATTTATGAATCAGGGAGATAGATACCAGTAAATGAAAAACAACTTCAAACCTATTTCCTAACCTATAGCTGGACTATCATACTCCTTTGTTCTTGTGCAGGTTAATAGAGATTGAGGAGATGGGCAGAGGAAAAGCAGTGCAATTTTCTGCTATTTAAGCTTGGCGAAATGGCACTCTTCAGGAAGCAGCAAAAAGTATGAAAGCGTAATAGGCATTTTAAAAGTAGAAGTCCATATAGCTGCTTGAGGGATCCTCAGATTTAGGCATGCATAGAATCACGAATGAGATAATCAGCATTGTGAAATTGAAACCTGTCTGCTGCCTGCTGCTGTTCTTCCCTCTTTCAGTGGAGTGATTTGTAACACTCATCTTCTTCAGGCAAGGCAGCCTTCAAGATTATCCAGAACTGTCAATAGTAATTGCCAAAGTATTTTATTACCTACAGAAAATCAAAGGAATTTTATAACCAACAGTTATCAAGTTTCAATACACGGTATAAAGAGAGCAATTTTAGTTGGAATACAATTGTGTTTGGCTTGCTTTAATGTTCTTGAGACAATTCCTGTACAACCAACTACAACAATCACTGTATTTAAGCTAGAGGCAAGAATACGCATATGTACTTGTAGTTAAAAAAAAATAATAAATAAAAAATAAAATTACATAATGCTCACAAGCTTCGGCAAGTAAGTGGTTTTTAATTGCCGTACAAACTATGCCTTAGCTAATTACTTCTTAAAAGAATGACGTTTCTATAAAACTCAAGATGACATTTTGAAATTCTGGCAGTAGATAGGAGTTTAGCTGGGGCATTCTCTGTCATGAGGTAAATCAAGTGCCTGGAGATTAGCAAAATATGACACTGATTATAAAGTCTGAAAACATTAATGTTGCAGCTTGTATTGTGTTCTCAGATTATAATCGTTATGTGAACCACAATTGTCAGCCATTCATTTAACGCAGTTCTGTTACCCTACAGGGTCACCCATGATTCAGAGTTTTTTAGATGCTTAGCTTCTTACTCAGGCTATGCACGAGTAAGTGCATAAGACGAGTATGCATCTTCTGCCTTACAGTGTTTTTCTGAGCCATACACCTAACTTTCTTTCCAATACAAGGAAAAGAAAGGTGTGGCTGTCTAAATGCTTTATGGGGGAAAATTCAGTTCCTATTTTTGACAGTACCTTTCCCCTCTAATCCATGAAGTCATGTCAAGACTGAAGTGACATGGCTACCTCTAAGGGTTCTTTTAAAAACAAATATACAAACTGTAAAAAATTAATCAGCATAGGGAAATGACTCTTTCTAAGTTCCAAACAAGATGGATGCACTTATATCTTGAGATGTGCAGAGCATTTTATTCACAGTACTAAAGTAGATATTATATCTACTGAAAGACCTCTGAAATAGCAGCCATGAAAAAGCTGCTGAATAAGCCATGAACATTTTTTATACTAATACGGGCATGAAGCCATGATTAGAGCATAAAAGAGAGCTTTCCTTTCAACTGTGAATCTCCTTGCTCTTTCTACTTTTTTTGTTTTGTTTTGTTTTGTTTTGTTTTTTTTTAATGACCTGTTAATTAAATTATTAGTTGTTGTTGAAAAGGCAAAGCATTTTACCAAGAACCTCATTTCATAACACTGGAATATATGAAAAATTTAGCAAAATGTTAATTAGGGGAGAGGTTATTTATATACTATTAAAATGCTGATGTTGTAATTATCAGAGAATTATTCAATTAAACTGGGTAATAGCCATTTTTAATATAAGAAAAATGACTAGCCTGGTGGAAATTTGCTAGTATGATGAACCTACACTGAATCTGGTACTTTTTTCACTTTATTATTATTAGTTTATGTTATACATAGAAACATATATTATAAACATATAAGCATATATTAAACAATGTATGAAATGTCTTGACACATTAGTCCATCTAGTACTTATGTATATCCATAAAAAATACAGAAGTGTATTTTTATCAGCCAGAATTATACAGATGTTTAAGGACATCAGAATAATTTGAACTAACTTATCCCTTTTTGTGAGGTTAGTTACTACAAGTGCACTCCCTGAAAAGAGGAACTTTCAGGGCTAGCTATATGGTTATTACAATAATATCATCACATTTCTTGTTTACTTTGAGCTATGAGATTGAACTGAATAATGAAAGTACAAGTTGATATCCACACTTTTCTGGGCCCAGACTTTTGAACTAGATCAGTGCTCCCTTTAGCTCCAGGTTGTCTAATTGTCCCACCAATAGTAAAACTGGAATCTGCAAAAGATCTGAGTATAGCGTGACCATTTTATCCGTCTAATATACAAATTATAAATCATAATAACAAAAGCCTTTCCCCTGGCTCTTCACCCCACCAAAGTAAAATGCCTTTTTAAGGCCTTTTAGTTTTAAGAGGAAAATTATCTCCAATCCGAATTTGATTGCAGTATTGGAATTCAGAGATTCAGAGCACAGAAAAAAAACACAAAACAACAACAACAAAAAAATCTGTCTGTGCAAAGCCATAGTACAACTCATATTAGCCTACAAGGTCTGGTAATAAAATTAAGTTAATGTTTTTTAAAAATATTTTTTTTCTTTCCAAAAATCCAGAAAAAAAAAGCAAGTTGTTGGAAGTTTAAAAACAAGAGGGAAATATAAGATAGGATATTTGTTGATCATATTTCAGATATGTTAGATATGTTAGAACACAGAGCCTGATGATACTCCAGTAAAAATCAGCTTAACACTAGCACAACTCTGTTAAATTTAGAAGAGTTAATCTTAGTTTTCACCAGTTTAAATGGGAAAACCATATATTTCCAGCATTGCTAGCAAGTGCTGAAATTCAGAACTAATTGTCTCTCTTTTCTGTAGTGAAATAAATTACATTTTTTTTCTTAAATCTTTGTTTAAACACTGGACTGTTACATTTAACATTGGATTAAGTGGGGTAAAAGTTTACTGAGAAATTGCACAGCTATATTTGTACAGAGCTGTACCTGATTCCCACCTCCTGTAGTGTGAGCAGTGGTAAGTGAACTGTTTCTGTGTTGTTCACTCACTCTGTCAGATCGAAACTCAGCTCAATAGCATTAAACTAGCTCCCATTTGAAAGATTTGTCTTACAAAACCCTGAAAACTGCTCTGAACATGCATACATTGATTTTGTTGCTGGAATCTCCTGAGCTTTGATGAAAAGGAGACTCCACATGCAGGTGAAAGAGGGTTTACCTCTTCAATATTAAAAAGAGAAGATTAAGGATTTTTGTTGAGCTAAGGCTGAACTAATCAGTGCCGTGTGAGGGTAAGACAGTTGGCCTCATGCCTACAGTACGTTAATGTTATTTTGTTTAGTTGGACAACAAGTTCAAATATCTCCAATAGCTGCTTCTGAGTAGCTGTCTACTATTATTCCCATTTGCACAGCTAATTGAATGTCCCGTGGTGCAAGAGGTTTTTATTTTTGCCACAGAGAATGGGGTATTTATGTTCATTGTGGGAAATTTTCTTAAATTTTGTCCAGTAAAAAAATGCAATGATTATATCAATTCAGAGAAGAACACCTGTATGATGCTACTCTAAATGCCGAGCAGGTTAGTATTCACAGAGGCATTTTTTGCAATCAGAAGTTTAGTTCCATTCCATTTAGTTCTACTAAAGCATAAAAATAAAATTAGATGAGCGATTTTCACAAACTTTCATGTTTTGGTCTAAAGAAAAAAGGTGTTTATTTAGGCTTGCAAGTTGAAGAACCTTTCTCTTTTTGTTCTTACTACAGATGTCTCATGCAATGTACATGCTACCATCAGTGCATAGAACTATGAGAATTTTTGTGGATGAAGAAGAGTAGGGAATCCTTAGTTTGCACGCATCATTACTGAGACAAGAATGCCAGAACAATGTAATGTGCAACATACTAAGGAAAATAATATTTTTTTCAGCTTTTACTGTCAAATATTGCTTTCTCTTGCATTAATCTATGAAAAACTAGGTGGCACAAACATTACCTGTAGTTGTGGCACAGGTAAGGCGTTGGGAGACATGGTGAGAGAAGGCAGTATTTTTTTAAATGAACTAGCTGCATTGTAAGATATCATAGCATGTTACAAATATATCTAAACTAAAGTCTTATCAGCTGTGCTTTCGATCTATAGTAGAAATACAATAATGAAGTTGAAATGAATGCTACAGAGACAGATAAAGTCAGATAAGAGATTTTCAGAAATTAGATAACATTTATTTTTTGTCATTTATAAGAATCACTTGGTTTGCCTCTTAGGCATATGTTGGTTGGATTCTCACACAGCATGGTTCTTCTTCAGTAGATCTGCTCCCCTGCCAATTGAGGTCACACTCCAGAAACACATGGAAGTCCAACAAACCAAAAAAAAAAAAAAAAAGGAAAAAGAGGGAAGCACATTTCATATCATTTAAACTAATGATGGCTGATCTGGAAAACTAATCGATGGTGATGACTTAGCCTTACTTCAGTCTGAACATAGACCAGAAATGACAAGAAAAACAAGGTCTGAAATGACTCATGGGACTAGAGGATTATTTGTCTAATTTAATGCTGGTCTGAATAATCTCCAAATATTGCTGTAAAAATAATGTATAAATAAATTTGAGTCAAAATTCAAATGTATATAATGACCACATATATTCTTAAAAGTAATTAGTGCTTTTATTACCAGAAAAATATTTACTCTACTAGGGGGTTTCACCAGAGGGCTTGACTTAGAGACTCTCAGTTGTAACACCTGTAGCTACTTCTGAACTGATGGAGTTAGAACCAGTAATTATGAATTTAGGCCAGTTTTTATAATTTAAAAGAATGTTTATGGCATTTAAAATTACATTATTTTATTAGAATTCATTTCATGCTGTAGTTCTGTTATACCAAGAGATGTTAGTTACAAGGGTAGAAGCTAAACCAGTAGCATTTTTTTTTCGGAACCAATCCATAAAGATGCCTCTTCGACACTTGATGTGATAAAGAAGTGTTAATTCAAAGTGACTCAGTCTTCTGCATCTTGGGACAGAATACTGCTTAAGCCAATTGTTACTATCCCTGGGTGTTTTAGACACTGAACCATGCATCTCTCTCTGCAGATCAGAGAAGATTGTAGCAGTCATCCTGTGCCACCTGCTATCACTTAATTAGTATAATCATCTAATTTCCAGTTGGAAATAATGGCATCATGCACTTTTTAGTAATTGTAACCGTCATAATATATGCCAAATTATGTTACACTAACATTATGTGATTTAGACATTTTAGGAGGGGGTATTTTCTTTGCATTTACACACCGATGTTTCTGATCTTGACTCCCAACCATAACCATTTTTTTACATTATTATGATCCTAAAGACATCACTGATTCATATTACAACTCTGCAAATGAGCCTTTGATAAGTATGATTTAACCTTTAGTGGACAGAGAAAAAAAAAAAAAAGAAATAGAAGCAGCAGATTTTCATAATATAAAAGTATCCAGGTTTTGAAGAGTTTGTCATTTTGCTATCAAGAACCACTTTTTTTTTTTTTTTTTTTTTTAACAAAATGTTGGTGATCACATATGTGAGTTGAATTTTATATAGATTCTGTCTGGGATTCTCAGTTTGAGGAATAACTTCAGTTGATCAGAAAATGTCCTACTGTTTAAACATTAACATATTTCACCTTCTTATTTTTTTCCTCCCAGAGATTACATCACAACAAATGAATAGGTAATAGATGGGTTTGGGGCAGCTTCTTTTCACTGGACAGGTCTGAGTTATGAGGCTTCAAAAACAGAAAAAAGAGAGAGAAAAAGAGAGAGAAACAGGCAGTGAGATGAAGGGACACGGGCAAACCCGAGCCACTGTCAGAGTCAACCCTCCCCCATTCCCAATGATACTGCCTGCCTAAGCGAAGCACTGCCACGTATATATCAGGCAAGGTTATTACCACTGTGCTCTGTAAACATACCATGCCTCCTGGACATCTTCTATTTTTATTTCATATTTCTGTTATATCTTATATGTAAATCTAGGCTGGCGATAGTCAGGAGGCATTCATAGCACTGGGCCAAATTCATTCCACGTGCAGTTCCAGGTCCATTCACTTCAATGAAATTACACCTGGGATGAATTTGGTCTGTTATTAACTGTAGAGATTACATGTCCAGCTTCCTTAGTATACTAAAATACCGAGAATACGTATAAATAATGAAGTATGTAATTACAGTCCTGGTTTTAATTTGTGTTTCTAAATGTGCTGATGCTTTTGCACATGTTTATAGTTACAATTATACTATTGTAGTATATTTTTGTTTAGTTCAGATATATTTGAGTTTGTCTGTAAAACAGAGATACACACTTACTGTTTACTTTCATATGTCTCAATAAGTCTCTCAAAATCCATTCAATGGCCGATTTCTTAAATACAATATGAAATTATGCTGGCTGTAAATATCTCATATATTTATACTGATGAATATATGCAGGGCATCACAATACTGCCACTTAAAAACATTCTTTAAACAATGAGTCTAATTTCTTATTGATTATATGTTAATCAATATATATAAATAGGTGATTTTGTCAGTGTCAATAGGAGCCAATAGAACTGTTCCCTATCAATATTATTGAAGGATTTCATTCGTTTATATGGTGCCTGTTCCAGAACCATACATTACAGGTCAGGTGGCAAAAATTTGGTCCTGACCAAACCCCAAAACTAGGCAGGATTAAAGGTACTCTTCCTTCATCAGGAGACATAAAAAGCATAAGTATGACTTACCTCTGCATACGTCTTCTAATTCTGTTCGCTTCCCCTGTATTATTTTGTACATTCCTGCATCTTGCAGTATTACACACTGTGAAGACCTAGTAAGCAAGTTAAAGCCTGATGACGCTAACGAATCCCAGCGCAAATGACTGAATCAATAGGAAACCAGCCACTGCTGTTTAAGTGTATCGATAAATGTACCTTTATTTTCTCTTGAATGGATAAGTGTCGCAGTTAAGAGTCCTATGGATCTCTTAATTGAAAGTTAATTTTAAATCAATAAGGAGAGTCATTTAAATATTGATCAATCCTTTCTACACGAATTGTTAGCTGATTTTTTTTTTTTTTGAAACAACTTTGTTTAAATGCAATCAATAGCCCACAATCAGTGCGTTCCATAAAAAATTGACAGATGTTCCCAAAATGCCTGCCAGGCATAATCTTATCAGTTTACATATGTAGCAGAGATATTTCAGTCCTTTTCAAATGTACTTAGGTATCTATAGTCTTTCCTTATGTACCAAACAGCACTATAAAAATGCATTCTTCCCCTTGTTTTTCATTAAGGTGGTTTAAAATTAAAAAAGGGAAGATTTCTTGGATATCTTTTGACTGCATGAGTAATATTCCTGTTGAATTAATACAGGCAAATTGCAAAAAAAATAAAAATAAAAAAAATATATGGATGTTTCTGTGTGCAGTGTGTGTGCACGTTGAATAGTTACCATTTCTAGCTTTATTTCTTGGATATCATCTCTTTTTCTGCATGGCAGTGCATAGGCAGGCTTTCTTTCATTTCAATTTGACAAAGCATACAGTTAAGTTAAAAGGATACAAATTTTATTTCATGAGATTCCTTGAGATTAACCTAATAAAATAAATATAGCTACATGTGGCTTTCAACATTTCAGCAAACACTTTTCTAACATGTCTTCTCGTAGTACTGTCAGTAATTTGCCTGTAGTGGCCTTCTACACCTTTGTTTGTCACACTTAGCAATGAAGTCAGAATGGACATTTTGGTACAAGCAATATGCACTGCATTTTTCTCCTATATACTTTAATTAATTAAAAAGTCGAACTTTAAATTGGACAGCTCTGAAGTCATGAAGTTATCCTTTATTATTATTTTCCTTATTTTTCAATTTTCAAATCCAGTTCCTTTTACATATTTGCTCTTGTAATTAAGCTCTTTTTGAAGTATGAGAGGATAAAGATAATTATAACAAATCACTAAATTATGGGTATGATTTTGTCAAAAGAAACATTTATTTTCAGTGATGTGATTTAAATATGAAATAAAATGGGCTGACGATTATTTTGACTGACACTTGACTGAAAAGTATTACCATAATTATATTTCCTTTCTAAGTGACAAACTAAAGATTAAGTCCCATAATTAAAACTGTTTATGACATACTAATTTAGGGCAGAAAATAATAAACAAAATGTTTTTTTCTTCTTCAGAGTCCTAAGGAGAATAGAGATTGCCTGGAAAACCATAATCTGTCATGCAATATAGTTTACACTATTTTTGCTATTAATACAAATGCTTTCTGCTGTTCTGAAAATCCACTGTTTCTTAATCCAGCATTATTGTTGTCTTTATGCAAAATTTTAAACCCATTTCATTCCCTTTTCTGTCAGAAAAGCCATATTAAAAGGGAAGATTAAAAAGAAACAGCCAGGTATCACTAGTTCATATGCATATGGGTTCAGCATGTGAAGATACTGTTTCTCGGATCGGCCTTAAGATGTGACTGATAGATCTTATTTGTCTGATAGAGTTGACCAGGGAAATAGAGCTACAGCTGGTTACTTCATTAGGTCCTCTCATTGATTGAACCCTGCTGAAGTGATGCAGCAGGCTCCTGAGATAACTGCTGGTAATAGAACAAAATGAATTCTTATCACAGAGATTGGAAAGGCCATTAACCCTGGCCTCCAATGCTTTTCAGAGGTCACAGACAGGAAGCCAAGCGGTGACTGGGAAAACTGTTTTCTGTCTAACTACAGGTCATGTTAGAGGGGGTGTGTGACTTTTTTACCCTTCGGCTTCTGTACAGATGAAACTGTTACACTGGCAGATGTTAATAATCAGCTGTAAATAAATATTGGAAGCAGAAGAAGAAAAATGAGAAAGCACAGGAATTTATTTCAATAAATATTTAATAAAAGAGCAATTGTTACTGTGATATTTACTGCCAGTTCTGCTGTAGATTTTTGCTTAATACTTTTCCATATAAATTGAAAAGAGAAATACATCGAGGCACTTAAAAAAGGGAAATTTAATATGGTTTTATATAAAAATACCTTTCCTTCCTTCCTTCAAAGATGAGGATTATAATTGCCTGCTGCCTGCCTGCTTGCTTTATTCAGCAAGCCTATCACCAGTTCATCTGTGAATTAGTGCAGGGCGCTGTTTGCCTTTCACCTGGTTGAGAAGGGTATATATCTAAGTAACAGTCCTATAATTTACATTTAATGCAACCTTTCAATTGACCAAAAGCCCACAACCTAAGCCCCCATCTCACAGCTGAGGACTTTCCCACATTTGTCAAGTCAGTGCCACTCCAGCATCAGCCATGAGAAATCATCCATTTAAAGCCTAGAGCTGCACATGACAATTTTCTTACCCCTGGTGAGAAATCTAGTCATGGCAGAAGTAGCTTTCTTTGTTATGTGTTTGACTCTAGCTTTGGAAAGCATACATGTGGATTAAGAAAGTATAGCAAGCTGCATCCTATAAAATAAAATGGATCATTTTCTCCTTAATACTGACACATATATGAAGTAATGTAGAAATGCACTGTAGGTTGTTTTTAGCAGTATGTTGGTGGCTTCTATCCTTGTGATAGTGATTTAATTTCAATGTCTGTGGTCATGTGGTATTCTCTGCTGGAGCCAATCTTTCACAAGGAGCAAGCTCATTTAAATGTAAATGGGGTCCTGTGGATGGAAAAAACTACCTATTTCATGTCTTCAGCGACCCACCCAAGCATTTGGTTTGGCCTTCCATGCATAAATAATAACAAGAAGGTATGCTGTCATTGCCTTGCTTGAAACACTAGAAGTGGTTTGGCACAGCAAAAACCCTAAGCAGTAAAAGGAGACTGGTTTGGATAAACTCACAGTTCAGATCCCCATCCTGATTAAACAGTGTTAAAAAAAAAAAATAAAATCACAGAGTTATTTTGAGGACTTGTGAATTACAGGAACAGATGAAAACCAACTCAGGTTTTAAGAACACACAGCACCTAAAAATACTCTGAAGTAGCAGAAAACTTGTCATTTTGTTAACTTGAATGGATTTTTGCTCTTAATTGTTTGTAGCAATTTGCAAGAGTGGGATGAGAATGTGGTATAAGTGGTAATATAATTAGTATCAATTTAACATAAAAATGCAAACCTGCATTTTCTAAGTAGCTACCTTCCTTTCCACTACCATGTAGAAATATATTATATAACTCTGAAATATATGTGGATTTTTTTTTCCCCAGTGTGTTATTAAATATGATCAACCAGAATGTTTTTTCTTCATTACAGATGTATGGAAGGAGATATGAATGTTTGCACACATTCCTTTTATCAATATCTTTGTGACGTATATACTTTCCCAACTGTTAAAGTCATATATTGCCTTCTTATAGAAACATTCCAGGTATATTTGAACAGAACTAAAAAAAAATCCCTCATAAATTTCCTTACTGACCAAGAAAAATCATAAACAGCTTTTCATCTGTGTGGATGAACAGATATATTTTCAGAATTATTTCATTAAATGCACACTTTTATTTATCTCATTTATTAAGAATGTTATGTTCTGTTGCAGATGTTTCAGGGCATGACACATGGGCCTGGAATCTCAGTGTATGATACCTTTGGTGATGAAACTTGCTTATGAAATGTCCAAGCTTCCAGTTAGTTGTGGTCTGCTCTAAGAACTTAGCAGATTTTGAATTTGTTCCAGAGTGTGTAATAAAGAACTGGAATTTACTGTTTTCAGAGATTTCTCAAGAATATTTGATAAGCTTTTCTATTCCTTTTATAAAATATCATTAGTTTGAGACGAGCTAGATTTAAGCAGTACAAGATTTGCTATCCAGGGTAAGAAACGGGATATTAGTGTTTATGTTACTCAGCTGTATTAGGTGTAGCTGTGAATCAAATAATTTTATCCTGGTGGTTTCCAAACCTAAAATGTTCATCTGTCGGTCCCTCTTCCTTTATTTCATTGAGCTGGTTAAGTAACAATAACCAAAGCTGTATGTTTAGTTTTCATAAAGATTCAAGTGAAATAAATGCATTATAGATACATAGTGGCTGAGCTAATGTGTTTTTCTATCAGACATATTATTCACCATTGGGAGATATATGCGTTGTGCTGTTTTTCATTATTCAGTTACATTCCATGCAGACTGATTTCCACAGAACCTCTTAAGTCTTTTAGATGTATTTGCTGACAACCCCATATTGTTAGATATTTTTTAATCAAAAAAAATTGAGCTCAAATGCTGTCATGACAATTCAGAAGTAGAGATGTTTCCAACATACTTCTCCAAACAGAAATCTTGACAGCACACGTGCTTTCTGAAAAGCAGGGTTATTGGTTGCAATGTGGACAACTTTTATTTTTATTTTTTTCTTTTTAGAATGTATAAAATTGTTTTCCTGAGTGCTTTTTCCTTTGTAATTTTGAAGACTTACAAAATTATTTGAGAGGCAAGTCTAATTCATTAGTCTGAAGGAACAGACTCAAAAAAGATAGTGTAAATGTCAAGCTCTTTATGAGAAAGAGCAAATCCTGTGGTGGGTGGTAATAATCTTTTAAATTGTTGAAGATTTTGGAACACATATTTCTAAATCTGATGTAGCAATTGTGATATAGAAAATAATCTAAAGATCATTAGTACACTAAGAATGGATATATATTTTAGGAAAATATGTGATTTCTTATATAATAAGCTATGAAAGAGAGCTTATATTTATATCTATATATAAATATAAATATATTGCTTATATTTAATGCAAGCTAGAATTAGAAGGGCCTTTGAATAAGGCTTTTAGAAAGAGGGATATCTTGGTTAATTTGCATTAAATTGAATTAATATAATTCTTTCAAAACAGCAGAGTGTCATTTCATGGATATAGTAAAAATTATGAACATCCTTAATTTAGTTGTTTTTTGTTAAAAAAAATAAATAATAAATCAGTGGTATCCCCTTCTGGAAGTGATTGAAGATTCACTTAGGATTGGGCAAACAAATATTCAGACTTTGATCAAAAAGGAAAAATTGAAAGCCTTTCATTAGAAAATTGGTTATGTCTTTGTACCAGGACACAACTCCAGACAACCAAGGCATTTAGTGCTGGGTTTATAGTCTGTAAGATGAGATCTTCCTTTTTTCAGTCACACTGTTTCCTAAATCCTTCAGGAAGATATCTAACTAAGGCACCTGAAGAGCAAAAAAAGCCATATCACATACAGGTGCAGATGCCAGTGAAACTATTTGCAGCCACTTTGCTAGAAAGGGATGAATTCCACTTTGCTTGCAACCATTTTCAGTTTCGAGGGTCTAAATATTGAAGCATAAAACCATAAATATGGGTGGAATGATGGAATTAATGATGTCTGGAACAAGTCAGGGGATGGGACAATTTCCTACCTGTACCTGGGGCTTCCAGAATGGTTATCTAGCTTTGTGCTGAAGTTGGTGTTTCTGGAAACTAAGCATTAGTTTTAGCAGTTTCTCAAAAAAACAAACAAACAAACAAACAAAAAAATCACAAACACAGGCATTACTGTTTTCCTGTTACATTTAGGGTACATTCCTGATTTTTTTTTTTTTTCCTAGAACCTTCAGTAACAAATGGAAGTTTTGGTTTTGTTTTCTCACACTTGTAGGCTTTGATAAATGTTACATATTTTTCTGCTGTCCATGTCCAATTTAATCAATATTACAAGTGCTCCCTTGTGGTAGGCGGAACGGTGGCAATAAAGTGAAATTTCCACAGCTTTTACACATTGAAATTCTCAGAGGGCAAGATTCTTATAAACTTCACGTTGTTTCCTCTGTAATAGATTTAATAGCTCTGTTCGGGAAGAAAGTTAGATGTGCTTTCTCATTTTCAAAATGTAGATAGTAAACCAAACTTTATTCCCTTTCCAGCTCTTTAAGAACTTTTAACTGAAATATTCTTTTACCATGATTGTTAACAAATGTGCTTGTCTCTAGAATTGCACTGATGTCCCAGTGTTACTCTGCATCTGAAAATGGGAGAGTTAACTGAGGTAAATTTCAGACATTCCCAAGATTTTTGGAACTGGATTAATTTAGGTCAGCCTAAGGCTGTTTGGAATATCTTATTCTACACACAGGAATTGCTAATGTCCACTTCGAATGAACCAGCAACATCAGCTGTATGCCACTGGGCATCCTTTTCATTTTGAGGCTTTCCACCCAGCCATTTAAACCTGCTTTTAGACAGGTTTAAAATCTGTGTGCTGCTAAAGCAATGAAAAACAGCCTTATCAGAAACTAAGGTCTGGCCTTTAGTCCCTGAGTACATTATAATAGTTTAGAACTTGTGCTGTGTGCTTCTTGTGATTTTGGTGTCCTCTATTACAAAGAATTACTGTATTGTCTTTTTCGTTGGACAATGCATCATTTGGGCTCAGCAGTCACTAGTGGAGTTCTACTTCATTCTTCATGACTGATTATTTGTCTTATTAATTCTCCCCTAACAAAGAAAAGTCTTGAAACATTGGAATTGAAAGAGAGAGAGGAATGTTCACACTTCCAGGAAGATATACCCCCACTTCTAGCCTTTATTTATATTCTGTTGCTATTACGTTCTTCCAGTGAGAAATAAACAAACAGTAGGAGGAATATCAAATAAGGGGGTTAGGCAAATTAGGTTCAATGAAGAAACGATAAAAAAGATTCAACACAATTTAAATGAAACAGCAGGGTTCTAAATGATACTGTACATCTATAAAACTCTGCATGTTGCTTCCCTGTAACTTAGTAGGCCAAGTGTTTTGATTTTACATACTATAAAATTATTGTAACTGCATCTCTGCTTAAGAAAGGGTGGGGACACTTTAAAATGGAACAGGCTGTGAACTGTTTTCATAATCATAAGAGTCTTAGAAAAATTATCAGACAGTGTTTTCTGCAGAGTTGATTTCTAATTCTCATGAGGGTAAAAAATATCATTCCAATAATATTTTTTATATTTTTTTTCAGCAATTTCTGTTTTATTACTGTAATTAACCCAATTATCAAGTTTCACAACTTCTTCATTTCTCAACTACTTTTTTTCATATGTTCGTAGCTGGAGGGAGAAAACATAGGTGGAGACATTCAGTAAAAAGGATTTTACAAGGGTTATAGTTTTTCTAAGTTGCAGATGAGGGAATTTAATTGGGGGAAGGTTTTTGGAGGGTGAGTTGTACTTTTTTGACAGTTTGTTGAATTGTGGAGTTGAAAATATTACAGTCATGAGACTGCACTCAAATTCCTGAGTTTTATAAAACAATCAAATCTGAATTATCTGTGAATAGATTACCTGGGCCCATCTGCTGCCCACACCATGGTCTATAGCCCATTGCTGCAGAATACATGACAAAAAATAAATATTGTTCCTTCCAGGCTTGCTCTGCTCCCAGCAATTTAATGCTGTTCCTTCAGTCTATAGATAGCTAGTAAATAAGTAAATAAACAAGTGAAAGTAAATGAATTACTTCAAAAGTGAGTGTAGCAAATGTGTTCTGTTAGTATGGTTTACATACGGTTTTACTTTATTTAAAGTAACCCCACCTCTGTGGTACCCTGGATAATTGAGAACTGATTATAAGATATTTGAGTTTTAGGTTTTCTTTTTGCTAAAGTCTTTAGAAATGTGTCATTCACCCCTCAACCCCACTATATATGTCATTCTTTCATTTTTGTTATCAAGTAGAATTTCACATTTTTGTATAACTCTGGGAGCTGAGATTGTGAGAAATAAAGTACCCATCATGAGATTTCCAATAAAGCTTCCAAAAGCTGGCCACTGTTGCCAGCAGTAGTGTACATCTGTAATGTAACTCGCAGAAGTACCTTTCTTTATTTTGTTGATTACAGCTTAAGTACCTGTAGAGGATGATTCTTTGGCCATGAGTGAATGAATGACAAAAGAAAGACTGAAAACATTTTTTCTGTGAATAAATAAATAAATACATAAATAAATCTATATTGAATACATATATATTGATGGAATGAATCAAATAAACCTTCATTAGAATTTGATTGGCAACTGCTTCTGGAAGCAATTCATTAAAAGCTGAAGAACCTGCATGCTATCTTTAAAGTATTTAGCAATTTTATTTTTAACTTTGATTTTTTTTTTTTTTCTGATATAAACTAGGAGTTGAGTTCAAGCTTAGTTATGCTGAGTTTATAGTAGTCTCAACTGATTTTCTTCATATAATTTTCAACAACTAGCTTTTTTCTCTTAAGGTAGGTGATTTTTCAGGAAGAGCTGAAATAAATTCCAGGCCCCTGAATGGACCTTTAGACCATTCCTGTTTCCATTTGATTTGGAAAGGTGGTGCATATGTGCACAATAGTTCTACTTAGCTCCATGACTGATGAAAGGTACACAGCTTAGGTTTTTTGGTTTGTTTGTTTGTTTCTTGCTAAAGTATCTAACTTCCACAGTTAGGAAAAGTAAAAAGTGTCATACTTCTCCTGATTCCTTGTATGGCCAGTGTCTGTGGAAGACAGCTTATGAATTGTTTCTCCTCTCTCTATATATATGAACAATGAAAAATATTTTAACTTTTTTATGAAATTCAACTTTGCACCAATTTTGTGAAGTGGTATCCAAAAGCAGCACACTGTATCTGTAGACATAGATCTTGGAAGTGTCACAAGCCATGCAATCAATTTGGCCTTAGGTCTTCTACCAGGCTGACATCCCCTGAAGATACAGCAACATAGATATGGTCCCTCTTAGCCACCAGCTAAAAGAACATTTGTCAGACAAACTGTGTGCTGCACATGATGGACAGAGTGAGGAATGTCACCTCATCGTCACATTCAGTCCAAAATAGATAGTAAGTCAGAACAGCCTTGGATGAAGAGTCTCTTCCTATCTCATGACAATTTGAGAATATGACCCGTATGTTTATCTGTTCTGATGCTGGTATCGAGTATGTCAGGAATGCTGGATTAACAGCATTAACAGCAAGTAAGATGGTTCACAAAGCATCTGGATGAATGAAAATGACATACTGATGACAAATCCTTGCCCAAACAGTGTTTATATGAAATGGTTAATGCCCCATTTCATCTTCACAACAAACTCAGAGGCATGGCATACCTCTCAGTCCACCAACCTGTGCATGTAGGACACAACCTGTTAAAAATAGACAAAATCCCACACCTAGTTTCTTCAGTGAGTTTAACTGGAGCACTGGTTCTTATCCATGAAATAAACTTTTAAAAAATTCTTAAATAGAAAGCAGTAAATATATTGTAGATACAGGAAAGAAAAACGATGTCTGCCTGAGCTGCTTTGGGGTGCCAAAGGGAGTAATATCTGAAAAGAAGGGATTTCAGTCAGAAAAGCATAGTGATTTCAGTAATTGCTTCATCTTGCATCCTCACACAGTTAACTGAAGTGCTTGTCCTGTCTTTCATGTGTTCTGCTCAGAAATGTCTCCAGATAAGCAAACCTGTCTGAGTGCAACATAAAGCAACATGAAAGTAGCTAACTAGGACTGTGCCTAAAATGTCCATTAAATTCATTTAAGAAAAAAAGAAGATCCATATAAGACTTAATTTTTAAGATAATTCTGGCTCTTTTAGTCACATTTTAAAAAGGACATTGTATGTTTAGATACTATATGAGACTAAAACCAGAATTATTTTAAAATCCATGGCTTAAACATACCATAAGCAGCAGAATTTATTTATTTATTTATTTATTTATCAATGAAGGTGCCTAAATTAATCTTGCTTTTATAATAAGCAACTTCATAGGGTATTTTTTTTCGTCTGCTTTTGGAAGTTATTTGCTGCTTACTTCACATCATGTTCCACTTTTCAAGTGAAATAAATGAGCGACTATTATAATCTCCAGACCTCAAAGTCCAGCACACATGGTTTTGTGAACACATGATTTGAAATGAGTGGAACTTTCTCAATGTATTTGTAGGTTACTGTGTATGGAGGTTATATGTTTTATGAGGACTATAAATCTGCTTAAAGGCCAGGTGTTGACCATTTAGATTGCATTGGTCGTCTGTGCCTAATGTATGGGTTTTTGCTAATTTCTCTGAGAGTATGTGGATTCTTGAAACTGCTCAGCTTTCAGTCCATCGGTGCTGGGACAATACTGAGCACTTCTGAAAATCAAATGTGTATTCACTTAAGCCCATTCTTCTGTAGTATGACCTCTGAAGATTTGAACATCTATGAATACCCTTACTCAAACAAAGCCAATCCATGCTGATATTTCACAAAGTCACACCACTCTGCGAACTGCAGCCTGATTTTTGCAGGAAAATCCTTGTGCATTGCCTTACAGTCTATTCTTATGCATTTTATGACTTTATATGGCACAGAAAATATTCAGATAATGACATCTCTAAATAGACATTGCTTGCTGATTTTACGCTCATGAACAAGAGAAAGGGGATGTTCACATGTTGATGTAGTAGATTTGTTTCTGCTTCTTAAAGAAACCACTGTCATAATCAAGAAGAACTAATACACGTTGTACTACTTTAATTCAACACAACGTATGTATGCATGAAGATAGGGTCTGTAATTACCTGGTCTCATAGCAATTCCCCCTTTCCTTTATGAGTTAATAGAATGAAGCTGCATGGGAATATGGATGAATCAGTGCTGTGCAGGGGTGGCAGAAACTGTCTATAGAGCCTCAGCATGTTTGCTGAACAATTGAGGAAGTGGGTAGTGAGGGAGACTGGGGAACCTAGGAAGAGAAATAAGTTGTCTTATGCTTAAGACAACTGAAAAACTTGCTTTCTGTCTCTGCTGGAGAGCTCCTATTTTTTTTTTAATCCTAAGCAGGTCACCTTACCCAGACTTTTCAGAGGAGTTCACTGACTGTGTGGCCTTCATTTTCTGAGTGCTTGATTTGAGGCTGTAGTATAGTGTTAAATAAGTGCTGAACACACAGAGCTGCAAATGAAAGCAATCAGTGCTGTGCTTTGAGTATATAAAGTGCTATATATTGCTATGTACTTGGAAAAAATTGGGTCCCATCTGTATCAAACTGGGTTCTCCGAGTTAGTAGATTTTTTTCAACCTCAATTTCTATGCCTTCCTTTTCTGAAATTGGAGAATTTCCTGCTCACCTCTTAGGACATAATGAAGATAAATTCATTAATGTTTGTGCAACAGTAAAAAGTCAATGATAATATTTATATATATATATATATATATATATATATATATATATATATATATCCAGAATAGGTTAAATAGATGTGGTAAATAAAACAAGTGGCTGCATAGAATCATAGAATGGTTTGGGTTGAAAGGGACCTTAAAAATCATCTAGTTTCAACCCCCCTACCATGGGCAGGGACACCTCCCACTAGACCAAGTTGCTCAAAGCCCCATCCAGCCTGGCCTCGAACGTTTCCAGGAATGGGGCATCCACAGTTTCTCTGGGCAACCTGTTCCAGTGCTTCACCACCCTCATAGCAATATATTTTTTTCCTAATATCCAATCTAAATTTACATGTTTTTACTTTAAAACCATTATTCTTTGTCCTGGCACTACACTCCCATGTGTTAAATAGCAAGAAGAAAACAAAATCCAGAATAGTTTTTCACCAAATGAAAATTATTCATTATTTTTATGCAGTAAATAAGGGCAGTCTTTGCCACAAGATAAAGCTTGATCAGGAAATTAGAGATTGTGCCAACAGGGAAGTGTCTTGAAGAATTTTCTAAGATATTAGAGTATTTGATTTCTGTGATATTATTAATGCTTCTATATAAACTTTTCCCTTGTTTGTTTTGCATCTAAATCTTACAGTCATTTTTAGAAGACTTGAACAGGAAAAAAAAAAGTTGTCATATACTACTGTGCTGAAAATTATGTGAAACATTGTTGAGTTTGGATTTGCTACCCAAACCTCTTTTAGCAGAGATAATGAACCATCTGAAAGTAGTGGAAGGATTTTGATCTCACCAGAGACAAGTACCAGTAAAGGGCAGTGCAGTAAGCCAAAAGAAGAATGATGAAAACAAAGAATCAGGGATTTAATTTTGAACAGAGCACATTAATTTCCAATCTCCTTGCAAAGAAATGAAAAATGATGAAAAAGATGAAAATGCTATTTTCATCTAGCATTTTCTCTCCTCATCTCACCTCAACTCTCTTCATACATGACTTTTCCCACCCCACCAGTGCTGTCTATTTTTCTTGTCTTCTGTTGCTCATTCTTTAGATATCCCTTCTTTATTTCCAGTTCCCTTCCATACCCAGCAATGCACACTTCCATACCCACTGGGTGCCAACTTTAATATCCCTGAACAAACCTCTCAACATGTCTCAACATCTTTACCTTATTTATTTATTTGGTATATTCCAGTGGTATGCTCTTTCATTTCCAGACAACTCTACATCCTTAAGACCAGTTTTGTACCAGAATTTGATACCCTGCTGTTTCTCATCCTAGTCTCCTACCATTTAAATAGTTTCATTTGATCCTAATTATGACCTCAGTTTCTCTATCTACATTCTTTTCTCTTCTTCTGAGCACATTCTACTTACCTCTCCCCAGTTCTTTCTGTAATTGCCAAATCTCACTTCCATACTTCTTTTGCTCCTGTCAGTATGACAGCAAAGGGGAACATGCTGCTCCTGCTCTCCTATAGCAATCTGTTGTGCACTATACAATGGCATACAGCAGAAAAGAAAAATAATAAAGCAAAGTTCAGTTTTACCATAGTAAGGATGCTGAGATTGTAGTCTGGTTGTACAGGGGAGCTGACAGGAGAGTTTGTATTTTAGTAGAGCTCTACGCATGCACATTGCTTAGTACAGTACCTGGGAGAAGAGGTTTGCAGAGGCTCTGTGGGGTGTGACTGAATACACACTTTGGTGAGCTCTCAGCACTGTGGGAGGTGAGTGTGTTCAGTGATTATGCATTTCTAGGAGAATCTTAGCTCTTCAGTACAAGCGACTTTTCGGAGCATGGGCAGGTAGAATTCTTCAAAGGTTGGCTGAATTTGAGCAGTTCTATACAATGTGACATATGCCAGACATCATTCTGCCTGCTGAATTTTGGGTTCCAATTCAAAATTACTGAAATTGTAAAGATTTCTAATATATATATATGTAAGAAAATGTATTTGTCTTATTCCTATTCTCAGAAGTAGTGAAATCATTTTGTCTGAAATTTTTAAAAAATGCATTGATATCCAACCTACAACAGAAATTCAGCACAACAGATTTCAGCCTAAGAAGTTCACACTTACTGAAGTTATAAGCAAATTAAAAGACAGTGGTGGGAAGTCTACCTTAAGCTTATAAATGGGTGGACCCATCAACTTGTTTGAACTCTTTAAGAACAAATTTCAAGTTCAGGTCTTGTTCAGAGGCTTTTTCTGGAATATTTTCAGTGTTATGAACAGCATCACCTCACAAGGCATTTAGCTAAATTGACAGTGTAGATTTGTGTTTGTTAAGCAGTTGTGAACTGGGAGTCTATAAACAAGGGATACCCTTGGCTTCAGCAGAAATAGGATTATGTTGCTGACAGTGAAAATTAAGGTGGGGGGATTGTTACTTAAAGTATGTATTAGAGAAAGAACATTCAAATGAGACAATCGGGTAGCAAAGGCTAAAGTGTTATATACTGAACAGTGGGAATTAATAAATATAACTAAAGGAATGAGGAAATGAAAGACAAAGGAAAACATCTAGTGTTCTGCACCGTTTGAGTAAAATGAAAAATGGGTACAAATAAAGCCATCCATGCCATCATTTGCAGATGACACCAAGTTAGGTGCGTGTGTCGATCTGCTTGAGGGTAGGAAGGCTCTGCAGGAGGATTTGGATAGGCTGGACCGATGGGCTGAGGCCAACTGCATGAAGTTCAACAAGGCCAAGTGCCGGGTCCTGAACCTGGGGCGCAATAACCCCAAGCAGAGCTACAGGCTGGGAGAGGAATGGTTGGAAAGCTGCCTGGCGGAGAAGGACCTGGGAGTATTGGTGGATAGTCGGCTGAATATGAGCCAGCAGTGGGCTCAGGTGGCCAAGAAGGCTAACAGCATCCTGGCTTGTATAAGAAGCAGTGTGGCCAGCAGGGCTAGGGAAGTGATCGTCCCCCTGTACTCAGCTCTGGTGAGGCTGCACCTCGAGTACTGTGTTCAGTTTTGGGCCCCTCACTACAAGAAGGACATCGAGGTGCTTGAGCAATTCCAGAGAAAGGCAATGAAGCTGGTGAGGGGCCTGGAGAACAAGTCCTATGAGGAGCGGCTGAGGGAGCTGGGCTTGTTCAGCCTGGAGAAAAGGAGGCTCAGGGGCGACCTTATTGCTCTCTACAGGTACCTTAAAGGAGGCTGTAGCGAGGTGAGGGTTGGTCTGTTCTTCCACGTGCCTGGTGACAGGATGAAGGGGAATGGGCTAAAGTTGCGCCAGGGGAGTTTTAGGTTGGATGTTAGGAAGAACTTCTTTACTGAGAGGGTTGTTAGACATTGGAACAGGCTGCCCAGGGAAGTGGTGGAGTCACCATCCCTGGATGTCTTTAAAAGACGTTTAGATGTGGAGCTTAGGGATATGGTTTAGTGGGGACTGTTAGTGTTAGGTCAGAGGTTGGACTTGATGATCTTGAGGTCTCTTCCAACCTAGAAATTCTGTGATTCTGTGATATGCCACTCAAGAAGCTTGACAGCAAGAGAAGGTGATGTGAAGTGCTTGATTTGGCACTAGGAGAACCCCTAGAACCAGCATTTCTAAATTCAGAAAATCTATGTATGTGTTCTACTCTCTTTCAGTATTTATGTCACCCATTATTGTGCTAAGAACTAATTGATATTTCTTATCTTCAGAGCACATCATGCAGGTGTCTCTGACAAACTTGGCAGCAGATTTGAGCTTCAGGCCTGAGTAATTAATAGGATAGTGTAGCCTGATCTCAGACAATGAAGCAAGAAAAAATTAGCTTTAGGCCTTGAAGCACTGCAATAGAACAGGAAGGTTCCTATAGGCTGTTGTGGATGAAAAGGATGGAGACATAGCATGTTACACACAAATGATATGAGTCAGGAACATTCCACAAAACTGAATAATATTTGAATAATGACACAAGAGTTTGTTATCCAAGTTTTCCAGACTGGGACTAGAGGGTGAAAGGGAAGACAGTAACAGAAGGGAATGGGAGACAAGGAGACAGGAAAGTATCACTGCTTTTAACTTCTTTTTGCTAGTTTTGATGAGAAGATTTTTATAATTTCCTTCTTTCTCAGTAGTGGTCTTGAGACCCTGTGTCAATGTACTATGTTTTGTATGGTACAGCTATAAACAGGAAACATGGTTTCTACAGGAAAATTTTAGAGGAAATTTTTGGCAGTGGAAATCTTGGTGAAGATTCTTACACATCACTCAACCATTTTTATCTGGGTTGAAGCACCTGTGTTGTCTTTCCAAAAAATCAAAGACCATTTGGTACATACCTATGTTAAACAATGAATATGCTGTGTGCATATGTTGTGTGCATACTTTTGAACTCTGAAGATGCAAGTGATATTAGCAACAAATAAATTAATAAAAAATAATAATAATCACAGACTGCTATATATATGCTATAAAGTATTTATCAGGTAACTGTGAAAAAGTGAATAATTGTGTAAAGGTTATTTAAAAAAGATAATCAAAAAATAAAAGGTGGTTATGTTCAGGTATTTTTCCCCCATGTAAATAAATCACCCACTTCTGCCTGTGACACTTAGCATCAAGGGGTAGGAGTATTAAAACTGGAGGGGTGTAGTTTAGCTACATGACAAGAAATAGTACAAGAATTTATTCAGGTCAGAAGAAAGTATCCTTAAAAATGGAAATAAAGCCAAAATTATGTTAATAAAACTGAACATAAAGGTTGGCTAGGAGGAACAACTATGTGAAGGTACCTAGAAAAGCTGAATAGGAATTGTTATTGTATCTCAGAAGTAAAAACCATGCAGAAGAGAGTCATTAGGTCTGCTAGACCACCAGAGAATAAGAAGTCAGTCCAAAATGATCAGGAGATGGCAAAGAAAATAAATTCTTTTACTCTAGTATTCTCAAAAGACAAAGGAGAAATATATGCGTAACAGAATTCCTTACAGATAATTTCAGAGATATATTATTAGTGAGCCAAAAAGAGGTGAATAATTCAGAGAGAAAATCTGGAAGGTAAATGAGAAGGATTTTACAGTGTATTTCAGAGAGAAGCCCAAAAACTGAGTCAATAATAAAATAGGTAATTTAAATTACATTTAAAACGAGCTGCTAATTAACATTGAGGATTTCTTTGTAAATAATAAAAAAAAAAAGATTGTTCTAAAAGATTGTTCTGGAAAGTGCAAAAGGGAGAGCAAATCTCACCACTTACATGAGGTATTGGAAACTGAGCTCATGTGGGAGGTAGGAAAAAATGCAAGAAATCAGGGACAGCAGAAGCATTTGTATATGAAGGGACATTGAAAACAGATTGAACAGCAACACAGAAAAGTAAAACACAGCTGAACAAGAGGTATGCAAGAAAGGTGATACTGTGAAGATACAGTATTTATTTATTTATTTATTTTCCCCACAGACTAGAAATGAGCGCCCAATAAACTGGCAAAGTAATGAGGAGACTCTCATTGACTTTTTGAACTTTGGGTTAGGCTCAGGCTCAGGTTCACCCACCTAACTTCTAACATTTAGCTGCAGTGCCAGTTTGAGAAGTCTACACTCAAACAGTAAATTTCACTAAAATCCCTCTATAGTCAGGGAGGAATTAGACAGCTCCAGAGGCTTCCTGAAGTCTGAGTTGTGCCCCGAAGACCCCTGCCTGTCCTTCCATAGGGAGGAATATTGGGGCAGTGCCTTAAATTAGGCAGGGTGTATCCAAACCAGCATGTTAAATAAGAATTAGCAATGAGATTGAATTTTCTTTTCAAAATAACCCTGATGTAAACGTATTACAGCTCAAGTCAGACAGTGCTAGTTTTCTTCATACCTTTTGCTGATGGGGAAAACAGCAGTTTCTGTGAACCATAGTGGCAGCCAAAAGAAAAGTCCCGAGTTGGAAAAGTTTGACTATTTTCAATATAGATTCATGCTTCAATGCCTTTCTAGAGATGGCCAAGTAGGAAAAGTATCCCTTTTTGCATAATAAATGATTAACTGTGCATCTCCAATCACATCTGGAAAACATTGCTGAGTTTCTGAATAGCTGACATTCTCTGTTAATGGTTTTGTCAGCACATGCTTTTTTTTGCCTCTTGCAAAATATTTAATGAAATATTAATATAAAAATAAAACAACAACAGCAAACCCCCACAAATTTTCCATTTTTCTGATCAGCCAGTGTGGCTCGATATAAGTTTACCAACATTTTACATTATTATCAGAGTAAAACATGCTTCTGATCCTGATTTACTCTGAGAATATGAAAGGAAGACTAGGAAACAGTCAATTCCAGCGAGCAGCAAGATAAAGGGAGAGCTTGCTCAGCAGCCGAACTGCAAAGGACACCACACCCCTCTAAATTGCTCAGAAGAATATTCCTTCTCTTTCAGCAGCTCTAAGTAGACTGATGTTTACATGTATATACATATATAAATGTATACTAGAATAGGAAAAAAAATGAAGTACCAGGTGAATTAACTGGTGATAATGATTTTTTTTTACCTTCAGAAGTTGAGAAAAAAAGAAGTAGGGTAGATGAAGGCTGCTACTCACCAGTAGCCAAAGGGGTGAGGCTGAGTGTGGCAAGTGGGGAATATTGGCTGATGGGTGGAGTGGGTGTGATTTGTAACACTCATTGGGAAGGAGCTACCACAGCGTGCTCTGTTCAGCCAGCTTTGCAGTAGGGCTTCTCTAACACAGTAATACAAACAGAAGAAAATAAACATTAGACTGCTATAAAAATTCAAATGATACACCACAAAACAAAATGGTACAATTTGATACAAAGTGCTGGTTAGCACTTTCTGGTCAATATGATGATCATCATTTAATTATAAGCTTGTTTGTGGGAAGTTCAGCCTTCTAAAAGCAATAGTTTTAAATATGACACAGAGATTAGAAACAGTTATTAACGAGTTGGTGCTGTTATTCCCCTTGAGTCCCTAAATGAGAAATTAGAAATCCTATTTGAAGATGAATTATGACCACTAGAGAATGCAGTCAAGATCCTGAATGAGCAAGGCATCCTGTTTCTCACTCATGCTCTCCAAGACTAGCTAGAAAATAGAATGCTTTCTGAAATATATGGGTGAATAAATTGCAATCCAGACATCAGAGAGAACCTACTATCAGCTAAGTAGAGTAACTGGAATACTCTAGAATAAAATCCACAATACCTGCTCATAATTCACTTTTTCTTCTCTTGCATACTGTATGAGTTATTATTTTGTTTTGTTTTGTTGTTCCTCTTTTCCCTATACTATCTGTCGCTTATCCATCTCTTCAGTCCATTCTTCCATTATCTTTTGCTAGTGGTTACTTTCTCATCCTGATAGTTAATCTCATCAAGCCATTCCTTCTCCCAGTTGAACCTGGGATACACCTATACTGAACATTTATGGGTACTATTGATTTAGCTGTTTATTGAACATATTGAATAACAAACACTATATTTTTTTAATCTCTGTCTCATTTCCTATTTATTTATTTACTACTTTAGTTGACTGATTTATTTTTTCCTTGTCCATCTGGCCCTTAGTCAAAAACACTTTCTTAATCTTGCTTTCTCTTTCATAACCACAATTACTCATCCACAACTGGTAGATCATCCTCATTTAGGAAATTACTTGCAGTTTGGAGAAGGTAAAAGTGTTACCAACAGCAACAACAACAAAAAAATCCTAGACTAAAACAGTAACGGCTGTCCATTGATTCATATATCAGTGCTCTTTCAACTTTGCCACATTTTTCCTTTAACTTTTCAATATTTTATTTCAAAAATTAGATTTTTTTTTTTCCATATACCTTGCCATAGCTATGGTGGATATATTTGTTCTTTTATTTGCACCTCAGTAAGTCTGGCTTTTCCCAAATATATATGTATATTCATCTAATTTTTCTTCTGGTATCTGCTATTCAGCTTTGGGTGAGGCCTGGATTTTGCAATTGAAATCATCGCACATCTTGACTTCATTGGACTGAGGAAGGTCATAAGGGTCTCCTTTCATGAAAGTGGAATAGAATCAGGTGTAGATTAACATACAAACGTATATGACATAGAATATATAATATGCAACATCAGCTGATTAACAGTACCTCTGCAGCTTAAGTTTTCCTTTTTCCACGGTTTTACAGTTTTAGTTCAATCCGTGCTAACTCTTTTTTTTTGTGTGTGTGTGTGTTTAATTCTAAGGCAGTTGATAAATTCAAGAGATCCAACATCAAAAGAAACTTTCAATGTTTAGACAAAATAAAACCAGGTGTGAATAAAATATCATATTGCAGTAGTAAGTGTTATTAAAGTCATTAAAGTACATTTGAATCTGCTGTTCTATTCATTTTCAAAACTGACATTTGTAAATTTATATAGTCAGGACTCATGTAAATTTAAAAGAGAATATTAGGACTAGTTCAGGGATCTGTGGCCCCATCATATTCTGTTTTGTTGATTTTGTGTCTTCAAGCAGGAATCATCACATTTTTGTAACTTAATAGTATCCTTGTTTAGCATATGAAGTAAGAACAAAAATATTACTGAAAAGAAATGTTTGTTGATTTGTCTTTTGCATAGGTATGTAGTGTCTTTGATAGTGTGCTTCATTCAATATCCTCAATATCTATTCTAATGATGGTCTTTCTTAAGGTGTTTTTTTTTTGTTTGTTTGTTTGTTTTGTAAGTTTACTAACTACCTTTAAGTTAGAACTATTGAATTTACATCTTGTCCCTTTGATAAATGTCACAACTGTGTGAATCTTAGCCTTTTTGTAATTTTGAGGGAAAATATGAGAAGTTGTATTATCATTTCTGTCTGTGAAATTTATTTCTGAAGTGAATGGCATAAATATTCTGAAATGAATGCCAAATGTATTTTCTAGAAGTGAGTGCCATTGAAAGCCAAGGCAGGCAATTTATACTATGCATAATAATGATATTAATTTTTACGGTGTGTATAAGTTACATTTTGATTAGTTTTTTGCATGATTAAAAATTTGCAAAGCCTTTATGGCCCCCAGGAGCCTACCTGTAATAAACAGCTCTCACCTTTCAAACCATAAAACAAGTCTGCAGTACTTGAACATTAGAGCTAATTGCCTTGCTACATCAAAGGGAACACCACAACACTGAGAAAAATCACAGAAGGGGGGTGGGGAGAGGGGGGCAGTTTCACCTCTAAAGGTTATGTGTTTGTGGCTTGGTGGAGCCCTGTAAAGTTATGGCCTCAGAACTGCTGTTTGCGATTAAGTTGATGGGGAAAGTCTATCCCGCAATCTCTCCCTGCTGCTGACACAGAGTCTTTGTTCACATTCAGATTTCTCAAACTGTTGCCAGGGTCAGGCTGAGGTCAGACACCACGATGATGTATAGGAGAACATGTCTGGGAATTTCTCTCACACTTAAAACACATACCAGAAAAACAGGAGAGCACCCTGCAAAAATTGTCTGATGAGACCCAGATGATACTGTAGCTTTTCTTTTAGTACCTTCATAATTTTCTTTCTCTTTGCCTGACACACACACAATGTTTTATTAATGTGTGCCACGATAGCCCTTACAATTTTATGTCCCCTCAAGATAAGGACACTCAGTAGCACTTTGACACTTCATTTTCCAGCCCAGGGGAACTGGGCCAGTAAATCTAGTAGAAGAAGCAGTGCAGCCATTCCCAAGGATGAGTTGAGAAGGGATTTGCCACAGGCTCCGTGAGGCCACAGGGCCTGACACTGGATACGAGCCTCATGTGTGTGCACTTGGCATTAACACAGCCCGATCCAGGCAGGATCACAGACTCACAGCATCCTGAACTGCGCTCCCCCGCCACCCAGACAAACACAGCCCTGCTTCCAGCTGTGGCCGGGATGCCTCCCGTGTTTGATTAGCTATCATCGCAGGAGGGGGCAGGGGGCCGCAGCAGGGAGAGTGCTAAAACAGCACGGAGGGGGGGTGGGGTGGGGTATCCATTTTGATGGTAATCTTTATTTTTTTAATATGCTATTATTTTTAGAAGAGGGGACAATCTTTCTCTCTATGTGATTCCAAAAAGTGGACACATAGGCTTAGTCCTCACCTATCATATTTTGATGGCAATGCAAAACACATTGATCTGTGGCTGCGATATGGGGTTGTTGGTTTTTGTTCCTTTTTTTTTTTTTTTTTTTTGGTTTCCAAAATTGCAGCTCTTTCTTTCTTCCTTTCTTTCTTTCTTTCTCTCTTTTTCTCTTTCTCTCTCTCCTTCTTTCTCTCCTTCTTTCTCTCCTTCTTTCTCTCCTTCTTTCTCTCCTTCTTTCTTTCTTTCTTTTTCTTTCTTTCTCTCTCTCTCTCTCTCTCTTTCTCTCTCTCTCTCTTTCTTTCTTTTCCTTCCTTCCTTCCTTCCTTCCTTCCTTCCTTCCTTCCTTCCTTCCTTCCTTCCTTCCTTCCTTCCACTGTTTCACTCTTTCTTTCACTCTTTCTCTTCCTCTCTCTTTCTCTCTTTCTTTCTCTTTCTCTCTTTCTCTCTTTCCCCCCTTCTGATTCCGAACCCTCTCTGGTTTTGCAGAGACTCGAGAATCGGATAGGGTCACCACATCGATCTGAGGGTTGTTTGCCTAGGCATACAGTTTCAGTGCCAGGCTTGCAAGTAAGGCACTAAGCAGCAATTTTTTTGTGCTCAGCTGCTACATATGACAGAGGATATTTCATTCGGCTGTCAGAATGTTATTAATAAAACATGGGGTGCGAAGAGGGCCACTATTTCCCCTTTCAATCACTATAGCATTTACAATGAAAATTTTATGCAGTGTGTAATTTTCAGTTAATGCTTGACACTTAAAATGTCGGTAGTTGCATTTTGTGTGGTTCCTGAAGGGTTAATTGTATCATGTTCCCTGCATAAAAGCTCTGCTTATCAAAAGTGAATAGAAGAGTGTATGCAAATGTGTGTCTGTGACCTTTTGCCTTTCCAGGGTTAATTTATATGGTCATTAAAGATTTTATGAAATTGAGCGGCCTGGTGCTTTGAATCCCATTTTACTTTCACCTCCTAATTTATATAATTCCTACCTGAACTGAGAAATATGATTTTTATTTTTTGTGCTGCAATGAAAACAGCATGCTGTGCTGTGGGGAGTTACAAGTCTGGTTATCTGGCATTACTCAGATTGCTAAAAATTCATTAAAATGTGACATCAGCACAGTGAGAGACAAATGATCGCAGGATGAAAAGGAACAGTGGGCCTTTCACGGATTAGTGCTAACACAGCCCCAGCATAGAAGCTAACTGCATAAACAGATTAATCCACCAGTAGCAGCATAGCAAAGATTTACAGAATAATTAAATAGGCTTGAGTTACTGTGAAGATTTCCATGTAATCTAGCTGGTGTGAACACGTAAGTGAGGTGTGGGTAATGCTGCTTCCTCAGAAGCCATATACCAAGTTCTATCATTTATCCTGAATGGCTCCCCCTGGAGACAAAATTTGAGACTTCTCTTGCAAAGCCAGAGGTTTATATTTAATACAGTACCTAATACCTAATACTTACTTACTGCAATTAGCGGGATACTGCTGTACTAATAGGATTTATATTTGAATTCCCCCTTTTTTTCTTTTTTCTTTTTTTTGGCTTCAAGATACATTTTTACATGGGCTTACTTTTTTTCGAGCCAGTGTGATGCATCTGTGCATCTGTGTGCCTGTATTTTAACACAAATCATTTCTAGCTAAAGAATATGAAATGACAAGCTTTAAAACTGTCATGCTGGTGGGAAGCAGATACTCTGATAAAGACATGTTCAGAATCTCTGGCTAGATTTTGAAGTATTGCAAATTATTTGTTATTAATGTCCAACCTCTTTAAAGTGCTGTTCTTTCCCTTCTTTCTCTCCCCCCCGCCACCCTTCTCCCTGTTTTGACACCCTCTTTCAGTGCTGCTAAATGGTCACTAAGTTAGATCTTTTCTGTGCTTGTCCCCAGAAGAACAAGGTGAAGACACAGAAGGGTCTGCTAAAAGTACATCAGTGGCTGTTGGTGATGATAAAGACTCAAGTGAGAGAGACAATAGTGAAAGCAAAAAGGCTAGTAAAGACTCTGGTAAGATGCTAGAATTTTGTCTTCCCTTTTTTTTTAACTTATGAAATGCTCTTTCATTTTAAACTGTCTGGACATTCCCACTACTATTCATTGCAAGTGCGTTTTGCATGTGATTTCTATCAGTAGCCTCCCATTGACCTATTTTTAATCATAACCATCTGACAGGATAGATGCGGATAAGTTGAAGAATATTACAGGACGACCAGTGAGATTATTTTTTAATCAAATCAGTTTGTGTGCTTGTAATTTTTTAAGCGCCTTTCATTAATCTTAGCTGTACTTGTGATTCCTCTGATGGCATATTAATTTTTCATAAGCATGGGATTAGGTACCACTTGAATTTTTTCTTCAATCAGGTTTTGCCCCCCCTTTTAACCCAAAGAATGTGCAGGGGTGGGGGGGGGGGGGGTTGTTATTATTATTTTTTGTTCTTGCTCTCTGATCAGTTACTCCCAAGAATCTGGCCTCTTCCTGGGCATTTATTTGAGGCATTTTGAAAAAAATATACAAAATCCATTGAAAAAGTTTACAGATGATTCAGCCTAAGAAAGAGGAAATATCATTGAAAACGGATTATGGGTTGGGTAATTTTGATCTCCTGGAAGAGACAAAGCCCAGTAATGAAAGCTACTGTCTTTGAAAACAAAACCCCTATGTCATGACATTTACTTGTGCACAAACAAACCCAGGGCCAGCATCTGGTGTAGATACCCAAGGCTTTTTCTGTGTTTGATTTGGCAAATATGTGACTTCATCCATGCTTTCTATGTATGAGATGGAAATCTATGGTCACGATGAATATTACATTGGCTACTTTTGCCACACGCTACACCTAGTTACATTATGTTAGATTCATTGAAGCAGAAGAAGTGCTGAAACAGGTTGAAGCCTATTAGTTTCAGGTAGTCATATATCTTATCCTTGTATGCCAATGACAGCAGCATACAAAGGAGGTTGTATTCTCCATAAAGACATATAGTTGTAGAGAAAATATAATTTTACATATGAGTTTCTTTACACCCAAATTCTCCCATACTGTAATTTGCTTAGTAAATGTAATTTACTAAGTACTGTAATGTACTGTAATTTACATAGCAAACATTTTTCATTTGCTTTATATATATATACACACATATATATATATATGGCCCTTTTTGTGCTGAATTTATTCAGTAAACTGACCTAAAGATTAAAGCTTCCTTTATGTTTGCTTGTTGATGTGCTAAGGTCAGTATCCATCACAGTTTAGAACCTCAGCTGCTTTTCAGTCACTTTATTTTTTGAGATCAAGAGACTGAAGAAAGGCAGATGATGACAAGGATGATGTTGAGCAAGAAACTATGTTGTGGTTTAAAATATATATACTCCCTTGGCTGGCTTTTTGACTTGGAAATAGCTGTCTGTGATGCAGTAAAGCCATGCTGCAAAGCAAGCATACGTCCTTCTGCACAGTCTTGTCAGGGGCTGTCCTGGACACTCATCAAGAGAGGGGTGAAGGCCACCTGGAGCCTGCATTTCCCACCATACGCTCTACTTAGGGGATACTGCAAAGCACTTCAGGGAGTTTGTCAGCTCTCTCTTTTTCTCAGACAGTCCATTTATAGCTGTATAAGAGACACTATGGTACTAAGACTCCAGAAAAAAAAAAAAAAAAAGAAAGAAAAAAAAAAAGAAAGAAAAAAAAAAAAGAGAAAAGGAAAAGGAAAAGGAAAAGGAAAAAAGGAATAAGAAGAAAGAGAAAAGGAAAAGGAACAGGGAGAGAAAAAAAAAAAAAAAAAAAAGAAAAAGAAAAAGGGAGAAAAAGAAAACACAGGAAAAAAAAGGATGGAACCTAGCAAAAAATCCTGAAGGGGAATTCTCAAAATTCCATCAGGATTAGTTGCTCATAAGGGCCAAGTTTAATTAGGACAAACCTATATCCAAATGCCTACTGGGTGCACTACAAAAAAAACAGCATAATTGTTTTGCATTCCCGTGCCAGCAATTACACAAATAACTTGCAGTAAGATTCATATATAAACAAGGGCTAAAATACATGATTGCCTTTGTGCTTTAGAGAAAGCAGTTTGTACTGTAAATTCCTAAATCTGTTAGAAATTTTATTTTCATAATCTAAATTAATTCTCCATATGTATCATTCAAATCATCATCCTAATTTTCACTCAGCTGACAAGTATTTCTAATGACTGCATAACTGCTTATGTGTAATTGAATGTTAATTTGGGCTTTCTCGTGAATTGAGTGTTGCAAGTCTTGCCAAAGAAATCTCAGGAAAAACAATAAATTAATCACAATACTAACAAGTTAGACAGGAAAGTGGTGTGACCCCTCTTTAGCATAGAATCTATTAGACGAGAAAGGATTAACATGTATTTAGTAACACTATGTTTGTGTAAGCTGTTGTGCTGTATTGCTTACCTTATCTCAAGGAGTAGAGCTTTCAAAATGAGACTTGGCAATATGCGAGTTATATTTGTTGAATATTCATTCAGAATAGAAAAGCCTACTAATGCCTCATTTATATTGTCATTTAAATCTAGTGCCACTTTAGATTAATTATAATCCAAATTACAGCTCTATGCAATGCCAGAATTAATATGGAATTTATCCAGATTAATACATTTGCATTGAAAATGTAATATGTCTCTGCCATGGCTAAGGGGAGCACTTTTTAATAAGGTAGTAAACATGGGGAAGGATGGAAATTAACCTTCATTATTGCAATGAAAATTATCCTTTCATTCTACTCTAATTAGAAGGAATACTCTACCAGTAATTATAATTTTAGAATTATTTTGAGGCTGAATAACATCATCTAATGTGTCAGAAGTCTTAAATTATTGCAATCTTTATCAAACATATAGATTCATAAATAACTAAATAGTATTTTGATTGTAGGTTGTCCACGATTTTATTTCCTTCGCATTCTCCCCCTTGTTAGTCACACAAACATTTATATTTTTATTTTGGGGTTTCAAAGATGCTAAGAAAGTGAAGGCATCTGAATTGCAGTGAATTATGTCATTTTTGTATTAGCAATTTTACACAAGTTAAATAATTCCGTAACTGACAGTTAATCATTGAGTAGTATATTTTGTGGCACTTAATTATAATTAAACTTAGTTTTTCAGATAAATGTATTAAAAGTACATTATTCATCTAAAATAATGATGTGTATTATATATTGCAAAATGAATTACAGTTGTGTTTCACAATTAGGAAAAAAAGCAGTGTCTCAAGAATAGAAAGTGCATATTAAATACCAATAACAGGATTTAGTCTCTTCCTACAGCTGCTTTTTAAGCTGCCAGCATGCCAGGGGAACACTCAGCTATAAAAACAGTGCCACACTTCATGCTCAGGACCATAATATTTTCTCTCCTCTCCCCTTCCTCCTTCAATACCCTATCTGTAAAGCTGACTTAGTTCAGCCTGTTTTTTGTTCAACTCCTTAAAACACTGAATCCAACACAAAGAAGAAAGTTAACACAGCAAGAAAAGGCACTAAGTTGTAGTAACTGGATGATTTGCTTTCATGAGGAGTCAAACCTCACTTACTTTTGGCAGCTACACCTGTGGCAGGCGAGGACCAGGTGTAAAGTGCTGCTGCTCTGGGTTGGGGAGTTCCGTCCTCACCATGCACAGGGGTGATTGGCTTAGCCCCAGGGCGAAGAATCAGCCCTCTTTTTGTGCAAACTGTCAGTCACATATGCTTTGCTATAGGCCAGATGTAACTTCAGTCCTTTAAGAAGTAACAGTATTTGGCACTGAATGAATCCAGCACAACATCAACAACAAAAACAACAAAGGATCTGTAAATTTCAACAATTTATATAAATATCATAGTAAGCATAGTAAAAACCTGTCCTTTGTTATGCATTTATTGACCCCAGCACAGTGTTTTATGATTCCATGGTTTTATTATATTAACCACAAAAGAAAATTTAACCAAAAAAATATTTGTTTTTATTGAAACAAGAACTATGTGTTTTATGATTATTATTGGTCCTTTGAAGTAATTAAGTTGTCCTATCCTGTGGTGGAAGATGATGTGTAATATTAACCTTGTGTGTGCCCGGGCACATGCAGAGTGCACTCCAAGCTAAATTTCATTAGCAGTTATATGCCAATGCCAAAAACACAGTTAAATGCATTTTCTAAAACGGATTTCAGAGCAGAATTGGGATCCTAATTTCCGTAACAAAATGTTGAAAACAATCTAATGTGAGAAGAGAATTGTTTTCTTTTAGTTTTTAAATTCAGCATCCTGTATAATGAATTATATACCAGTTGAGATCCTGGCCCATTTGTCTTTATAAAGGAACATTTTAAAAGTGACATATGATAAAGGTAAGAAACAGCAGTCAACTGTTAGACATTTTTGACAGTTGGAAATGAAGAGAGGTTAATAATTTGAACCTATCCTTCTAAAACCTGAGAAGCAACCTTTCTCTGTTAATATAGTATGTCACTTTTTTACTTTGTATAACTCTCACAGTTAAGACATTTAAATAATAATGGTGTCTTGCCAAGTAAATACAGCTAAGCCAGTGAGTACTGTATTACAATAAACCAAACTGAGTAATAAAATGGTGTCTTTTGTTGTTGTATCACATAGATTTTGCCTTTAAAGCTTTACTAGTCCTTCAGGTTGTAGGCACAACCCTTACTGAGCCATCTAAATGAGGCCTCCAAGAGCCATTCCTGAGAGAGTAAAAATTCGGTGGGGCTCCAGAAAGCAGCTTGCTTGTACAGATATTAAACCTATGTTGACAAATTGGTCATTAAAAGTAGGAAAATATGGCAAGAATAAACTTCAATTTGAGCAAGAACACTTTAGAATTGCTGGCCTAAATTACACCAAAAGAAATAATTACCATCTTAGGAATGAATAACAATGTGTGGGGAAATCAACATTAATGTATAAGTCATAAAATATGTTTGTTTGTTTGTTTGTTTGTTTTAAATGCCCTTCAGAATATGTCTCTGTATGATTCAGTTTTCAATTGTTTATTATTTTACCATGAGGATTTGATATTTACCCTGAAAGTTTTTCTCTTATCTTACTTCTCTTTAATGTTGCTCTTTTAATATCAAGCATTGCACGAATTGTATATGATATTGATAACAATAAAAAAGTTCTTAGTTTTGTCTACAGAAAAATAGAAGCATTTTCTTTGTTCATGTTTACTTTGTTCCAAAACATCCATGACCTTATTTTTAAATTAATCCTAGGTTATTGTGCAATGAGGTGCAATTTGTTCATTTATATGAACCTTATGTGGATTGAAAAAAATCAAGATAAATCTTCATGCACAGCATACAATCAGATTACCCCTGGACTATATATTTATGTTGGGTCTGATAGCAATCAATGGTTTAGCTTCATTGCATTTCAAGATGTATTTGCACCCAGTGTCCAGTGATAGTGTCCTCACCCTGGAAATAATTTAGTTGCAAATTGACTGGAAGATGGTGAAAATTGAAAGTTAAAATTAGAAATACTCATAATAAACAGCAGAAAAAAGGTCAGATGATGCCGCACTATGATGAGATTGGAATGGTTGGTAAATGAGGTTTTGTGTTTGTCGTGAGATGTATGTGACATGCCTACCCAATGCTCTTGTAATATCCAGCCTAGCAGAAGAGATTATCTGGCAAATTGACGCTGGAAAGAATTTTCTGATGGACTGGGAAATTAGAATTGCACTGCTTTCTTTGATGTGTGCACGACTGGGCCACGTTACACAGCTAGTTCAGGCATAACATTAAATATAGTATTTAATACTTAATAGTAGAACTATCTATAGAAAACAATTATATTCTGGTTTTGATCACAAATGCCAGACTATAAAAATTCACAGTGTAAACATCTAAGGCAATCCCAAATGACTGATCTTTGTATATAATTAATAATAATTTATCTCTGAAATCCTATTCTCCACAGTATTTCTTTTAAAGCCTCACTATATTTAGCTTCAGAATTGTAACTAGGCAGGAGTTATCAAAACAGCACAATAATCATATTGCTCAGACAGTTTAGAAAAGAGAGAGGGTAATTAAACATCAGCAAATTAATTATTTTGGAAAACAGGATTTTTAAGCAAAAGCTGATTTGTTTTAATGTAATACACAAATTCACACTGAGCTGCTAAATAAAGCATATTATTGATTAATTTTTAAAGGCAAACTAGGTTATCTAAACAGTAGAGTCCATTTTAGAATGTGTTTATGGAGTCTCCATCAAGGATAAAAGTGTATTTTCATCTTTATACTTATATACTTACTAGGGTTGTTTTTTTTTTTTTTTTTTTTTCTTTTTTTTTTTTTCTTAGAACTTTTAAAAAATACCCTCAGAGACAACACAGACCTTTGGAATCACAGTCTCTTTGTAAAATAGGATATTTTAAAATTTAAAATGTGTTCTTAAAAATTATGTTTTTGGAACAGGAATAGTCACACCAGAGAAGGAACCAAAAGTGAACACTGTGGTAGGGGCACAACAGCTTCTTCTGGCAAAAGAAGAGGATGGTGCAGCTAAAAAATCAAAGCCTCCAGAGGACAGTAAATTTTGTCATGAGCAGGTAAAGGAAAGTGTAAGAATTTAATTGTATTCTAGAACTTTTCCAGATAACTCAAAAATAAAACAGAGATGATGTGCTATTAAAATAGCACTATCATCAAGTTATTAAAAGCACGCTGACTAATAGCCTGCATCTTAATTTGATGTTTTTCAGTTCTATCAATGTCCTTATTGTAACTACAATAGTAGGGACCCAAATCGTATCCAGATGCATGTCCTGTCACAGCATTCAATGCAACCTGTTATCTGCTGCCCCCTCTGCCAGGATGTCCTCAGCAACAAAATGCATCTCCAGCTTCATTTGACCCATCTGCACAGTGTGTCCCCTGACTGTGTGGAAAAGCTGCTCATGACAGTAAGTGTTCCAAATACTGATGTACATTCTACAGAAATATATTCAGGCCTCGTGGCAATGTATTTGTAGTGACATAGTATTTGGGTAACGTGATATGGGGAGCAGGTCAGGTTTCTTAGATTCTGTTGCCAGTTCGTCCAGTGACTGATGTCCCTTGGGAAAATGACTGGAGGTGGATTTCAAAGATGATGAAAACCTGCAGTTTCCTCCTTGGAAAAGCAAAGCTTGTTAGTGTCTCTAAGAGCACACCCATAAAGTGGGTCTAATATTATCCAGGTCTCAGAGGTATCATGATTCTAGTTTGGAAAAAAAAAAAAAAAAAAAAAAAGAGAACTTCCCTGGCTTCCCTGTAAAGTGTAGTTCCAAAATGTAGAAATGTTCCTGTGTATAACTGAGCTGTACTTTCATTATATAATATGAAAATCATTGTAAAATATGAATAGTGGTTCTAGTTGGAGAATACAAGTTTCATTATAAAATATGTCTTTATTTTTTTTTTTCTTCTTTCTGCCTCTACATAAAAGGCCATTTAGATTTTTCATGGGGAAAAGAAAAAAAAAAAAAAAAGTGTGAAGCAGGTAGGGCAATTCCTTTGGAATAAGGAATACCTGTTTTTAAGTACCTAACCTGGTTTGGGCACAGACTTGATTCATCCCATATCTGGGATGAATGCTTTAACCAGCAAACTCTGTTTGAAGAAAGAATCTCACCTGAACTCACCTAAGAAGTCACGTTCTTGACTGAGCAATTGCACAGGCCATATAAAAAAAAAAAAAATCTGTGAAAAATAATGTCTCAACATTACATAAATCAATGTCAGTAAATACACGGTCAGGTGTAGAATGTTGTTATTAAGTTGTAGATTCAGTTAGAAAACAGATCTCCCAAGACAGCCTAGTGTCTTAGTTCTAGTTGTCTTGCTGTACTTGGAAATCTCAGATCCAGCTCTTTAAGGATTCATTTCTGTATCCATAGACAACTCCTTCATTTATAATGTGATGGTAGGCCAACCACCACATTGTGACTAAAATGGAAAGAAAAAAAAAAAAAAAAAAAAAAGGAAGAAAGAATTGAAAGGGCTCTTTAATGAGCAGTGTGTAATTGGAGATCAACAAAACCAATTTAGTTTTCTTTCTTCTTTTCTTATAATACTGCTGCAATAATCTAATACTGCTGTATAATACTAAATAGTGTGACTTTTCCTTTAATAATTCTGTGTTCTTGGCTTTCAAAGGTTCCTGTACCAGATGTCATGATGCCTAATAGTATGCTATTGCCAGCAGCTGCTTCAGAGAAATCTGAACGTGATACACCTGCAACTATTACAGCAGAGGGATCTGGGAAATATTCAGGTATGCAAGAAATAGCCCAGACACTTAAAACTAGGTATGGACAATTTAGGAATAAACCACTTTTTTCCTTCTGAGTAAAGTGAATCCTTTTTGGCTTGCATATAGCCACAGAGATTAAAACAGAAAAAAAAAAAAAAAATTATCAAGGGGCCTGAATTTGGCTATCTGCACCCATACAAAGCTACTAGGATGTACGTGTATACGAGAATGGTTCCTTGTGGTAGAGGTAAAATTAATCACTCAGTAGTGCCTAACCTCTTTGAAGGTAAGACCCTCCTTGTTTATCCAACAAATAAGGCCCAGTCCTAAAACACAGTGGTACTTTCACCAGCTTCTTTGGGGAATGTTAGGCAAATAACCCTGACTCCATTTGCAGTAATAGGTTTCTTGTGCTCTGTACTCTTATCATACTCTGTGCTGGGAAGCTACTTTACTGTGTCTCACAGTATGCTCCTCCCTCTGTCCTCAGACCACTTTCCTCCTAGTCTATCTTTTTAATCACCTGTCCTAACTATTGTCCCCACTTCTACTCCCTCCCTCAATCTTACCGTTTAATGCTCACATTATACCAATAAACTCCTACCTTATGAAAAAGAGAAGTGCTGTGCTGGGCTGTGCTGCTATTGTCACTCTGATCATCATGTTTGCATTTTATTATTTCTATTAATACACAGCATACATAGCCTCTCTTGATTTCCAGTGGAAAACAAGACACTAATATTATGTGCTATTCTCTTATACCTGCATAAAAGACACTTCACTTTCTTTAACTAGGTGAAAGTCCTGTGGATGAAAAAAGTTCTCCTGGGATGGAAGAATCAAAAGCTGGAATGGAAATTAAGAACGAGGAACAGAAGCCACCTAAGGAATCTACTGAAACAGCAGATTGGAATAAGAGTAGCAGTAAAGATATAAAGACCACTGACTCAATGCCAGATCAACTAAATGAACAGCAGAAGAAGCAACAGCTCTCTGTTTCTGACCGCCATGTCTATAAGTACCGTTGTAACCATTGTAGCTTGGCTTTTAAGACTATGCAGAAGCTTCAGATACATTCCCAATATCATGCTATTAGAGCAGCTACCATGTGTAGCCTATGCCAACGTAACTTCCGTACATTCCAGGCTTTAAAAAAACACTTGGAAGCAGGCCACCCTGAACTCAATGAAGCTGAACTTCAGCAGCTATGCTCATCTTTACCTGTCAATGGTGAACTCTGGGCAGAAAGTGAAAATATGGGACAAGATGATCATGCACTTGAACAGGAAATAGAAAGAGATTATGAGATGGATCAGGAAGGAAAAGCAAGTCCTGTAGGAAGTGATAGTAGCTCTATTCCAGATGATATGGGCTCAGAACCAAAGCGGACCTTACCTTTTAGAAAAGGGCCAAATTTTACTATGGAAAAATTTCTAGATCCGTCTCGCCCATATAAGTGTACAGTGTGTAAAGAGTCTTTCACCCAAAAGAACATTCTCTTGGTCCACTATAACTCAGTCTCCCATCTACATAAACTCAAAAAGGTTTTGCAGGAAGCATCAAGTCCTGTCCCTCAAGAAACAAACAGCAGCACTGACAACAAACCCTACAAGTGCAGCATTTGTAATGTTGCATATAGCCAAAGTTCTACATTGGAAATCCATATGAGATCTGTGCTTCATCAGACAAAGGCAAGGGCTGCAAAATTAGAACCAAGTGGTAATATAAGTAGCGGAAATAGTGTAGCAGGGAATGTTAATAGCCCCAGCCAAGGAATGCTAGATTCTATGAGCTTACCAGCAGTTAACAGCAAAGAAACACATTTAGATGCCAAAGAACTAAATAAAAAGCAGCCTTCTGAATTAATTTCTGCTCAGCCTACACATCACCCACCCCAGTCACCAGCACAACTTCAAATGCAACTACAGCATGAACTGCAACAGCAAGCTGCATTCTTTCAACCCCAATTTCTAAACCCAGCTTTTTTGCCTCACTTTCCGATGACACCAGAAACACTCTTACAATTTCAACAGCCTCAGTTCCTTTTCCCATTCTATATACCTGGGACAGAATTTAGCTTAAGCCCAGATCTGGGTTTGCCTGGTTCTGCCACATTCGGTATGCCTGGAATGGCTGGTATGACTGGATCACTGCTAGAAGATTTAAAGCAGCAGATTCAAAGTCAGCACCATGTTGGCCAGACACAGCTTCAGATACTGCAGCAACAAGCACAACAGTACCAATCTACTCAACCCCAACTTCAGTCTCAAAAACAGCAGCAGCAAAGCAACAAGATGATGAAAGCAGAGCAAAACAGCTTAGTAAATACTGACTGCCAGTTGATAAAGGATATACCATCATATAAGGAATCCGAAGAGATTTCTGAGAAACAGGAGAAGCCAAAGCAAGATTTTACTAATGAGAATGAAGGACTAAAAGAAAACAAAGACATGAAGAAGCCAAAATCCTCAGAACCAGCCATCCCACCACCCAGAATAGCTTCTGGAGCAAGGGGGAATGCAGCTAAGGCTTTGTTGGAGAACTTTGGGTTTGAGTTAGTTATCCAATACAATGAGAACAGACAAAAGGTGCAGAAAAAAAGCAAGACTGGTGAAGGTGAAAATACAGACAAACTGGAATGTGGAACCTGCAGTAAGCTCTTTTCCAATATTCTTATTTTGAAGAGTCACCAAGAACATGTGCATGGACAATTTTTTCCATATGGAGCATTAGAAAAGTTTGCCAGGCAGTACAGGGAGGCATATGACAAGCTTTATCCAATTTCTCCATCTTCTCCAGAAACACCGCCACCACCACCACCTCCTCCACCACCGCCACCTCCTCCTCCTCCAACTCCTTCTCAGCCTTCTTCAGCCGGGGCTGGAAAAATTCAAAACACAACTCCCACTCCTTTACAAGCTCCACCACCCACCCCACCACCGCCACCTCCTCCACCACCACCACCTCCTCCACCACCACCACCACCATCAGCCCCACCTCAAGTCCAGCTTCCTGTTTCACTTGATCTCCCACTCTTCCCTCCAATTATGATGCAGCCAGTGCAGCATCCTGCACTGCCTCCTCAGCTTGCCCTCCAGTTGCCACCAATGGATACTTTGTCTGCAGATCTTACCCAGCTTTGTCAGCAGCAGCTGGGCTTAGATCCCAATTTCCTGCGCCACTCTCAGTTCAAGCGCCCACGTACAAGAATTACAGATGACCAGCTAAAAATATTGCGGGCTTATTTTGATATAAACAATTCTCCAAGTGAAGAACAAATCCAAGAAATGGCTGAGAAGTCTGGTCTTTCACAGAAAGTTATCAAGCACTGGTTTCGTAATACACTGTTTAAAGAACGACAGAGAAATAAAGATTCTCCATATAACTTCAGCAACCCTCCCATAACAGTGTTGGAAGATATCAGAATAGATCCCCAGCCTTCAACTGTAGAACCTTACAAGTCTGATGCATCTTTCAGCAAGAGATCATCTAGGACACGATTTACTGACTACCAGCTTCGTGTCCTCCAAGACTTCTTTGATACAAATGCTTATCCAAAGGATGATGAAATTGAACAACTTTCAACTGTTCTTAACCTACCTACTCGAGTTATTGTTGTATGGTTCCAAAATGCACGACAAAAAGCTCGCAAAAGTTACGAAAATCAAGCTGACACTAAAGACAATGAGAAAAGGGAATTGACAAATGAGCGCTACATTCGAACTAGTAACATGCAATATCAGTGCAAAAAGTGCAGTGTAGTTTTTCCCAGGATCTTTGATTTGATTACACACCAGAAAAAGCAGTGTTATAAAGATGAAGATGATGATGCTCAAGATGAAAGCCAAACTGAAGATTCCATGGATGCCTCTGATCAAACAGTGTATAAGAACTGCACAGTTTCAGGCCAAAGCGAGTCATCAAAAAGTGTGGCAGTCACAGCAGCAAGCTCTGGCTCTGGTTCTAGTACTCCTTTGATTCCATCACCCAAACCAGAACCTGAGAAGGCTTCTCCTAAACCGGAGTCCATAGAAAAAACAAAACAAAATGAAACCATCTCTAAGCAAACTGATACAACTTCCCAAAGCACCAAACCAGTACAGTCTGCTCCAGTAACCCCTTCTGATCCTCAGCCCTCAGCCTCTCAACCACAGCAACAAAAACCACCACAAATAGTAGGGAGACCTCCTTCTGCATCACAAACTGCACCTGTTCCATCCAGTCCTTTACCAATTTCAATGACTCCTCTACAGAACAGTCTACCTCCTCAGTTATTACAGTACCAATGTGATCAGTGTACAGTTGCCTTTCCAACTCTAGAACTTTGGCAAGAGCACCAGCACATGCATTTCCTAGCAGCCCAAAACCAATTTCTTCACTCACAATTTTTAGAAAGACCAATGGATATGCCCTATATGATATTTGACCCCAATAATCCTTTGATGACTGGACAGTTACTTAATAGTTCTCTTGCTCAGATGCCACCACAGACTGGTTCATCACACACGACACACCCTGCTACAGTTTCTGGTTCCATGAAACGAAAATTGGATGATAAGGAAGACAATAACGGTAGTGAAAAAGAGGGAGGAAACAGTGGAGAAGATCAACATCGTGATAAACGTTTAAGAACTACAATTACTCCAGAGCAGCTAGAAATACTTTATGAAAAGTACCTATTAGATTCCAACCCCACGAGAAAGATGTTAGATCACATTGCACGTGAAGTGGGACTTAAAAAGAGAGTTGTACAAGTCTGGTTTCAGAATACAAGAGCCCGAGAACGAAAGGGACAATTCCGTGCAGTTGGTCCAGCCCAGTCCCATAAAAGATGTCCTTTTTGTCGAGCTCTGTTTAAAGCAAAATCGGCTTTAGAAAGTCATATTCGCTCTCGACATTGGAATGAAGGGAAACAGGCAGGTTATAGTTTGCCTCCAAGTCCTTTGATATCAACTGAAGACGGAGGAGAAAGTCCCCAAAAGTACATATTTTTTGATTACCCATCATTGTCATTAGCAAAAACTGAATTATCAAGTGAAAATGAATTAGCCTCCACTGTATCAACCCCTGTTAGCAAAACTGCAGAAATGTCACCGAAGAATCTCTTAAGTCCTTCTTCTTTTAAAGCAGAGTCAAGTGAGGATATAGAAAATTTGAATGCCCCTCCTACTGACTCTGGATATGATCAAAACAAGACTGACTTTGATGAGACTTCGTCAATTAATACAGCAATTAGTGATGCCACGACAGGAGATGAGGGGAACAATGAAATGGAAAGTACGACTGGCAGTTCAGGGGATGCAAAGCCTGCATCACCTCCCAAAGAACCAAAAACACTTGCAAATGATACTCTAACAAAAGCTGCAACTACACCTACAAATGAGAATACTGATGATAAATTTCTCTTTTCCCTAACAAGCCCCTCAATACATTTCAGTGACAAGGATGGTGATCATGACCAAAGTTATTACATTACTGATGACCCCGATGATAATGCTGACCGCAGTGAAACTTCAAGCATAGCTGATCCAAGTTCACCTAACCCATTTGGAGCTAGCAATCCCTTTAAATCCAAAAACAGTGATCGGCCAGGCCACAAACGTTTCCGAACACAAATGAGTAACCTCCAGCTTAAAGTTCTCAAGGCTTGCTTTAGTGACTACCGGACTCCTACAATGCAAGAATGTGAAATGCTAGGGAATGAGATTGGTCTGCCCAAACGTGTGGTCCAAGTCTGGTTTCAGAATGCACGGGCTAAAGAAAAGAAATTCAAAATTAACATAGGGAAGCCATTCATGATAAATCAGACTGGGCCTGATGGAACAAAGCCCGAATGCTCTCTATGTGGTGTGAAATATTCTGCACGTTTGTCCATAAGAGATCACATATTTTCCAAACAACATATTACAAAAGTGAGAGAAACTGTGGGAAGTCAGCTAGATCGGGAGAAAGATTATTTAGCTCCTACAACAGTTAGACAGCTGATGGCACAGCAAGAATTGGATCGCATAAAGAAGGCTACCGATGTGCTAGGATTAACAGTACAGCAACCAGGCATGATGGACAGCAGTTCTCTTCATGGTATCAGTTTGCCAGCAGCATATCCAGGACTCCCTGGCCTTCCTCCTGTTCTTCTGCCTGGAATGAATGGTCCATCCTCGTTACCTGGATTTCCACAAAGTTCAAACAGTAAGTCTATAAGGGGATGATTTTCTTGTTTTATTAATTTGATCAACTTGCCTAGTCACCATCCCCTTCTAAAACAGCATATTATGCATTCATATCACTGTATGACAGAACACTGGAACAGATTGCCCATAGAGGTTGTGGAGTCTCCTTCCTTGGAGAGCTTCAAAAGCCACCTGGACATGGTCTTGGGCAACCTGCTAAATGTTTCCCTGCTTGAGCAGGGAGTTTGGAGCAGATGACTTCCAGAGGTCCCTTTCACTTTAACCATTCTGTGATCCTGCAATTCTATGATACTTATGAGGCTTGTGTGAGTAGATAAAAAATATTGCAATAAGGTGTACTCACTGCAATTCTGAATTGTTGCTGCAGCCTGGACGATATCTCTTTTTTCCCTAAACAGAAAAATATCATTTTAATTGAAATCTAATCAACAGAAATGTTTTTGGTCTATATTAGGCTTCTGTAACATCACTAGTGTAATAATAGCAAAGTTACAGGGTATTTTTTTTTTTCTGAATGTTGTTGATGTAGGCAAAACATGGATTAGAATTTTGTCTGTAAAATTTTTTGTATGCAAACATTTAAAATAATGTCTGATGAAGTGCAGAATAGTTATTCCCATACTGCTGGATCATCAGGCATTTGGTCCACACCTTAAGTCAGTTCAATCTGTTTTTTAACTGACAATAAATACTAACAAAACAAAAAAAAAAAATGTTGGCTAAGACCCTCTACAATATTTCTGAATAATTGACTGATAGGATAAGTTTTCTGTTGAAGGCAATTACTAATGGCAGTTTCATTGTTATCCATATTCCAGGGGTATCCGAATATCTCTTAAACCTAATTGGTAAAATTATTGCAGACATGAAACATTACACTCGGACTTGTGCTTTTAAAGTGAACACATAACTGTTTTGCTGAGGTTGAATCTGTTTTTTGCTCAAATTGGAAAACACTTCTTCTTGAATTTTCTGCAGAATGTTTTGTTTAGTCCCCAGAAATGAAGCTTTGTGTGTGTCTAATAGTCTCCAATTTTGCAGTCAGAGTTCACTCTCAGTACATCCTTGCAGACTGAAAGTCTCCCATTTATCCTCTAATTTTACACGTATCAAATACATGCACACCAGAGGCAGGGAGTTGGTTGAGATACTTCACTTCACTTTATGCAGTAATTCCATTTGCTGTTGGTCTCTAAATTTTTATTTATTTATTTATTTATTTATTTATTTTTGGAAGATAAGGTATGGGATTAATCACTAGTATTGTTAGGCAAACTAAGACTTAAGCAATGTCTTCTCTGCTCTGCAGCTCTGGTTTGATTGATGATGATGATGTTATTGTTTCCCTAAGTGGTGGTCAAAGCATCTTGCTTTTTTCTTCATTGGATCAGAATGACTTTCCTTCCACAATGGAGTCTCTGGCTGACTGCCCTCTGGCTTTTGTCAAACACTTATTGGCACAGAGAGTGCATATAAAGGAAATATAAAGTTGTTGTATTTCCTTCTTAATGGCATACAGTGTCCAGGTCCAAAAATGGCTGGTCATTGTTCATTAAAATTATAGGTATGGTTTCTCCATATAATTTTGCTAAATAGATTTGGTTAGTTTGACCTTCAGGTAAAATAGGCTCCAGAAAACTCAGACTTGGGCTATACCAGTAAAATAATTTGCTTGGGAACATATCATTACATAGTTCTCGTCTCAAAAACAGGAAGTCCACATTCAAAGTGACACCTGGGAATGGCTGAAAACCCATGGTAGCCTCTTAGTTGTTCCCAGGCATTGTTTTGCAGGATGTTAGTTCGTGTCAGCCAGAACTGTGCCAATGTCCTTTCTCACTGTTCACCTTTAAAAATAACCAAGTTCAGTTTTTAGGAAATGTTCTCTGGTACTGTTCAACTTACTAGCATCAATTCAGCCTCAGAATCTAAGTTTTGCTGTTAATAGTATAAAAACAGAATTACAGGTAAACAGGCCAACTGTTCCACAGTAACTTACTATTTATATTTTATAATTTCCACAAATTAGCTCTTCTCTAAGATAAACTTAAATCATTAGGAACATAGCATACACAGTGCTCTGACAATTGAGATGGATTTTTAGCCCCTTTCATCTTGCATCTTAAGGTTAATTAGCCCATCGTGGGCAAAAGCCCACTGTGTAAAACAGCTGGTAGAGTCTTGTTTTTTTCCCTTCTGCCAAATGCTAAATAGCCCCCGCATCCCCCTTTTGTTCCTTGGCAAATACTTACATTCATAAATCTCCATTCCCTAATGATACGAAATGGAGCAGTTATAGTGAATGGGAATAATAGATTATTTTAATCATTCATTATATATATTAAAAGAAAAATAAAAAAAGTAATTTACTCAGATTTTCTCCAGTATGTGCTCAACACCAGTATTTCCTGCACCTAATTAGCCCATTTCTATTTTCTTATATACACTGCTTTGGTTGATAATTCAGATTCATATTTGATGCTAAGTGTTTAAGAATGATTTTTTTGGAAGCAGGCTCCCAAGCAAGCTTTTCTTTGGATACGGTTCTTCTAGCAGTGTATATATTCTCAGTCAGCAGGACAGTTGTTCTGCATCATTCTTTACATGAAGGATTTTCTGAAGCTAACTCCATGATGACTATCCTATACTTCAATTATACTTCTTGTGAATTCTTCTGCAGCTGTGCCATTTCTTCTCTTTTGGCCCCAATTCTGAAAATGCACTTTAGAAGAAATCTCACTAGGACCTCTTATCTTCAAATATTTACCTGTTCTCATTGATGTTTACAGGGTTGGTATTTCCTGTTGTAAAACACATCTATTCTGTCCTACATGCTTGTTTAAAGGACAAATTTCAGAATTAGTACAATACTCACTTTTAAAGAAAATATCTGCTGTTTGCTAAGACAGGGAACTTCTGAAATTACAGTAATAAGCATCAAAATTAAAATTCTCTTTTGTGCTTCTCTTTACTCATGCTAGACAGAGAACTGAGACTTTTTAGTTTCACTTATGTTATGAGGGATTTCGCTTGAATTCAACATTGCTCTTTATAAGTTTCCAAAAAGGAGTAAAAACAACTAACTTTTGCAAAATACTATTATTTTCTAAATAAAATATTTGTTTTTTTTTTTTTACAACAGGTTTGAAATGGAACAATAGTGCTAAATCACACGAGGGAAATATTTATACTATGCTTCATTTTATCTCCTTTATATGTTGCTCAGACTGAACTTCTATTTGCAAAGTTTATTACACTCATCAAAATAAGATTAATTTCTCCATTTCTGACTGAAAGGACCCATTAACTTTAAATTCAGTTATTTGGTTCTGAAACAAGTGCTTTGCAATGTCAGAGTTATCACGATAACTCTGGAACTCTGATTCTAGAATGATGTATCCGAGTATATTCTCACCTATGGGATACATTTCTGTAGGTAACATAATTATATCATCTTGTCGGCATCAAATACTGAGTGAGTTCTCAATGGCATTGCTTTGTTTGCTCAGCATAATTCCTAATATGGAGTTATTGGTGGAATTGTAATATATACAGAATACATACACAATTTTATTTCTGGTTTGTCTTTGTTCTTCAAGTACCTTATTGTTTTCTAGATGACTGTAGATAGAAGAGTTCACCTCCTTTTTTTTTAAAGGTGTTCTTGAAATTCACATTCTTTTTTCTTATTAGCTTTTCTTCTTAGCTTAGTGTTTTTGTCTGTGATGCCTTGCAGAAAACTAGTGCTTCATCTTGCCTCTAGCTATTAATAGTGGTTCTATGAACCTTTTAATGTCATCATCGTTACCATAGTTTTTTTGGATATCACTTAAACCTGGGCTGCTTGAAGATTCACAGCAGCTTTTTCCAAGAATGCACACATCACTGGGTAACATGTACTTAGTGGTTTTGAAAATCTTATCAAGAGGGAAATTTGATTCAACAGCAATTACTTTCCTTGTTATTAGGTCACTAAATTCTGTTCTCTGTTTGCTTTTTGCCCATTGATAGCAGTTTCATTTCTATATTTTTAGTCCTCTGATTCCTCTAAGAGAAAGAGAAATCACTCCTTTTTTTGGAGTCACTTAAAAGAGTTTAGGAAGATTGGAATGTTTCTTCATGATTAGTGAATTTTCTATTTTACATCTCTCATGACTGAAAATGGAGTATTTCTTTCATCACATTTTGTTCATTTAGTTTTTATACCCTCAGCTCCACCTTTAACTTTCAATATAATAGGTGAATTTCACTCTTCTAGAGCAGCTTGTCTGGATATTTAAATGCATTCTAAGCTTTCAAC
>NC_140124.1:127791432-128223932 GCF_964035555.1 Netta rufina
AAAAGTCACCATCTGAAAACTACAAAATATATAAAAAATATAGAGTTTAGTTATGGTTTATAGTTTATATAATATAGTTCATAATGTAGTTCATAACATAGTTCTAATATAGTTTATATTTATATCTTTCTCTATATATATATAGCCTACTGTTTAGCTTTCATAACTAGAACTGGTTTGGTTCCTCTTATCTACCAACACTTTGTTATAGTATGCATTTACTGGTTAGCCAACTATGCATTATGTTTGCCAGGAACAGGTGGCAAAGGGACTTGTTAAAGTCTGGAAATAAAGGCTTGGGTTCTAGCATAGACCTAGAAGAAAATGACTATGATTGATCTTAATCCCTAGACCTTTATATAACATAAAAGCAGTATGTTTTATACATTTCATCATACTTTGCTCAAAAGTAGCTCACAAGCACTGTGTAGAAGAGTTGCATATCATGAGTAGGGTATATGTGGAAGACTATGCAGTACCTATGTTTGCTGTCTTGGGTTCAATTCTAAGTAGAGAGTCTAGCTTTTATTTGCACAGTACGCTTTTTCCAAAGTCCACTGAATTTGGTGAGAGAACAATAGCCTTTAGATCAGGTACTATATTTAATTGTGTTAAAGTGAAAATGAAAGTTAATTGTCACTGTAGATAAATAAAGCTTCTCCAGAACAAAACCAGTTCAGGTTTGTATTTATGTATCTGTCAGCTAAAAGTTACATTATAAGTGTTTATTTCTCACATTAATTCAATAATTTTGTACAATTACTGAGTTTTAGAGGAAAAATAAGCAAAATACAAATGAAAAGAATGATATATTAGTAAAGATTGACAGTTTGGTTCTACAGTTTTATTAGTGGAAGAACTGAGAAAGAACATGATCTGGAAATTTTAACAATAGCACTGATACCCTGAGGTAGAGGGTCCTATTGTGGATCATAATCCTGTAATATATCTACTGTGCACAGCTCTTAGTTTCTGATGCAATTTAAACAATACCTATATAATGTGGTTCCAGATGAACAGCTCTGGGATTGATACTCAGCCATTTTGGAAGCTCTACATATCTTGTGTTCCATTAAAGTTGCTACAAAGTCATAGAACCTAAAAATGGGAAAGATTTGTTAAATCAACTAGTACAGTCCCCCCTCATTCAAAACTGTTCCCTATAGTGTATTATAGCTTTGTCCAGTTTAGTTTTAAATGATTCGAGCAATGGGTCTCCTTACATTCTCCCTTGAGAGGGTGCTTTACAGGATATTGAATCTTTCTATTAGAAAATCGTTGTGCTTTTCAGTCTATACATACATTCTTACTTAATTTAAGAGTTCTGCAAGTACAGATAAATACTGTTTGGAGAGGGGAAGTTGATATTTGTCAAGAGGAGTCAATTTGTTTCACAAAATGTCCTCTATGAAAGCCCAGAAAGACCATATAATAATATTAACAACAAAGACAAACATTGCCACAACTTACCAAAACTTCTTTCTACCTCCTCTTTGTTTTATACCATATAAATAATATGATCACAATGACCATAGGCTACAGGTTCATTATGTACAGCTGCTAATGTGAAATACTTGCTGTATCAGAAACAATAGCAACATTTTCAGATATGAATACATTGGGGATTTTATCTACAGTATTCAGTCATAGCTCTAAAAAGCGGATCTCTGAAGTTTTGTAACCATGAGTAGAGGCATTGTTTTCATTGTCATGATTTTATATCTTGTATTCATAATAATTTGATCCATTCTTTTTTGCTACCCAGACCACAGTGGAGTAATTTGCAATGTCTGTAAAATATCTATATCATGTTAGACAGCCTGACATTAATTACAGAAGTTTTTATTCTGCCTTTTTTTTTTTTTTTTTTAAACACACAGTCAAGCAGATTCAAAACACAGCCTTTGTATGACTATACATGTAATGACGAACATAAGGGTACCTGGCGGCATATATATACATATATATGTATAGTTAAATTAGTATAGCAAGATTAAGGCAGGAGTTCATTCTAACTAGAAAATTCACACAGAGAAATATAGTTCTCCTACACAGGCACTTTGTAGAGACTAGCTCATGTAACAGATAATGTTTAACTGAAAGATTAACACTGATGTGTTAGCACAGCATATAGCTGGCTTGTAATAAAGAACAAACAAATAAATAAATAAATAATAATAATAATAAACTTGGAAAGCTAACAGAGTACATGGTGATACAAAAATATATCACTGAAAAAGAGAACAGAGCTTTCCGAGAAAGAAATTTGCATAATCAAGTGTTAGGTTACTTTCCTTAAAAATTTTAGTTTTTATATACCTATTGACGGAGAGAGCTTTGGAGAAAAGAAAAAAAAAAAAAAAAAAGTTGAATCTCACTACCCTTTTAATATTTAAGCCCTTTAAAAGAACCTTAAAACAAATCAACCAGCTTAAAATAACTATGATAAAATACTGAGGAACTTCCATAAATCATACTTAGAAAGATATTCCTGATAATGTTCATGTGTTTTCTTTTGTGAAACAACTCTGGTTGTTTCCAATAGCAAGATGCCTTCTTGAGAAACCTGTCTTTTCACAACTTGAGAAACCTGTCTTTTCACAATTTGACTGGTCAGGTGGGAAGTAATTCCTTCCCTTTCTCCCCTCCACCCTCCCCCCCGTTAATAATTCTAAAGCATGTTTCAGCAGTGTTGCTGTGAGTACTGGTAGGAAGAGATATTATGCTTTAGTGGCCCAGGTGTTATTGTTTATGGTGTTTCCCTGGAAAATTCAGTAAGTGGTGTGATATCAAACAATGGTAATTAGTTAACCACAGTAGTCTTTTTTACTTCTCTTCTAAAGCCAGGGTGAAACAATATAATTAAAACAAAGAAAATATTAAAAGAAATAATAGGATTGCCCTGAAAATAAAAATGAAACAAACAAACAAACACCCACACTACGAAGAAAAAGGAAAAAGGAAAACAACCCACAGTTCCACAATATTAGCAAATATATGACCATAGTTGTAATTCTGCACACACCTTATAGTCAGGAAAGGTCTTAGGGTGGTGTTTCAAAAACAGGCAGAGATGAAATGAATGGGGTTTTACAAGAAAGCCAGTTCAACACTGTAGGAACCATTAAAGGAAAAATTAGATTGCCTGCTGGCTTGCAGTCTGATGGGGAAAGTCCCTCAATAGTGGATGATTTGTAAGCACACATTCTTATTTCAAACAGTAGGTTGCCTGCTCCCTGCTGTTTGAAGTGAGTTTAATATTCATAGACACATCTACAAGCTATTTACTCTGACCAAAGTGATAGGTCTTGTTGTTTAGTGCTCCTGCACCACATGATGGGACTGCTTTGTGCTGTGAACCCTTCTTTCACAACTCACATATTTTCAGGACTCAAGCATCAGCAGGCCAGGTTGGTATTTTGATTGAACAGCCTCTTCCCAAAGAAAACCAGAGAGATGGAGGGGGTGGGATTGGGTCCTTCTAAGACCCTTCTAAGACCCTTTCTTCCAAACCTTACCAGTTGTCCTTTGCAGGAGTATTTGCAGAAACTGTGGCTTTTTTTTTTGTTTAGTTTTTCTTACAAAGACAAAAAACAGACTTGCTGCCTTGCTCATTTTAGAGATCTGGTGTAATTTAATTTATAAGAGGAAAGTCTTAAAATGGATGAACTGGCCCTAAACCATTACGGGTGAAAATATTCTGACCTCTTAAATTCACCACTTGTTTCCACAGAGAAAAGGCGTTCATTTCCTCTCCAAAACTGTGCAGTGCACATTGCAGTTAAGCATTAAACAGTTGCACACTCTCTCTGTCTTTCTCTCCCTCCCCCCCAATATATGTTATGCATTCTAGTGAGCCTGTTTATACCAATTTAGACCACTCTAGAGTGAAAAAAGTTTTGTACAATTACAATGAATTTTCTGCATCATCTTTTTTTTTTTCATAGTTGTTAGTTATCATAATTACTATTTCATTTCTTACACGTATACAAAAAGAAGTCATCCACATTGCTTTGACTGACCCTTTTAAATATTGCATAAAAATCACCTTATCAAATTGCTCAGAATTTTTATTAGAGTAACTATTTCAATGAGACAGCAATTGTTCTGGAACAGATTGTTTGGAATGGGTGTGGCGATATGTCTCATTATTTATTCAAAAAAAGGTTTTGTTGACACTGAAGAAATTATTTAAATAGTCCTATAATATGGAAGAGCTAATTCAATTCTGAGGCATTAGAGCTCACTGTTTTAAAGTACTGTTTCCAGTTCAAAGTAACAAAGCTCCCTAGCTTGCTTAGTCTGAAGACACACTACAAAACTGAACAGTAATTGTGTCTACTTGAAAAATGTTTTTAAACCATTGGTGACATAGTGTTAGCTTTCTTTTTAAAATATAATTATATAAATGATCTTTTATAAATCTGTTAGTTTGCTTCTCTGTTCACTGCTTTTTAACTATTATGTGGCATTCTAAACATTTCATTTTCCATTTCTCCTTTTAATTATTCTTTAAATTATTTCTCTCTTTCTCTCTCTCTCTCCATTCCTTCATTTCTTCCCTGTTTTGTACAAATACCTGCAAATCCACTTAGTCCCTTAATTTTAACTGATCTGTGCAAACCTACTTCCTTCTGCTGCAAGGGACCACATTCCTGAAGATACACACATTCCTCATGCTGCTTTAGTTAGACTGACAAGGAAGGGTTGGTCTTTTGCACTTCTCTAAATTTCTGTCACAGGAATTGAAGAGGTGATTGTATGTGTGAAACTCACCACTCCCTATGACCATTGGTCCCATGAAAGAAAGGGGAGAAAACAGATTATCTGGGATTCATAGACTGGGGATCCCTAGACTGGAATTCATAGACAATTATGACCAGAGAGGTTTACGTTCTACATTACACAGCCCATAAAACTTCTTTCAGTCTTTCATACAATGCAGAAAATAAATGCTTGACTATAGATGAACTGAACACTATTGAGCTCAGTAACACATGCATTCTTTTCTTCCAGTGCACTGAGTCTGCATCTCTTACTGCCTCAGGTCTCTTACAAGCCATTCATGGTAGAGTAATTTGATTCTGGTCTGTCACACAAGGTTGAGCAGCAACCTGAATATACAAATACTTGCAGCATTCATTATTGATAAGACTTGGAGAAGTATTAGATAATGTGTTACTTAATGTGTTTATTGGAGGTGACTTCAGATGGATGATGGCTTCAGATGGATGAAGGATTGAATAGCACTCAGCAAATCAACACAATTTTATCTGTTTACTTTTATGTGTGCATGAGAGTTGCAATGAGTCAGCTGCAACATAAACTGTTGACACAGCAACTCCTCAACACAGTTTGTCTGTCATCTAGAAAGTGTAATGTTTGGAGACATTCAAGAGAACTGAAAATAGTTTATGGAATCCAAAACTCCTAGCTGTATAAAAAAATTAAAAATATATATAATAATAATAATTTCAGACTAAGAACTTTGCTGACACAGTTTTTTTTCCACTTATGTATAAAAACACCGGATACTTTGCCATTCAATCTCTCCTCCTCTACCATTACCAGAAGCTACTGACCTTGAACTGCAGTCCCCAAAGGCTGGGCCTTCTGATGAAACCAGATAAAGTAAGGCCACAAAAAAGGGTCTGAGGGTGATAACAGTCACCAAATAAGCACTGTTTTCCTAATTGTCATATTGCAATTGTCATAGCTGTGACAATTAAAGATGACTGATTCTGCATCACAGATTAAGTTATGAATCACAGTAAATGAAACAAACTCTTACTGAAGTAAACAAACATTAAAACCTTTGCAGTAATTAGTGATGTATTACAAAATACCCAGAAACTGATTTAAAGTGATCCAGTGTTTTGCATGTGATGGCATAGAAAGATAGCTTTGGCAGTGACTGTACACAGAGAAAAGGGCTTGTTGCATAGCATTCTGGGCAATAAAAGATCCACTATCACTGTTAAAACTAGGTAGGAAGAAGCATTTATTAAACCAGACAGAGCAGCCCATTAGCATAGATACATTGCTTCTGGCACCCCAGCTATCTAACTCTATGTTTCACACTTCTTCAGATACTTTAACATCTCAAAGCAGAGCAGAGTGACTGATGATACTTGTCAATATAGTGTTTTCCAAGCATCACTAACATCCCTGCTACAGATCTCCCAGCTAAGGAAGAACTGCTGATTACGATGAGGCCACTGCAAGAGGATGAAGCAGCTCAGGCTGTGAGATCGGGGAAAGATGAGGCACAGCTCATTGCTTGTCAGACAGGACCTCCATGCCATGCCATATCTGTGCCAGGCATGTCATGCCACAGTTCTCAGCCAGAAAACAGCAACAGCAACAACAACTGTAGCTAAATGCTAGATTGCCCTGAGAAGTTCTGAACTGTTTTCTAGTCTTGACCTCTTTGTCCTTTTCAGGCCTTCAGCAAGATGGTTTACACTACAAGCTCAGACATTATCTATTTTTCCTGGAATGTCTCCCATTTCACTTATCATTTTTAATGTTATTGTCCCTGTTACTAAGTAACATAAAGTTGCCATACACATCCTTCCCTTCAAATGCTATTTCTGTGTTATACTTGATGTTTTAAAGCACCCAGTCAATTCATTTAGGTACACAGAAGGATCAGAGAAACAACTTGTTTTATTGGCTGAAATACTGAAGTGCTTTACCTTCAACAAGCTGCAGTTCCATTCATGGTGGAGTGCTTATATGTAAGTCAGTGTTCCATTCTGACTTCAACTCTGAATAAGAACATTTTTAGAGCAAAGTAGTGTATTTTGGAGATACTAAATGTATCATGAACCAGCCCACTTTATAAGTGGGCTTCAGAAGAAACTTTTCAGAAATGATATGGCTAAATCAAGCGTCAGCTGATAGAAAGAGAAGTAGCTTCTGTACTTTGTACTTTTGATTTAAATCAGTGAAATATTTTGTCCTTTGGTTCAGAATTAGACTCCCACATTTGTAATGCTTATTTTAGGTTAGCATAGCTTAGCTTTGAGTCACTGGCTAACTCACTATCATTATGCAGTTATTGTTGAAGTGCTATCTGTTTGCTCTGCACTGTACAAGAACTACTCCCACAAGGAAAGCTTTAATTCCCACAGAGGTATCTTTGGAGGCATTTATAAACTTGGAGAAAATCCTGCATACTTGTCTTTTTATCTCTTTCCTCAAGTGACACAGAAGTAGCAATGGGAATAACTAGTATGCAAAGATGTGCACTGGCAAATCCTCACAACATCACCCCCTTCCTCCATCCTGACTTTGTTAGAACAGTGTAATTAGTTCTTCTTATGACTGGTAATTAAAGCCAGACCTCATAGACCTAAACACTTTGGGAAAGAAGATTAATGATAGGCTCTCTGTTTTTGTGTCTCACAAGGGTGGGGAAATCATAAAAAGGAGGAGGGAGAATGTTGAGGAAAGATGTGTTCTGTGCAGCAATGGGAGAAAATGTCAAGCATGAGACTTCTGGGGAGCGAAGAAACAAGCTTTCTAAGTCATTCTCTCACTCCATTTCCAAGTCTTCCTCTCACCCCATTTTGAGTAAATTTACTTAGAGTACACTTCCCATCCCTTCATGAGTGCAAAGGTGCTTGTGATTCTTTGTTTCCCAGTGTGAAGTGCAAATAGAACTGGTATGACTGAGCATAGCTCAGCTTTGACTGATGAGCTGTGAGTGAGCCTATGTCCCAGATATGCTCAGGGCAGGACCACTGATCAATGTATTCTGTCTATTTATTGGCTTACTTTAGAATCTCAAAGGGAGGTTGGAAAATCTGTGTTCCCAGACAGTAACTGATAAAGAGCTTTTGTTCCTGATTTACTTATTTTTAATAACTTTATAGTTTTTGCTAAACAAACAAACAAAACCACCACAACAACAAAACACATAACTTCTGAGATTGCATTCCCCCATCCCCAAAAGCCTTAGTCATGAATGTAGGAAAGTTTTGAATCAAACTTTTTTAAAAAAAAAATTTAAAAAATCTGATTTAGTTATTCAAGTGTATATCAATAATCTCTTAACTGTAGTGAAGTTATATCTAACTTATAGTTGTATAACTGACCTTGGAATCTAACCCAAAGTATATTTATGTGCATCCCATGTTGAAAAATGGATCATAAATGTTTGAATGCAGGATCGCTCTTCCCTTATAGCCGTTGCTATTATTGTTTATAATCTGTAATACTTTAACACTAAAGGAACAAAACACAAAAAACATTTCTCAAGTAAAGACAGGAATGCACGGAAAAGTATTGGTCAGTTCTATACCTTCATTAGGATCTGTTATAAATGGACGTACAATTGGGCTGAGCAGAACAGTCAGTGAATGTCTCAAAAGATAAAAGAATGAGGAAAAAGCTGCACAACACTAGTAAATTTATGTGTCTGATTTAAACAGCAAGCTGAATAGCATGACATTTCTAACTCCTGGAGGACATGCAGATTCTTTGAGAAAAAAATATTTTGAGCTTTGTCTTCCATTTAAATAACTAAAATAATAATCAGTTCTGGGATATTTTCATTTACTACTACTCTGGCCATACCTGTTCTATAAGAATTACCCCTAAACATTATTTTAACATTGTTTTAAAATTTATTTTAAAATAATATGGAAGTTGTCGCATCAGGTTTTCAGTTACATAGCAACTTCTTCCACCCCCCCCCCCAAAAAAATAATAATATAATATATATATACATTTCTATAGATAGATTTATATATATATATATTATATAGATATAATATATATTTTTATATATATATATATTAAGAGGAAAATATCAGAATTGGATCCTAGCCACAGGAATCTGTTACCCTGCCTCTTCCCTCTAAAATTACTCTGTTTTCTACTAGAATTTTTACCACGTGTCAAAATGTATGTTACCACTAAGAATCTGTAACACTTCTGATTCAGTAGAGCTTTAAACATTTGGACTACAAGTATTTAACTTAGATTTATTGGCTCACTGCTTTCTAAGGAGACTTGGGTGGATTAGGATCTGCCTGGTAGGATATGTATATTAACTTTTCAGAAATACTTTTTTCCCCCCTAATTTCTCATTATTTTTTTTAACTGAGGATCACAGAAAGACAAAAATAAAATTAGTAAACCAGAAAGAGCTCACTTTCAAATCCCTCCAACAGTTTATAATGGTCTGTGTACTTCACTTCATCATTAATTTGGCTCATATTTCTCAGAGTGGACAAGAACATGCATGTCTGAGGACTTGGAATTACAGAAAATAAAGGATGTTCATAAAGAACATCTACACATACACACATGTTCACACACACTTCTATGAGTGCACGTGGACATGTACACAGGGAGGAAAAAAAGGTATGCTTGTATGCTGTTGGTGATGACATAAAAAAGCCTACACACTTAAAGTTGGAAGGGATACCAGAATGGGAAGTGGGTGTATTCTGATGCATTTAGAATAATTAATATGCAAACCAAACCTTGGCTGAATTTGAAGCAAGCTTTGGATGCCAAGAGTACCTGAAAAGCACATCCCAGTAAACATATAAGCAGTGTGAAAAAACTTACCCGAAATTGTTTGAGATGTCAGTCCCAAGCGCTTCACAGTTTAGTAAAGTAAAAGCAGTCTTAGATTTCCTTTCCCCTGACCATGCTGGCTACCTTCCTACAGTTTTTCATGTTCTTGACTATTGTGATGGACTGTGCGGTTTCCAAAAGGAGATGATTAGTGATAAAGGCTGGAATTATTGAGAAATACCCTAGGTTCAGAATTACAATCAATAAGTTGATAAGAGTTTTAAAGTGTTTTAAACATTAAATTAGTGTTTTAAAGTCTGTGGAATAGTAAAAAATTACAGTCACCCCAGAGAATGGCAGAAGGACTCAATGTTTTCTGAAGGACTCTTCATGTATGTCAGGAATAGGAAGAGCTATTAGGACAGGACTTATGCTCAAAAAACAATGTTGGGAAAGTTCAAAAACTCAGTTGGACATATGTGCAACGTGAATAAGAACTGAGATCTTAAGCAAAATGTAGCAACTGGCAAGAGACATAAGGTAAGTACAAAGTTTTAATAACAGAATGTTGAGCCCAGAATGAATCATTTCTGAACTATATATTTGAGCATATGTGATTGTCCATATACAACTAAATAAACATTGTAAAGATGATATGTCTTTCCACTAAACACAAAAAGTAAATAGTAAATAGTGATTTAAAAAGTAAATTAGTAAATAGTGATTTACAACGCATTTGGCACAAGAATTATGATATGGTTGTCCAGACGTTTCTCCACTCTCTTTTGGATTTCTTTCTCCTGATTTTCCAGTAAAGCTCCAAAATTCACTGCATTTTGCCTCCTGTTACTGGGTTCTGTGGGTTGCTGTTGCAGAAAGAGCAGAGACAGTGCAATCATTAGTGTTGGGGAGGAAGACAAGTGTTCTACTCGGTCCTGGTCAGTCTGACCACAAACCAAGCAGAAATGTACCTTTTTGCTAGCAGTTACAATTTAGATTCTGCCAATGGCCAGAAAGCAAAGTTTAGCAAAATAAATAAATAAATAAATAAATAAATAAATAAATAAAAGAGAAGGAATATATGATTATGAAGACCATAATTGATGCAACTCATCAAGATATTTGCCTAACTAAAGACCAAGTTAAAAATTAACACATTAGTTCTGAAATTTTTGCAAGTGTGCAGCTGTGAGCATTGTATTAGATAGGACATACATTCTTCAAGTTAAATAAGCATAGTGAACAGATGCAAGTTATATCCTAAAAGTCTAAGCTTCCTTCATGCTTTTTTGAATGTTAGGAAGATAAAGTGGTTTTCAGAGTTTCTAATCACCTTTGTCGTGAGCTTGTCTCTTCAAGAATCTTCCAGTACAAAGCAAGTCATAGTCTGATTGATCATTTTCAAATGGATTCCACTGGCCACACATACATTCAAAGCAAAATATTTTATATTTCCTGTGGCAAAACTAATCCTGCGTGGGTTCATAAGGTGAATATAGGAAAAAAGCAAACAAAAACAACAATAACAATAAAACCAACCAAGACTAAAACAAACAAAGAAAAAGTAGAATGAGAACTAGAAGAAACTTTCATATCCCATTCTCAGGCTTAACATACACAATGATTCCCATCTTCAAGCACATAGATATTAGTCTCCGCACAAAAATAAATAAACAAATGTTTTTGCTTCTCTTTTCTTGAGAGTTGTGAAACAAACAGAAGTAGAGTAATAAATGCCAAGCAGTCCCACAGAAGTGAATTCTTTTGTAAAAACAAAACAGAAAAAAAAAAAAGTGCAATCTGCATGAGCTTCCTGAAAATAAATATATATATATATGTATGTATGTATCTATGTATTTGTTGTTTACTGTTACACTCTGTGTTTAAAATATCAAAAACAAGGAAGAAATTTACAGTACTTTAAACACTGTGGACAGCCTTTGCTAAGCTGCAGTGCCTAAGCTACTGATAAAACAAATTAGCATCAGAGTAAGAATAGGACAAGATAGTGCTATGACAGAAATAATATAAGGAATAATAAGAACCCAGGTGTACATAATTAAGATTGTAATTCAAGCAAAGGGTTCTAGTGACATCATTTATCAATGTCACTACAAACTCTCAATGGAATTACAGCTTTGTATGTAGAATTCAGATATATGCGATTTGTTAGAATACATGAAGAATGTTTCTATTAAAAGTAGACAGACAATATGTTAACCTCAAGGAGTGGTGGTGACAGGATGAGATACAATGAGAAGAGGTTTTTCCTATTCTAACAAAGGAAGATCAAATGTTTACAGTATTTTTAAGCTATTTGGGAATTAAATTTAGTTAAAACACTGGCTAGGGATTTTTTTTTCAGGTCTTAATACACCAAAAGCAGCAGAAAAAGTGTCAGTTCTTGTGTTATTCAACACAGCAATAAAAAACAGTGTCTACTGCAAAGGTGAACAAAGGAACATCCAAAAATACTAATTTGTCCAACTCATACAACACAAAATCACATTAAAAGAAGATTGAGATAAATATTTCCATTAAAAAGATGGTATAAAATATTTACAATTAAACACACAGTAAGGCTAGTATTAAATTATTTATTGAAAATTAACTAATTTTTTGGAAGAAAAAAGAGTGAATGTTAATGCTTTTAAACACATATGCTGGAAGGAAATGATAATTATTACTCTGTGAATGTCTGATTTTGTTGTTGTTTATTCTTATAAGTAGAATACTTTTATGAAGATAAATATGAAATAGGCCCCACAGTCTGTGTGAAGAGCCCGTGTTGAGTTTAGGAGACTAATTCATGTAAAACCATATTCTTAAAGATAAGTAGATTTATAATTTCAATGCCAAACTGCTTGTCATTTAATCAATATCTGAACTTCTCAGCCTCACTTAAATGCCCACAATCCTTACACAATAAATATGAACAGTGTTTCCCTGAGAAAGCAATGTTCAGTAAATAGCAATGCTGGCCAGAAATATAATGCAGAAGATGTGAGGCCTGACTACTGACTGATCAGAGAAAAAGTTCCTCATCAATGCAGTGAGAAAAAGGCTTCCTTTTACGTGATAAACTTAGCTGTAAATCCCATCTAAATACAATGCCTGCATCTGTGGATACAAAAATCCACAGATATAAAAATCCACAGATTCAGACTCAGATTCAGTGTACTGGGTTAGTTTATCATTTTTGGTTAGTTTGTGTAGTATTCTAATTAGATCCCTTAAATAGCATACCTTATGAAGTGTGCTATAAAACTTGTGATGGTCTTGAGTACCTCTCTGAAATGTTGTGTTCATAAATTCTGTATAGACACTGATAATATGAGATATTTTTTTTCCATATTTGACATTTGAAGGCAAAAATATGATCTCAAAATATACTATATTCTTCAAAACTTTCATTAAATGTTGACCAAAATCATAAAGATTGGGGTTCTGCAAATATGAAATGCAATAGAAATGCAATACTCACAAAGATTTGAGTGCTTGTGGAATTACAGTACCTCTAGTCCAAATTCACAAGTCTTGAAAGTATGGCTCTGTATGTTTGAGAGAGTAGCTTGAACAGTAGTAGCTTTGACCTTAAATAACTTAACTGGGAAAGAAAATTTGGTCAAACTAACTCAAAGTACAAACTCTCATCAAAGATTGATGTTTGGGATCAATAAGAACTTTTTATAGCAAAGTATTTTTGAAGGAGGACAACAAAAGGTTAGAATACTTTCAAACTTGAAAAAAAAGCAAATTAGTATGACTAATAGGTAGTAAGGGAATGAAAATGTAAAACTCAGAGATCTTGATTTCATATCATCATTTTTTAATACAATAACTGCTAAAAATGTTCTGCTTCTGATTCTTGTTAAGGTAAATTTACTATTCATCTTTCCTTCTTAGGGCTTTCCAGTCTTCACCTCTTATAGCTGGAAGAGGAGCAGGCTAAATACGTTCCTGAAAAATGGCAAGCTATTCTTCTCAGATAAGCTACCTTACTGAGCTTATCTTCTTCTCCTTCCTTTTTTTTTTTTTTTCCCTGAGGATGAGAAAATGGCATGAACTTCTTAATTCTCTTTATTCAGTGCAATAAATGCACCGAATAATGAATATTTTTATATATATTTAAATTTATTTATTTTATTTATTTATTTAAAGAATATTTATATATATTTATTTATATAAAGAAAGGAGAAGGAGAAGGAGAAGGAGAAGGAGAAGGAGAAGGAGAAGGAGAAGGAGAAGGAGAAGGAGAAGGAGAAGGAGAAGGAGAAGGAGAAGGAGAAGGAGAAGGAGAAGGAGAAGGAGAAGGAGAAGGAGAAGGAGAAGGAGAAGGAGAAGGAGAAGGAGAAGGAGAAGGAAAGAGGAAGAGGAAGAGGAAGAGGAAGAGGAAGAGAAAGAGAAAGAGAGAAAAAGTATTTCTAAGTAGTTAGTCTCTCAGCCCTGAAATTTCTGTTCTTCTTTGTTCCCCTTTTCCTCATTCATTTTTTGTCTTTTGTTATTTCTCTCTTCCATTTAAAAGATGCCTGCTTCTATAGCCAAATATTTGGTACTTCTGCTTTGTGGACTATTTCCTGTCTTCCTTCCCTTTGAAGCTGTCTTTGTGTTCACAAGATCCTTTAGAATAGGTGCTTCATTCTGTGGATACCTCAGGTGATGGAGAAGGATCATTTGTCCAGATCTTTCCATGCTGGTTTGGAAGTTGACTAGGGTTTAGTGGTATTTTTAATAATACCTGCTCAATGCTCTGTTTCCAAACATAAGCTCTGCTTTCAACAGCTAAACGATAAAGATGTAGTGCTTAATAATGAAGAACAGCATTTTTTATTTTACAAAACAAGCCTCTCAGCTTCAGTGGTGTTATTCATGAATAACACCTTGTGCATATGCATTATGAGACAGTGCTTAATTGAATGATTGCATAATATGTTGTTCCACAGAATAAAATATGAAATATTCATTAGGGGAGAGAGAGAGAGAGTTAGAATGCCTGGTGGTTAAATCACTCACAAGGGAAATCCAGCTCCTACTTCTTGCTCCAAGTGAATATGCAAGTAGTTTATACAAAAATGTTTTAAAAGCAACTAAGAATTTTATCTCCAAAATATATTATATCTTCATGGCTAGTGTAATAGCCCAACAGTCTTAGTAGGGCATGGGGGGACATAATTAAGCATAGATCACCTACATCCCTTCATCTAGTTTTTGTAGTCAGATGCTTTAACCACTAGGCAGCTGGGTTTAATGGAAATAAAACCTCCCTACAGATTTTTATTTTTCAGGAAATTATTAACTTGGCATAGGTGCCTCATTCAGGAAGGGGTTTCCAGATGTGATTCCAGAATAGAAGGAAGCAATTGCAATCTAAATTCACACTGAGTTAAGTCCCTGTGAGGGACATGGTGTAGGCATCATGCGTATATCCTTAGCTGAATCAGAGGATGGTCCACTCACTTTTAGTTGCTTTAAGTCAACTGCTAAGAAACCAGCTCTCTTGTGCCTCACACTGGGAAAATGGAGATGAAAGTAGGATACCAAAAATGTTACAGTAGTAGATTTTACAATGAGATTTTAACACCCAAATCTCATTGTAGATTTAACCTTTGCCAGTCTGCGAGGTAGGAAGATCTTTGGGAAGGTGTTTTCATGAAGTGCTACCTTCTAATCTAATAAATTGACTTAATAATAGGTACATCTGTTGAAATAATGAGATAAGTATTAAAAATATTAAAGTATTAAAATAATAGTGGAGCAGAAGCTTTAAATAGATAAAAATAGGAAGAAATTGATACCTTTTTTAAAATAAAATTGATTAAAAATATTTTGCATCTCAGAGAACAGACGACTGTCAAAATATATGTATCTTTTTTATGACTTTCTGGTAAATAACAATAAAAAAACATCTTTTGATTTTGTGCAGGGTATCGCAGAAAGCCATTCTCCTGGCATATTTAATTTTGCATTTATTCAGGGAAAAAAAAAAAGAAAAAAGAAAAAAGAAAAAAGAAAGAAAGTGAGATTGGGGAAATAACACACTCAAGGGAAACAGAATCAGTCAGAATAAATAAATATGCCCAAAACAATAACAGAAGCAAATGTGGCACCAAATATCACTGATAAAGAATACATTAATTCAGTATTGCAAATTACTTTTGCTTAAGGCAGATGTACTTGGTATACCCTCTTAATTATTGCTCCTCTCATCAGTTTGCAACTCAAAGCACGTTCTCTCAGTAGCAATTAGGGAATTATATGATTATATGAAGCTCTTGATTCTTTCAAGAGAAAATTTCCGAACCCAAAGACTAGAGATTATTATTATTATTATTTTTAATTGTAGCAACCAGCTTGTGCACTGACCATTAGAACAACACAATCCACACCCTCAGTTGCTGAGGAAACTCTCTGGGCCAGCAGAGACTTTGCCCTTCATGTAAATATCTTCGCAAGCCACCTTCACTATTGCCATTCAACTTTTTCTCAAACTTGGAGAAGACAGGATGATGGTGCTATAGCTAACTGGTGAAGTAGAAGGTTCAGCTTCTTGGGTCCTCTTCATCCAGCAAGCAGTTTCTCTGGAGGAGGTCCTGTATATATATATATATATATATATATACATATATATATATATATATATATATATATATATGTCTCCATAGGTCTCTTTCTCTTGGTACCTGCCTATGATTACCATCTGGTGTTAAGAAGAAGCTACTTTGAGAAGGCAGAAACATTTATCTTGTTTTTCTACTTCTGAGTGTCCAAAGAATTAGAGGTGTGCTGATATCTGTCGTTCATACAAGCAAGACACTGTTTGAGAGCCCATGAAGTGAGGCCTACCCTCATTTCTTCATTTCACAGAATCACAGAATCATAGAATGACCAAGGTTGGAAGGGACCTCTGAAGATCATCTAGTCCAACCCCTCGGCCAAGCAGGATCACCTGGACAACGTTGCACAGGATGGAAAGCTGTCTAGCGGGAGAATCTGCAACAGAAACTTTGGCATGCCCCAGATTACCATTTCCCAGGGGCCAGTACTACCCATTTTTTTCCCTTCCCTTCCCTTCCCTTCCCTTCCCTTCCCTTCCCTTCCCTTCCCTTCCCTTCCCTTCCCTTCCCTTCCCTTCCCTTCCCTTCCCTTCCCTTCCCTTCCCTTCCCTTCCCTTCCCTTCCCTTCCCTTCCCTTCCCTTCCCTTCCCTTCCCTTCCCTTCCCTTCCCTTCCCTTCCCTTCCCTTCCCTTCCCTTCCCTTCCCTTCCCTTCCCTTCCCTTCCCTTCCCTTCCCTTTCCTTCTCCCCCCCCTTTTTTTTTAACCTCGGGGTTCATATACTGATAATTTAGCATGTTAGCATTAGATCTCTGTCTAATTCAACCTTTTAGTGAAAGCTCCAGGATTTTTTTGCTGATCAAACCAAAGGATGCATAGGTTGTTCAGTACACTATGAATATATATTGATGTATGTGGACTGGCTGAAGCTTAAGGTTATATAAAATGAGCCACCATAGATAATTTTTATTTAGTGCAAGTGTTCATAAGAGGAAAAAAGTTTGCTACCCTCATATTCTTTTGATCAGTAGGTTTGGGATACTGCCAGCAAACGAAAAATAGTAAGTCTTCCTCTCTATTCACTGTTACCTTAAGCTAGTTCAGTTGGAGATTAGATTAAATACTCACTAAAACTGTTAGTATTGTGAAAATCATTAAGATTACTGCAGTATTCAAAAAGATTAACTACAGATATGGTATCTTTAATATTCTGGGAAATTGCTTTGAAATGGATACTTTCTTATCAGTTGTGTTGCAAGTAGTGGCCAGTTGCAGAAGCAAACCAAACTGAGGACTTAGTATTGGAGAGGTCATGACTTTTTTTTTTTTTTCTTTTACATATATATATTATTTAAATTGAAGAGTAAGACTAGAATCAGCCATAGCAACAATTTAAGGTAGATTCATAAGTTATGGAAAAAATGAAGTTTCCCCTAAACTTAAGTGGCACTAATTCAATTTGCAAATAATAGTGAAAAATAGTGAAATGTAAAGTTTATGTTTTTCAAGTCAGTCTAAGAGGGAAGGAGATGGAGAATTTGCTGGTGCCCATAAAGTGGCTATTCCAATATTAAATAGGTCTGAGGGTAGGATAGCTGCAGTTTCTCAAGAACAGGTAAAATACAATTGTGGTAGAGACTTGGCTTGAGTATTTACAACACAGAGAGTATGAAAAAATAAAAAATAAAAACAAGAGGAAAAACTGTCTTTGCATCTTATAGTTCCTGTTATTCAGAGAATATTATTAAAATGATGAGGGTGATGAGGTAAATTTATGTATTAGAATGTTATATGTTCTTATTCAGACTATTCAGACATGACAAAGATGTCAATTGATGCTTTGCCACTGTTGCTTCCCATCAAAGGCAGTTAATTTGGAAAGAATATTTAACTTTATGTTAATGTCAAAGAATATATATTACCGGCATTATAGTAAACTGGTTCTTCTTCATGTGAAATAAAAATGATAGCATCTAAAGAAGACATGGGACTGGAAACCCAAAAGGCTCTGCCTGTGAGTGGTAATACTTGAAACAAAACATGAGTAGGGATGGGACAGTTTCAGTAATATTAATGTTCAGCCTATTTTTCAGAATGAAGTGTCAGACTGTAAATATATTGTCTGGCTAACCATTTGCATTTGGCTTCCATCAAGAAGCTAGCTTTTCTGGAAGTTGTTCTGTTAGCATTTGGGTGGGTATTAGCCCAACTGAAGAGGCATAGCATGGGGTCAGAAGATAGCTCTGATTCATTCAGGATGAGGGAGAAGCCATGTGAATGGATCGAGATAAATCATGATAAAACCAATGGAGATAAAATAATGGCAGATTTGAGATTAGAATGAGAGGTCATAAGTACAGGCAGCTCATATTACACTGAATGACTAAGATTTCAGGACACCACACCAGAAGGTTTAGGTGGTCACAGGAGCAATTTAACTGACTTATAAATTATCTGAAAAGAAAAAAAATATCAGCTAATTGTTCATACTATTAAATTTAATAGTATGTTCTGTTCAAATTTTCTGTCTTGAAAGATTTTATGATGTTTGCTACTCTAATAGAAGTAACTATTAACAATGTGAGAATCTGGTTAGGGTAGAAAATTTGATACCTTACTATAGCAAATGTCCAATGGAGTGGACTCCATTAAGGATTCCACTTTATTAGAAAGTGTAATTAGAATTGAGAAGGGAACAAAAGACTGGAGAAAAGGTTGGGGCTACATTAGACTTATGAGGCAGCCTCCTTTTTCTGTTTTCAGTCTTCTTCTGGGGGAAGGAGGTCCATGGATCTCAGGAGTAATGCTAAGGCCATGTTAGCAGGGTGGAGGGCTGATGGCAGTTTGCCACCACGTGGTATGGATTACTAAGGAAGTATGACCTGCACTGGACGAGTCATTGCCAGATGGTTCCCAGATGTGTTATTTATGAAGTCACGGCCTAGTTAAACCACATTCCTAGTGTCTTGTCTTCTTTTCCTGCAAAGTCCAAGACACTAATGAAGGAATGTATGAGAACTAAATAGCAGACCAGTTGTCAAAAACCAAATGGCAACAGAAATCCTTTCCTGTCTCTGGATATATGTAAATATATATTAGATTAACAAAACCAGCTTTAAACAGCTGATCCCTGAAGAGTCATAGAATTGGCTTCTGTACTGTACTGTACTACGGACAGTACTTATCTTGGCTTCATCAGTCCCTTGTGAGTTTCTACCATAAAACTTACCACATTGTTCTTCATTCTGTTTCTTATATCTTTTCCTTCAAAAAGGCCCTCTCTCCCCTAACTTACTCAATGTAGAAAAAAAAAATATCTTATAAATAAAATCTAGACTGTTACTTAAAATACATACACCAAACTAATGTAGATGAACCCTGTAGCATCGGAGATGATCTGACAATGTCAAATATAGTTTGTGGATTGATTGTTTGGTTGTTTTTTTTTGCTTAAATTAGTCAGGTTTGGCAGCAAGCTGATATGACTGAGAGCTCATGCAAGTTTCTTACCAGAAGGTAATTTATTTGGTTTGCATAATTTATCTGAAGCAATGCAGTAACAGTTGGTGCATTGCTTTGTTAGCCTGTTTTTGTCTTTTGATAGAAAAGGAAATTTCTTTTGTTGGATATGTCTTTTGTTAGATATGTTGTTTGTTTGTTTGTTTGTTTGTTTCATTGCTATAGTTATGTGAAACAATTCCTGAGTCAGTTCAAAGCAGGTCGAAAAGAACACTGCAAACAAGGTAGTGCTTTGTAGTCTCCTACAGACTGAGCTGTAGCAATATGACTTGAAATGCAGAATAACATGAGTTGGCACAACTTTTATTGATCGCAACCTATCATATGATGGGCCCTAAGGTTTTAATAAATAAGCTGGAATTCTACTGGTATAAGAAATAATGGAACTAAGTTTAAAATAATTCAGAAATGCTTATTTTGAACAGAAGTCATGACAGACTATCTTGTATGTAACACTTTAATGCAGATATTCAAAACAGATAACAAACTGTTTGCTTTCTCTTGCCAAAAAAACATGGGATATATATTAACATTGCTTTTCATTGGAGTGATGGAGGTTTCTTTCTCAATTTAATCCCTTGGTGGGCACCTTCTCTGGGTGGAAGACAGAGTAAATGAAATCAGAACATGGCCATAATATGAAATAGTCTTGAGAATATTCAGGGTCACTGGGATTTTTCTACTCATGCAGTATAGTACTTCATAAGACAAACAAATGAAATTGTTATATACTCTTTCAGGTAAATGCAATAATTCAAAAAATAAGGAGGTGTATGGCATATTTCAAAGGTGCAAACACTTTTAAAGATAAAAAGACTAATCATTTTCATTCAGACAAAACATTTTGAATCATTGATCTGACTGTCAACTGCATTAAAAGAAAAAAAAAAAAAAGAAAAAAAGTATGGTTATCATTTTTAAAAAGGCCCCGGGATCTGTTAGTCTCTTGTTAGAACGATTTAGTTTTGTAATCTAATACTATAAGAAATAGGGAAGCGATCTTAGATATGCAGGTATCTGTGTATAAGATTGTATATAAGATGAACATATGTGGCATTTTATGCATATATTAGATGAATTAGAGCTTGTATATCAGGAGCTGATTGATAAAAAAGTCAGTAAGTAACTTAACAAACGAAACCAAATATATCAATAGGGTTTTTGTTTGTTTGTTTGTTCGTTTGTTTTTTTCCAAAAATTCATTGTTCAAAATCAACCTTCTTGTTCAGATAAGTAAACCAGGTTAAAATCACCTAAGAGCAATAATGACTGGCAGCTTATAGCAGGTCAGCTGTATCAATATGTATACAAGTAGAAGTGAATTGAGCAATGCATGGATATAGCATAATTATTCATGATATTTTTAGGTGTCCAGCTCTTATAAAATTTACATTTAGTTTCTACCAACTTGATCCTGTTTTTTCTGATTTCCAGATAAATCTTGTGGATTCCAGCTAAATAGCACAAAGTCATCGTTGTTACAACTGAATAATAAATGGAATGGTTTGACCAGTCTTGGATTAATCCCAATATATTTTTAAAAGGAATGTATACAGTATTATTATTATTATTATTATTATTATTATTATTATTATTATTATTTACTATTATATATACAATATTAATATAATATAACATATAATAAATATAATATATTATTTATTATTGATAATTAATAATAATAATAATAATAATAATAATAATAATAATAATAATAAATAAATAACAATAATAATAAACCTAAGTTCTACTAGGATGTTATTTGCAACACAACTTCCGTCTGAGTGCTGTACAAATTTCACTCATGCAAGGAAGTACAATTCTTCTTATCTCAACTTTTAGTTCCTCATCCCCTAATAGCTGATGATATAAAGTTTTCTACCATACTCTACACTTCACATAGAGATAATCAACAATAATATGACATTTACACATACGCATATATAACTCTAAATAATATGAAGTGACAATAGTTAATGGGTTGACTGCTAAATAAGTTAGTCTTTCCACTATATCTTTCTCTGTTAAGTCTCTTCCCACTGTCTTTGTGGATAACATTACCTGTTGTTGTAGATAATCATTTTAAAATAATTTTATAGATTCTTAATTTCTGCAACCTATTTCTTGTTTCCTGGAAATTACTTATATAATTTCTAATAAGTATGGGCAGATACTTTTCCACTGCTCATCCTTTAACCATCATATTGCCTTCACAGTGAGTGTGTGGAAAATTTGTTGCATATAAATCTGTCTTGTGTGCAGAAAATGGCATTTTATAGCCAGCTTGCTTCAGGACAGCTCCTGCCAACCCTCTGTACCTCTGCCATCACTCTATATCTCTACCTTTGTTTCTCTTTGCTGCTCAGAGAGAATTCCTAGAATCATCCTTCCCTTCTACTTAGCACTGGTGAGCCCACCTGGAGTTGTCCACTTGTGGGGCCCCCAGTATAAGAGAGACATGTACATACTGGAGAGAATACAATGTAGATCCATGAAGAAACTGGAGCATGTCTCATATGAGGAAATGCTGAGACAGCTCTTCAGCCTGGAGAAGAGGAGGTTAAGAAAGCATCTTAACAGTGTCTCTACCTACTACTTATCAGTGTCTCTACTCCACTAGGAGTGCAAAAAGGATGGAGCCAGACCTTTTCCAGTGGTGTCCAGTACCATGACAAGAGGCAATGGGCACAAACTGAAATAAAGGCAGTTCTCTCTGAATATCAGGAAACGCTTCTTTACTGTAAGTGTGACCAAGCACTGGAACAGATTGCCCAGAGAGGTTGTGGAGTGTCCCTCCTTGGGAAACTGTCCATTCAGAAGCTGTCTGGACGTGGTCCTGGGCAACCTTCTGTGGGTGAAACATCTTGAGCAGAGGGCTTGGAACTCCAGAGGTCCCTTCAAACCTCAGTCATTCGCTGATTCTGTGTTTTTGACCAAAAACAATTTCAAAGTAATTTTTCAAGCTATAAACTATATTATAAACTTATTATACATGAAATCAAGGAGAATTACACGAGATCAAAATCTGTCCATTTTTCAAGGTTCTGCAAAACCTGTCTTTGTAAATAGAAACACCCACTTGGAAAACAAAATATTTTGCCATTATTTATTTTAAGAAAACATCTTTTTCTCTTTGGAAGATCTAAAAACATAACCATGAAAAACCTAATATGAGTATGAACTTCCCATTACGAGATAACGTTTTGTTACTATTTTTAAAAATGTAGCAGAAATTCTAAAATTACAAAACTGCAACATTTACCATGTCAAAAGATTCTAAAAATCCATATGTAGAGTTCTAATTTAGATGCTTTTATCATCCTTGTTTTTTAAATGTTGTGCTGCATTGACAAGATAATTTGCAGAGCATTACTCATGCCATTTAGCTTAAGAGTCTTTTTCTTATTTCCTTTTGGAAGTTTTTAAAACATAGATGATTACTCAAAGAACAAGTCGGATTCTTTATCGCAGCAAAAATTGCCAGTAATAGATTAACTGTATAGATATTAGGAAAACATGATTTTATAGGTATATATACAAGAGTGTTTGTTGCTTTACATAGTGGTTTTCAAGGGTTTTATATAACCTGTTAATAAGGCAAGATGTTACATTACAATAAGGCAAGATGTGCCATATGATTGAGGAATGGAAATAAAGGTTGAAATCTGAGATAGTATTAAAATACTTTAGGAACTTTAAATATATTATTATTATAATAGTTATTTCTATAAAACTACTTCAAATATTTCTTCAAGAAGGAAACAATTTGGAGTTCAAGTTCAGCAGCATAATAACCAAAAATGTATAACAGTACTTTAATTCCCATCACTAAACTATAGATTAGGGTCTTTTTCGGTTGTTGCCATTATAAATCCCTGTTCCCAAGGGTACCAAGCTATCATAAAAATTTGCTTTGGGCCATGCTTTGAGATAAATTCTTCAAATAATGCATAGGGGATTGGTTTGCAACTCCCTCTTGTGTTAATAGGAGCTATCAAGGTAAGTCTCTCATGGATTCATGGGAGAAAATTCTCCATAGTATAAAAACTTTTGGCCTCGGGATTATTTGGTTTTGATATATTTCCAGATAAAAGCATGTTCTAAAATAAAACATTTTATGCTAGTGATCTCAGATGTTTGTTGGGACTGTTAACACTCATTAGATTGTGTTAAATTGAAATTCCACTGACGAAGTCTGAAACATAAATTATTTTCTAAATATTCCTGTATATTATTTTATCTAAACAATTTTGTGTAAATATACAAACTATGTTTATGTTATTCACCATCAAATTCAAAATGCTGGCTGAGCATCATTCAGATACTTTGTTGAGATGTTCTTAGGAAAATGAGGATATAGTTTGCTATGGTTGATCTGAATGTAGGTGGCTCTACCTTCTACCTGCAGCTTTACATTTTCCACTTTGATGTAAGTTACAATGATAGACCAACCCATTTTTCTTCTTCTTCTGGAAGGAAATCCTTTCCTCTAACAACTTAGTTTTCATTCAGTGCATCTGTGAATCAGGTTTTACTATAAATGAGTGTGATGATTAAACAACTTGCCACATTTTATCCTCTAAAAATTCTGACTATGTCTCTGTCTCTGGTCCCTGCATTTTCCAAACGACTAGGCTGCAGAATATACTGGAAACTACCACTGAGAATCATAGTTTTCAATTCTCCTAAGTTCTAGGCATTTACATTATATGTACTAGTGTCTGAATACTACAAAAAGAAGGCACTACACAGACAGGACAAATTCATCAACTCCAGTCAGCTTGGAATATTAGCTTCATTTTATGTGTTCTGAAACATTCATTGGATTAAGACACTTTGTGAGCACCACTTTTTCTTCCTACACATTCTAAATTCTTTTGTTTAGGTAAGGTATTCAAAAAGAACAAACGTATACCAGAGTCATACTGGATCATCTCAAATGAAGTACTTTGCTAATTTATTAGAATTTTAAGCACAGTACTTGGGCTGAGGAAAGTGAGAGATTTGCACATAATAGGTGCATTTAAGCATACCCTTTGTCTTCTGTAGACAGATATGTAAGGTCCTTTATGCTTCTCTACATCTTTCTGGTAAACAGCTAGCAGAAACTTCAGGTGAGATCTCACTAAGCCTTCCACAATGGTATTATTGTTTTCCTGTCAATTCTCCAAATACTTTAATTGCCACATCCTGAGATTACATCTGTTGTTTTGATAGCCTCTTCAGATCACTGGTTCACAAATTTGATGTGACTAGTTAACAGTACTATTTTTTTTTTCTTTTTTAATATTTCCAGTCTATAACCACTGAAGTGTCACTATTAGTACTAAACTTCACACTTCCTACTGTTGTATGTCATCCCATCTCTTCTACTCCTATGTTTCATTTTCCATTTTGCTCCTTCTGATAGTCTGAACCTCTTCTGTGTAATAATATATCTTAACTCGTTATCATTGTAAACAATATTGTATTTCATACTAATATGTTACCTTAGCAGTTTCCTACCTATATTGTAATAATTGTACTAATCTCTATCTTCACTAACCTAAAAACCTTGCTATGGGAATTATTTTGTTATAAACCTTATGTCCAGATATATTTTAGCTAATTCATTTTCTTTGTCTGGAAAACCTGTTACTTTAGCCAAGAAATGTACAGCATTACCCTGGCACAATCTGTTTTTGCTGAACATACCTACAGTTTTATTTCACTTCTAATTTATATAGTTGCTCTAAAATCTTAATGAGGTAAGATTATGATGTTTTTAATTGTTCAGATCATATTTCTCCCTTCCTTAGATATATGCAACACATTTGTTTTCTGCATCAAATGGAATACAAATCCCAGTCTGAGGGACTCCTTACAAATATGTCCTATCAGTACTTTGCTCTGAGGAAATACTGAGTTCAAATATTAAAATAAATCTTAAGCAACATTTTTTGTCATCATGTGGAAAACATTTCAATAATCACTGGAAAGTTATGAAATTGCATTTTGCTGACCCCTTTGGTTAGCAAAGGGTAGCATTTCTCTATATAAATAAATATAAGATTCATGAATATTTATAGTCCATCTGCTTTGAATACAGTCTATCAAATTTAAATGAGACAAAGGATTAAAGCTACAATTTAAAAGCTTAAAACTAGAAAGGCTTATTTTTAACCTTAGGACAGCCCAGAATTTAAATAAGACCAACTGGAACTGAGAATGAATATGAACTCTTAATTTTATTAATCTTCTTATACTGCTGTGCATTGTTCTGAGTCACCAAAATATGCATCGTTTCTGAATAGTCTGACACATTGCATTCCATGTTATATTTTAAGAAATACATATCATGTATCACATGCTAATGGTTTCTGTGGGAGGAGATGAGCAATTAAGGACTTGTGAAATTGGGGCAGCATACGTTTTTATAACTGATAACATAAACTCACAGGATGTCTGCAGTTCAGATATGGGGTTAGCTTGTACTATTCCGTAAATAAGCACAGGAAATTAGATTAAAAATTTTAAATGAGATTGCAAAAATTTTCAAAAGTGACCATAGATTCCATGCATCTTGCTTTGGGTCCCCCACTGTAAAGGACTTCCCAGAATCTTCACTTTTGACAGTTTTTGACTCTTTTAGAAAGTCCTTTAGTTCTCCAACATAAAAATACATAATACATATATATATATATATAAAAACAAATAAAACAAAACAATAAAAAACTACTCTCTCAATTGCGTATTTTGTTAGATATGACATGTATAAATATTTTCTTTAAAAGCGTGCATTCTGGTCACTCAAGTCCTTCAAAATTTTTTTGTTTGGTTTTGTTTGGTTTTGTTTTAGTGTAAAACACTTATTTGTAATACAGATAGATACAAACTGAGGTTTATTGTTTCTCTCTCTTCACTGTTGCTTTGCAGTTTGTTTAGAAATTTAATGAATGTTTAAGTTTCATTGGTTTTCTTTCCTAAATATTGGTAGAACATGAAACAATGTCACTTAAAGTCTTGAAGAATTTATTTGGGATTAGTAAATAATCCAGTCTTATTGTTTTGGTCTTAAATACTTAGTTTCAGGCAGAGAAAGAAGGAACAGAGATGTTTTTCCTCTAGTGCTGAAAAACACATCATCTCCTACCTGATAGCTTGAGACAATGTAGCTGTTACAACTGAAGCACTATGGTGGGCATTTAGCTATAGCTTGTAACGACATTGTGAGATTCAGGGTTACTTCCCAAATCCTCTTGTAAACTCAAAACAAATTTTATTGGAATAAAACCTGAGCACTCCTCTCCATCTTAATATGGTTGGGAAACAGAAGAGGGGAGACAAGTGAGAAGGATGATGGCAGGCAGCAAGTTTTCAAAATGCATTTTATCTTAAAGTTTAAACCATATTTACCATCATTTATCATTATATCATTGTTTTTTATGAAAGCCTGGAAAGTGCTCTGTATACAATTTTTTTTTTTTTTTTTTTGGAATGAGATTTTGCAAAGATCCTGTCATGTATCTCTGCTTTTTTTTTTTTTTTTTTTTTTTTTTTTTTTTTGAGAATAATGAAGTAAAAGCCGGACATAATGAAACTTTATTCCTGTTTTCCTAAATTATGAAATCTCTTTTCAGTAAGTACTATTTCATTGGATAAATTGTTTAAGAAAGAGGAAAAAATAATTTTGAAGATAGAAAACTTTTTAATATGTGCTACATATGATTTTGACCATAAATTAAATGTTCATGAGAAAGTAGCAGACAATGGTAAGATCAAGTAAAACAGTTGAATGTAAAGTTCGATTTTTCTTCTACTTATACTTGAATCTTTTATATTGTCCACACTTTTCCAGAAGCTTTACACAACTTTACAGAACTTTTGCACAATGTCTAGAAGCTTACCTAATACCTGCATTTGTCTACTTTCAGTTTTGAAAGTTCTGTTGTATTGGGAAAACAAAAATATAGATAAAATGTTTCATGAAAGTAATTTCAAAATCCATTTTTTCAAGAACATTGTCAACTGCATAAAATTGGAGATTGAACATACCAGTCCCTTTGTTTTCCAGTCCTGATCAACTTCCTTGAATTGCCAGCCCAGATCCTTAAAGAACATTTAGAACATTTGAACAAAAAAAATAATTGCTCAATTACTGCAGTTTTCTTCAGGAACAGTTTAGATGAGCTATTGGGTTAGTAGTTCTGTCTGTTCTGATGGTACAGATGGACAAAGCAAACAATAGTTCTGAATAAATTTGCAAATCTGTAAATTTTGTCTAAAGGTTTTGATTAATAGAGGTAATCCTACCTCTGCTTTGATGCTGCACTTTCACTTCTAGCCCATCAGCTGAAATCAGTTCTAGGGAAACTGACAGAATACCGTCTCTAAGCATAAATTGTAGTCTGAATTGACAATCTTTCTTATATTCCTTCTGTTTCATTTTCTCTTCTGTTCTGATTAGGTAGTTATATAACTACAAGTAGCAGTATCACAGCAAATATTTAGACAGGACTTAGAACTGGTCTGTATACCTTTATAACTCCACTCTTCTTGTGGTGATCTGTGTAAAATTACTGATAGTATTGCATACTGTGTAAGACCATGTAGATATTCCTTGTTCCACACTTTCTGTCTTACAAGCATAAATTTATACACCTGTTTTATGTGTGAAATTCATGTAGTGTTTGGAGGATAAAATTAAACTCTGTTCAAGATAACTGTTGAACACTATCAACAGCTTTGAAGGTGAGAGGGAAATAATAGACAAAGCCACATTTACTTTATTATACTGTCTTACTGCTCAGCTGAAATGAAGGAAATGCAGCTCTTAACTGTTCAGTGAGAATGCATCTGTGGGTATTTTGATGCAAATGGAAATAAAAACTCAAAGTAAATTCATTGTGTGGAGGAAGAACTGCACAACAACAAATCTCTGTACTCACCTACCAAATCTTAAAGTCAAACTGTCTTTGTATGTATACTCCAAAATTTATCTTTGGTATACATTGAACATCTTTGACATATATTTGAAATATTCAAACACTCATAAATTAAGTTTTTGTTGTTGTTGTTTGTTTTTGGTTGGTTTGCTTTCCCCATATAATGGCTATGAAATTTAGCTTTCTGAAGATTCCTAAGAACAGCAAACTCTGTTTTATGATTCAACAAGTAATTCATTGAAGGCATAAAAAGAAAAAGAGTACACTTATTTACACAGTGCAATACCTTTTTTTTTATTTACACAAAATAAATAAATTAATTTTGCTAATTCTTGGGTGATTACACATGTTGCACTTCTGGTTAATTAAAATTTGTTAAGTAATATAAGGATTCAAGACATGCTGTTAAATTAAATTAGAATGCAAATAAAAAAATAAATTCCAGAATTATATCATGTCATATAAAGTTGACTAAATAATAATGCTATCAATGTTCAAACAAATATATTTCATCTAAGTCTGTAATTTATATCAAGTAATAATAAATGGTATTATTTTTGCTTATTCATTTTTATTTTTGTTTTATTTTTTATTATCTGTAGTGCCAGTACTTTCTAATTTACCAGGAAAGGTTTCTTCAGACCAAAAGTAACAAGGAACTGTTAATGGAAATTCTTTCAGCAGGAACTAAAAGTAAACTTTGGAAATACAAACTTTTTCTGAGTTTGGGCTGTGTCTTTTCCTTACACAAAAAACACACTTGCTGTTCTCAGTTACTAGTTACCAAAACTTTTAAAAATTATTTTTAAAAATTTATTATTTTACTGAATAGTGGAAAACTATCAGTTTTACAATTTGCTTTTTCAAATACGTGCCAACTACTAAAATAACAGTAATCTATTTTACTTTTAAGTGAAACACTATTACAAGTTATGCACTGCCTGTGTAAGTAGCTGTCATTATTCCAGCAATGGAATAAATTCCTGCATTATAATTGCTTTAAGCATGACCATTTTCTCATTGTATGAAAATACTTTTTTTTTTTTTTTAATTAGAAACAATTTTTGCTTCACTTAGAGTTAAACTTATGAATATAATATTTTATTAGAAATATTTAAGTTAGAATTAACTAATTATGGCTTGGTAAAAAGAAATGTCTGGCTTTACTATTTACCAAGCAAAATCACAAAAGAAATATATTATCTTGTTGCTTTTATGATGATGATCCCACACTGAAATTGTCAGCTTAATTCAAAGTACCATTATTTCAAGAGGGGTTTGTGATTCCCATTCTGTTAGTAAGTATGTTTTTCCCTAATATACTTTTCAAGATCTGTATCTATGATAAACTTTTTAACCAGTATGAGGAATGGTCAGAAGCCAGACATTGGGCCAGTATCTCATTTCCTGTCTTCTCAGGTGTTAGCTTGTTTGAAAAAAAAATAATTGTTTGTAGCACTAAAATTATTTTTGCTTGGTTTGTATGGGTCTTGTTTACTTGTTTCCTTGTCAAGACTCTAATGTGAATCACTAAGAACACAATCCATACTGTGCACATGAGTCTGAGGTGGTAACCACAGTGAGTTTTCTATTATATATCATCTCTTACATGTAAAAGCAAGAAAGGGAGTAAATACCTTGTGGTTTTAGAGCACAGAACATTGTTGGACTTCAGATTCCAAGAACATAAGGATCATAAATCTTACATGCAAAGTATCATGCTAGAATTTTCAGTGTAAAATACCTGTTTAAATTGTCATAGCATAAATTAAATCAACAGAGCTATAGATACAATTGTTGGATTTGGTTTAAGAAATCTTAGGAGCCTTCTGTTCAGGGTTCAATATGTTATTTTTTTTCATTTAGGATGAAGTTTTCATACCGTCAATTATTGCTTAGTCTTCTCTAATTTGATTATGCTGCGTATACATCATCTTCTCCAGTATCTTACCTTTAAATCCATTCATTGTCTAAAATGTAATTGACTCATCTTACTTTCAACAAAATGCTTACATGAGACTCCTAAACCTTTCTCATCCTTTGTTTTTAGTCTTATTGGCCTTGCAAACTGGAAACATTTTCTTGTGCTTCTCAGTACTCTATCTAGGGGTTTCTAATCAAGTACTTATGAAACCATTGTGTCCTTCAGTCCTTCATTGTGTCCTGCATGTGTTAGTTTGCTTTACCTTGAAAACTTTCAATTCACATTGGCTTTTCAACATATAAATTAAATGTTTCACCTGAACTTTGATAGAACATAGATGCTTTCAATACCTTTATTCATTATCTGTTAAGTATGTTCATTAATCAACATTTCCTGTTTTAAATAAAAATGTATTATTCTGACACATGTGATTATGGTCTCCTAGCAACTTTCTGAAACTAGTCCTTTTAATTTCAATGGATCTGAAACCAGAGAAGAATGAAGATAGTCTTAATTCTGTATGTGGTTTAATCCTTTTCTCCATGTGGTATAACTTTAATTTATTAAAAGAGTTGATATCTGCAATTTCATTGGACTAATGATAAAGTATAGCATTAAGCCTTCATTCTACATGTCAGTGCAAGCTATATCACAGAAAGAAAAATCTCTTCCCACATATTCAGTTGGAGTCTGCAGTTAGCAGGCTGATTGTTTTTCAGACAGAAAGCTCCAGCAAGGCATCTTAAAGGAAAAACTTAATTCAATAGGAGTTTTCAATACCTCAGTAAGAATCAACTTATTTAATTTTATGTGCTGCTTTCCTCAACTCCACCGGGCTGCATGAGGTAACTCTTGTCCCCAGTTGCCAAGTGCCTTCCCTTTTTTCAAGTCATCCTTAAGCTTTTGTCTCAAATTACTTCCTCTTCTTTTTATTTCTGTTCATTTGTCTATTGCTTCTTTCTCCTGAACCATATTTTTATGTCCTGCCACAGCTCATTCTTAGAAAACTGTGCAAATTCTTCTCCTTAGGTGTTTGATCTTACAATGTCTGGCACCCTGGAAGACTGCTGCACTGCTTTCAGATGAACAGGAAAGTTTATGATGTTACAACAGTAGATCCTAAAAATTACAGTTAATAAACCACCTTACATGTAGGTACACATGTATATATATACACTCATAAGAAGAAATCCATTCCTCATTACTGATAGTATGCAATTTCTCAGTCTTTACCACACTAATTTAAGACTGACCAGTTCTCTTTGTTTTGGTTGGCACTTACTTCATTGCTTTATCTCAATGCATACACAAGGAATGCAGACTTAATGCCAACATCAATGTTCATCCTTTCTATATGTATCTAAGCTATCAATCTGGAAGTGAGCTAAGCTGAGAGGAATACAGAGACATTGTCCAAGTATCAGAGATCAAGAAAGCTAAAGCCCAGACAGAATTGAATCTGGCCAGGGATGCCAAAGGCATTTAGGCAGAAGGGCTTTAAAAGAAGTACTGAATGCCTTCTTTGCCTTGGTCTTTACCAGCAAGACTGGCCCTCAGGCCCCAGAGACCAGACTGGAAGGCTAGAGGAATTAAGATGTTCCCTTGGTGGAAGAGGATCATGTTAAGGATTACTTAAGCAAACTAGTCTTTCACAAGTCTGTGGGCTCAGATGGGACAGAAACGCGAGTGCTGACAGAGCTAGCAGATGTGATTGTGAGGCCACTCTATATCTTTGCTTGATTGTGGCAACTGAGCGAAGTGCCTGAAGACTGGATGAAAGCAACTGTCACTCCTATATTCAAGAAGGACAAGAAGGAGGACCCAGGGAACTACAGGCTGGTCAGGCTCACCTCGATCCCTGGGAAGTGATGGCACAGCTAATCCTGGAAAACACTTCCAGGCACATGAAGAATGATGGGGGAACACTGGATGTTGTCTTCCTGGACTTCAGTAAGGCCTTTGGCACCGTCCTTCATAAGGTCCTAAGATCTCCCTTTCGAAGTTCTTGAAATACGGTCTGGATGAGCAGACAGTGAGGTTGATTAAAAACTGGCTGAACAGCCAGGCCCAGAGTGTGGTGGTCAGTGGCACAAGGTCTAGTTGGAGGTCAATAATTAGCAGAGTACCCCAAGGTTCAATACTGGGTCCCATCCTGTTTAACATCTTCATTAATGATCTGGACAATAAGGTAGAGTGTACCTTCAGTAAATGCACAGATGACAAAAAACAGACTCACCAGAGGGCTGCACAGCCATCCAAAGGAATCTTGATAGGTTGGACAGGTAGGCTGGCAGGAACATCATGAAGTTTGGAAAGGGAAAGTGCAAAGTTCTGCAACTCAGGGAGAACAACCCCAGGCACCAATACATGTTGCCAACTACCTAGTTGGAAAGCAGTTCTACAGAAAGTTCTAGGAATTCTAGGAGTTCTGGAGGACATGAAGTTGAACATGAATCAGCAATGTGTCCTTGCTGCTAAGAAGACTAAAATTATTATTGTATGCATTAGGCAAAGTATCACCAAAAGGCCAAGGGAGGTGATCTTTATCACTGGTGAGAGCACCTGGAGTACTGTGCCTATTTCTGCTCCCTCCTCACCCTCATATAGTTTTACATAGGCATACAGGACAAATTTTTGAGCTTTCTGAAGGAGTAACAGACTATGATTAGAGCTTTAGTATGTACTCAAACTTTTATTGTTATAGCCTGAAAAGGACAAATACAGGTAGCTCAAGTGCACTGTCCTCTAGAAGGTATGCCACTTTTCAACAGATAGTCAATGTCTTGGTTCTGTGTGGTTTGGAGCCAGAAATAAGGTTGGAAAGAATGAACATAGGAGCTGGTCACACTTAAGATCAGTCTAGGTCTTGAGCAGGCCAGAACTTATGTTCCTGTACTAACCAGGGTTTCAGGTTGGGTAGGGATGGGCAGATGATTTCTGTAGCATTGTTCTTAGCAAGTCGTATGGATTTTATCTTGGAAACATGGACAACTCTTCTGCTTATTCGTACAGGCACAGGGAAACCACACAGGGATTCTGCCTTGGAAAAAAGGTGAACAGGAGAAGCAATAAGAAAGCAGAGCGTATTTTCAGTTTCTTTTGCAGGATCAGAGATACCAAAGTTGAAGCTGATGTTCCTTTTATGACTCCCTAAGTTCTAAGTAAGTCCATTTCTATGGGGGTTAGTATAAGAAGGCAGCATGTATCATCTGTCTACTTTTCTCTATTATTGAGACCAGTTACAGTGCAAAACCTGTGAGCATAGTTACAATACATGTGAAGTGTATACCTTGCCAAATATATTTGAAATGACTTAAAAAAGAAAGGTCTGTGGTTGTTTCTATTTATATGTGTAAAGTTATAATGGGGAAAAATGGTGAATTAACCAGCATAGATGGTGACTGTGCTGTGCCACCTGCCCACAGCAACAGAAAATGCAAGGTCCTGATAGGTTCAGTTTGCTAGCATAGACATAGTGTAACTGTTATATCTGCTGAAATCTGCTCAGGTCAACAAGACTCAGCTGGATCAGTATTTTGCTGTTTTCTCAGTCTTTTGAAAATTAGATTTCTCTCTTAGGACTTTCACCAATATTTTCAATATCAAATTATATATTATTTTTGTGAATACTGATACAAGATTGGATCTTGCTCTGTAATTAGTTCTGTGATTTACAATGTTTGGAGAAGTGTTCTTTCATGCTGTGTTAAGAACAGTAGCTATGGAGAAAACAAAATGGGAAATAGCTGTGAAGGCTTACATAATTCTGTAGTACCACATTTAAAGTAATAATGGCTTTCACTGATGAAGACAGACAATTAATTTATATCTGTTGTTGTTGTTTGTTTTTCTTTCCTTTGGTAAGGACCTGATTCCATATAAAACTAAAGAGCTTTGAAAGACATATCAAGACTACCAGAACAAGCGGTGGTCAATGGCTCTGTGTCTGGGTGGAGGCCAGTGACCAGGTACTGTTTAATAATTGATAATCTTTATCAGTGACAATGGGATTGAGTGCACCCTCAGCAAGTTCCCAGATGACACCAACTTGAGTGGTGCAGTCGATACAACAAAGGAAGGGATGTCATCCAAGTTGATCTGGACAAGCTTGAAAAGTGGGCCCACATGAACCTAATGAGGCTCAACAAGTCAAAGTGCAAGGTGCTGCACCTGGGTCAGTGCAATCCCATATATGAGTATAGACTGGATGGAGAACTTGTTGAATGAAGGCCTGCAGAGTAAAACTTTAGGCGTCTGGTAGACAAAAAGCTTGACATGAGCCAACAATGCATGCGTGCAACCCAGAAGGTCAACTGCATCCTGGGCTGCATCAATAGAGGCATGGTCAGCAGGTTGAGGGAGATGATTGTCCCCCTATACTCTGCCCTTGTGAGGCTCCACTTGGAGTGTTTCATCCAGGTGTGGGACACCCAGCACAAGAACAATGTGGATCTCTTACAGCAGGTCCAGTGGAGGGCTATGAAGTTGATCAGAAAGCTGGAACACCTCTCCTATAAAGAAAGGGTGAGAGAGGTGGGGATGTTCATCCTGAAGAAGAAAAGGCTCCAGGGTGAGCTTATTGCAGCTTTTTGCTCAGGCAATGACAGAACAAGGGAGAATGGTTTAAACTAAGAGGGGAGATTTAGATTGGAAATTAGGAGGAAGTTCTTCACTCAGAGGGTGGCGAGGCACCGGAACAGGTTGCCCAGAGAAGTTATAGATACTCCAGACCTGGAGGTGTTCAAGATCAGGTTGAACACGCCCTGAATCTACCCTTTATTGGACTTAATGGTGAAATTCATTCTCCTTACTGGAAAATAATTATTTTTACTTCCTACTGTCTGCCTGCCTGGTTTCTCTGTTTCAGACTTTCCCACCCCATTTTCATTTTCACCTGAACATATTCTTTCCTTTACCTCCTTACTCTCCTCCGGCTATCAGAACTGAATTTGGTGTCAACATAATTTAATGTTATGGAAACACAGTAGGCTGGATCCTGTATGCCACACAGAATAGAATTAAATTCTGTGTTGGTGCAGCCTCACCTTGAGTACTGTGTGTGATTTTGGGTACCACAGTGGCCAAGGACATAAGAAGGACATAAAACTATTACAGTGTCCCCAAAGGAGGGCTATGAAGATGGTGAAAGGTCTAGAGGGCAAGACGTATAAGGAACAGCTGAGTTCCCTTGGTTTGTTCAGCCCAGAGCAGAGCAGGCTGAGGGGAGGCCTCATGGCGGCCTGCAGCTCCTTCACAAGGGGAGTGGAGGGGCAGGCGCTGAGCTCTGCTCTCTGGGGACAGCAACAGGACCCGAGGGAACGGCATGGAACTTGGACAGGGGAGGGTCAGGCTGGGTGTTGGGAAAATGTTCTACACCAAGAGGGTGCTTGGGCACTGGAACAGGCTGCCTAGGGCAGTGGCCACAGCACTGAGCCTGATGGAGTTCAAGAAGTGTTTGGATAATGCACTCAGACACATGATTTGGTTTTGGGGTGGTCCAGTACAGAGCGAGGAGTTGGACTCAGTGATCCTTGTAAGCACCTTCCAACTGAGGATGTTCATGATTCTATGATTCTACACTGAATGGTATGATTTTGCAAAGAGTAGTTTTCAGGGTCATCCTTTATTTCTGAGATAAACCAGAATTGAAGCAGTAATTAATTAATTCTGTCTTTTGAAGTATTCTATTGCTTTATTTAATACATTACTAGACTCCTAGACTAGAGGTTTAAGAAAGAAGTGAAGGAGGAAAGGACAGAAGTAGGGAGGGAGGAAAGAAAGACAGCTTTGTAAGACAGGTACATTTTGTTTAACCTCAAAGAAAGACTTTTCTCTCCTGCAAGTTATTAACTTACTTGCTATGGAATAAGCATAGTAGGTAAGTTGATAGCCTGTATAGCAATGGAAAGAATGGCAAGCTGATTACTTTACGGTTATTTCACAAAACTGATGAGACAGCAAATGATATTCAATCCTATTAAAAAGACTAAGCACAGCCTTTTTTTCCCCTTCTCTTCTTTTCTTTCTTTAAAAAATAAACAAATAAAAAAAAAAAATCCTGCATTTCTTGCACTAGGATTGAATGACATGATTCTACAATTCAGGGAGTCTGGAAATTACAGAACATCTGCAATGAAATTGGTTTTCTGTGGAAAACTGATGAATCACTTACTGCCAATGACGGGAAGGAAAAGTACTTGTTTATGCCCTTATGTAATGAATTTTTATGAGGTGAAGTTTGCTGTTTATAAAAAAATATACTTTCAGTTGCTGTAGATGTGAAATAATAGAATTCAGAATTTAGACCAACATATTACTAAAATGACAGTCACTAGCAGAATATCATCTGCTTATAAAATGCCAAAAGAGAGCTTTTACTTCTGTAATAGAATTAAAATTTCCATCCATCCTCTAAAAGAAAAAATAACAGGGACTGTAATAACACTGTTGTCTGTTAACATACCTTTAAGAAGAATAATTTCTTCAAGTAAAAATTCTTCTGCTTCAAGAATTAGATCTGAAATGCAGAAGAAAATTTGCTTGTGAGCAATCTTGCTCACATTTCAAATTTTCAAAACCAGCTTTCTCTCTTAATCATTGTCAATCAAGTACCTGCTCTTCTTTGCATGCCCCTTCTCTTGTACTTACTGGGTTTGCATGTAAGATATGTTGACTTTCAGAGTCTCACTTTCTTCTTTCTGTGAGTAACGTCTTGACTATGGGAGAAAATTGCAATTCTGAATAAACTGTTCTGAGAATGATAAAAGATAAAGTACAGATCAGTTCTAAAAAATAAATAATAACAAAACCAAAAATCACTAGGTCTCTTTTAAGCAAGAATTAAACTCATACCTGGGGGATTAGAACTGATCATTGTGAAAAATGCAAAAAAATACTTTTTACTGTCAAATGTGTCCAGACTGTTGTATATCTACCATTAGTGGCTCTATTTTTGATAAATTAACAGATTTTATTTTATTTTTTTATTTTATTTTATTTTATTTTTATTTTTTGGTAGCTTGAAATAATTTCAGTAAAAGATGTCACTGCTTGAATGTGATTTCTTTTTTGATCCTGCCAAATATTTCCAGGAATAACTGGAGTGATTAGAAATGTACAGAAACATATTTTTAATGATGAAAACACTTTGCATTTCTTTAGCAAAAGCTATATTTGCTATACAAGTGAAAAACTTCAAGTGCTATTTTCTTTAGAATTCTTCACTTGTCTGACATCTATATTGGTTTTCAAGTATTGCTAATGTAGCACACTTTCTTGGATCTATTTATATTTTTATGAAGATGAGTCTTAGTGGCACTGAGTAATGGCACAATAAGTAACCTTCATTCCTTTGTGCTTTACCTTTCAAATCATTACACACTGCCTGCCGTTGCTGATATCAGTGACAGGGATTGTGAAAAGAGTGCAATTGAAAAGGCATGCTGCAGGTCCATCTATGCCTTCTGCTAGCAAACCTGGAGACAGCTGGCCTGAGCATGACTTAACTTACTGTTTTCCACAGTGTATGTAATAGAAGCTTTGCCACTTGGCTAATTGTCCATCTCATCCTTGTGTTTGCAGCATGCTCTGGCTATTCAAAGATTGGTTTTGTAGGAGAAATATTACTCACTGCATGGGACCATTATGTATATGGAATGAACAGCAGTGACTGCAAAAGCTTGTGCATGGAAAAGGCCCTCTTTGATATCCTCATGTCATTTATCCTGAAGCCACTGCTCTATATAGCTCTGATTCCTATGTCCTATACCCCTCGCTGCCTCTAGTCTGTCCCTGTTCTGATCTTTTGGGATAATATTGAACAAATCAGAGATTGTTCATTAGCATCATGAATACTACTCCGAAGTGATGGTAATTATCGACTTTCTGAATCTATCTTTGAAAAATGCTTTGAACCAATTGACTTTATTATGTGGGGAAACCCACAGGATCCAGTCTTAGGCATAAGCCTTTATCAAAGGAGCCTGGAATTAGGAATTATCAATAAATATTTTGTCCACATCACATAGGCTTTTGCTAATTACAGAGACTGTTTTGTAGATATGACTGGCTGTGGTGGTCACTAATATAAGAAACTCTTACCTAATTGAGTACAGAGACTGACAATTTTTCATCAATTCAAAAGCATTTTCATAAAAGCTTAATCAGCTTCTGTTTCTGTGTCACGAACACTGCTTCTAATGCCTTTTTAAAAAGGGTCATGGATTTTTTTTCAGAATAATGGGTCTCGTTGCATATTCAGTCAGATGTTCAATTCATGTTGTAAGATGGAGATCTCCAGTAACAGATTGGATACTGACATCCAGAATGCCAAATGTTGTTGCATCACGCACAACCATGCACAACCTTAAGCAGAGGTACAAAAACCAAGGTGGGTTCCAGAGAATGAAACAGATCACTGCCTGGCCCTGGCAGATGCCCTGTATCACTCACTATGCATGTTTGTGTAGTCCTCTGGTCCTGGACTGGAATCCCCTCACAAATATCTTCTGTTTGAATGCCATCTACTTGGTGACATTGCCAGGCTTATGCTAGATCCTGCCACGGAAGTGGGCTCCCTTGGAATGCTACTAGGACTGCAGTAAGAATTTTAAGTGAATGCTTTGGTAGCGACAACATGAAAAAACCTTTTGGGAGGGTGAAGGAAGATGGTTGTGATCTACTTAATCAGTTCTACCCCGAAATGAATAAGGTATGAAGCACCATTTTAAAACTGATCCTTGGTATGTTGGTTGCAAGTGCTGTGCTCAGACTACAATAATTTTATTACTAGAAGTAAGTGACCACGTGTCGTGGTTTAACCTGGCCGGCAGCTAAACACCACACAGCTGTTCACTCACCCTCCTCCCTCCCTCTCTGCGACGGGGGAGAGAAATTGAAAGTGAAGCCTGTGAGTTGAAATAAAGACAGTTTATTAAGCAGGAAAATAACAATAACAGTAATAATAATAATAGTACTACTACTACTACTGTGTACAAAACAAGTGATGCACAATGCAATTGCTCACCACCCGCTGACTGATGCCCAGCCTAACCCTGAGCAGTCCGGCCCCCTCACCCCAGCAAGCCACCCCTATATATTGTTTAGCATGTCAGATGGTATGGAATACCCCTCTGGCCAGTTTGGGTCACCTGTCCTGGGCCTGTCCCCTCCCAGCTCCTGCTGCACCCCCAGCCTGCCCGTTGGCAGGACAGAGTGAGAAGCTGAGACGTCCTTGGCTTGGTGTAAGCACTGCTCTGCAACAATTAAAACATCGGCGTGTTATCAGCACTCTTGTCATCCTAAGCCAAAACATAGCATTCTACCAGCTACTAGGAAGAAAATTAACTCTGTCCTAACTGAAACCAGGACACCATGAGCTTTACTGCCTAACATGGCACCAAGCAAATGACTCTATCCTGTATGTGTAGCCACGTCACAGTATTTTCTTCTTAGTGCAAGCCAAGACAGCTTCCTAACAAGCACACAGTGAAGTAGAAAATACAATTAGTCTACGCGAAAGGAAAGTTGTTAAAAAAAAATCAGTTAAAAATTTTGATTTGCAACCTAAAATTGTAGAAATTATTTTTAAATGAACTGTAACTATAAACTGTTTTCCCTCTTGGCATTTTGGTCTCATAAATATTAAGTATGAAATAGTGTAACAGTCAAACCATCAAATAGGGATGATAACTATCTCTCTTAAAAAAAAAGAAAAAAAGCCAACTTGGTTTTCATAAGAATGATGCATCCCAGACATCAATAGCAGTTATATCCTCAAATAAGGACATTCTTCAGTTTGGACCATATTTAGGAAATATATTTCTTCCAATGTTTTTACTGCCTTTCCACCATTTTGTCTAGATCACTGCCCTCTACAACATCTCACATGTATGGAAAGATAAATAGATGGTTTCAGATGATGCAGAAATGGGATTCTATCCCTGTCATCTCTTTTACAGAATACTGGAACCTCTGATTTTAAGTCTTACATATTACTTAAATTTGAGATCTCTTTTACAGCATACAGAGTACACAGAGTTGTGATTTGTGGAAGCAAGGAATCAGCATTCTCCACCTCCTTTCTTCTAAATACCCCCAAAAACATACCTTATGACAACTGGTATTTCTCATTCAAATCAAAGCACATTAAGTATTTTCTAACATGTTTATTAAAGTAATTAGTCTTCACTTTTTTATTTTTTTTATTTCTGATATATTGAAAATGTTCATGTAGCACACAAGACCTACAACAGATAAAAACAAATAAAACTGTTAATACAGGCTTGTAACTCACATCCAAGACTCGGTAAGCTTGGTAAGAGTTCTGGTTATTTAGCTTTCTTAAATTCTAGGCATTGATCCTTTTCACTGTTGCATATATAACTGTTCAGAAGTACATTCTCATGGTAGGTGAACACTAAAAGCCTTTAGTTTAGAGAAGATGATTGAAAAGATTAACATTCCAAAATAAAGTTTTCTTCTTTCTCTTGCAGGAAGCATCAGTAAATTATCTTGGTCCATCACTGCATTACTTTTTCCTGAAAATACAATGCTTATGAGGACAAGTTATCCATGCAATTAGTATATAACATTAATTATCCTTTGATTAGTCTACAAATTATTATTTTTTCTGTCATCTCTTCAGTTAAAACTTTTCCGCAGCTTACACATCACAAGACACACAAAACAGAACTGCAGTAAAAAAAAAAAAAAAAAACAAAAAAAAACCAAACACTAAGTTATAAGGAAGCTGCTGAGCATTGAGTTTGTCATCATAAAATGCTACCCTAAAAGCAAATGATTTTTGAATATGCAACTTGAAATTCTGGTCTCAGCAATCAGAGTTCTGGCTACAACAGACCAAAGGTTTCACCAAATGGTGACAGTTGGGGGCAGGGAGCAGGGCAGAGAGGAAGATGTCAGTTAAAGAACAAAACCAAACCAAAACGAACACCAAGAACCAACAACAAAATGAACCATCCTCTTCCCAAACCTTCTAATTCTAAGAGATGTTTGGTACTTGCTTACTCGCATTGAAAATATAAGAACTAAAGCCACTCTGAAGTTTGGACACACACTGTCACTACTTTGTATAGAATATTTGCATCTCCAAATGCAAACAAAAATACCCTACAGTGCATGACATGCACTAAATACCTTAAGTCTTTTTGAGACAGCCAACTAGCTGAACACCGGACTAATTATACATATTTCAAAAAACAGTTTAAGTAGCACATATGAAATTTACAAATATACAATAGAAAGTGAATATGGTTAAGGTAACATTCTCCTGTATCACAGCTCTCCATTTTATTCATGTTGAAGGTTACCTTTATTATGATTACTAATCAGTCTCTTATTTTTAAAGTAGATTTAAGTGTTCTCCTATCTTCAATAAGGATTATGAAAACAATTGACTAAATACATCTGTAGCTTTCATAGAAAATATTAAGTTCCCATTAGTGAAATTAAAATTATTCCTCTGCAATATTCTGAACTCATGAGGTTCTGAAATGTATGCATTTGGAGCCAAGGACTAAAAGTAAGGTTCTGGATTCTGCAAGGACAGTTCTAGAGGGAGCCAAGAACCAACAGTTTTCTGGCAGGTATCTACCTATACACTAAAACCAAATCTAAGAATCTTCAAATATGAAAAACAGAAGTAGCCTTATTAATCCCTGGAAAAGCAGCTAAGAATCTGAAAATATTTTGAGTTATTCTTAATAGACTTTGGATCCTCAGCAACCAGTACAGAAGAAACACTTCAGAACAATGTTGAAGATACCAAACTGGACGTCAAATCTGTTGGCCTTGTAAGAAAAAGAATTTAAGACAGTTTGTATTACCTTATCCATACCATAAGAGACAGACTACAAACGTTATCAGTGCTGCAGGCTACAAAGCTAACACGCTGATGATCAGATACTACAGAAGTAGGCCAGTGCTTTGGTATTATAATCCATCATCAGTTAATTATCAAAGATTCCACTCCATAAGAAAAACAGGGCAGCCAACAGCAGTATACCAGAGCTAGCAGTGGTATAGTTCTGTACAACATAAGTACAAAACTTCTAGAAATGGGTATAGTACTGATTCTGTAACAGCGATGAAAAATAGACTATACTTGGTACTAGGATTTGCACCTGTGTGAAGCTGCAAGAGATAAAACAAACCTTTGGAAACTTGTACAGCTTAGTTAAGTAAGTCAAAGCGCAGAATGGACAGAGGTAGAGCAAATAAGGAAGAAAACATTATTTAAATATTCAGGAAAAGGCAACATTACTGAACAGGAAAGAAGTCAACTCTTAACTAAGAAGAACATAACACCTAAAGGAGTCCAATATAGAAAATCTGGGCACTTTTGACACAATACTGCACTGTGACTTCAGAAAGATTGAAGAGTCCACAGAAAACAAAGGTCTGCTATGATTATAACCTATGAACACTGGATTTTGGATGTGTATATATTTTAATTAATAAGGACAGTTGAGGGGAGAGGTAGCCAGAATACTGATAATCCTTTCCGGAGACCACTTTCAAGTTGAGGCTGCTATTACATTTCTTTGGGAAGATCTATTAAATAACGTGCAGTGATAACTGATACAGAATCATCACTTCAGCACTAGCTAGTGGATATTCTCCAACAGACTTACTAGCTTTGATACTTCTAATAAGGACATATTGGTACCTCATGGTTCAAATAGCAACTGCGAATTGCAGAAATTTGGCAGACTGCTGATACACACTGACAAATTATATATTACAGTACACAGTATCTGGAAGCAGTTGCTCTGAAGTCTCTGTTGACTCAGAGAATAGTAGCAAAATTAATGAATTTTTGGGCTGCCCAAAGATACTTACGATCTTACTAACTTTAATTGCATCAGATGAAAGCATTATGTGTCACTCTAAAGATCAAAAAACAGAATTTAAGATCTTCAAACAAATAGACTGGTGGGTTGTTTTAATCAGACACTGAAGAATGTAATAAACCATTTTGTAAAAGGAGATCAAAGGTATGCAGCAGTTGTTACTATACTATTTTGGGGACTGATTATTGATGATAGCCAATCAAGAACCTAGTCATCATAAAGTGATTTAATTGGTTGAACTGTGTAAGATTTTGCAAATTTGATTTAAGAGCCAGAGCACAATAAAATGTGTTTGTGTGTTAACGAGACACTTATGGGTAAGACTTTCTGTTAAAGAAAAATAATGCAATTTTGAAAAAAATAATATACCCTATAAAACCAAGTCAAAGACTACATGAATGAAGTCTTCAAGGGACTTCAAGGGATTTCAAGGGAATAAAAACATCACAAAGCTGAAAGAGAAAAACAAATTGTAATAGCCCAAAACAAGAACAATTACACAATTTTTAGTACATTTACACACACATATCTGGTTTGATCTCTTTTCTCTGTGGTAGTGAGTGAGTGAGGTTTGGAACCTCACAGAGGTTTTCTCCGTTAGTGAGGTTTGGAACCCACCATCACCACTCCAAATAAAGAGTGGCAAGTCCCAAAGACAGCATCTTGAGAGCAAACTGTATTCTCCAAAGTATCTGATTTAGAATAATGCATGTTGCCTCAGGTAGCTTCTGCATCCCAGTGGGTTTGTGTCCCTCAGCTTCATAGGAAAGAAACGGGAGGTGGTCATACATACATCACTGAAGATCCCAGACACATTGGTGGGTGAGAAAATGAGTTTTGTCATCTGATGAAGAACTAGAAGGTGTATTTTGATCAGGAGATGGTTATATCTCCTGCAGGCACAAGTTAACTTTTTGTCTGTTGACCAGACAGATCACTTAAAAGGTTATTCTTCTCTTACAAATAGACCATATGTCCTGTTATGGTGGCTGAATCTGATGACAACTATTAATAATCTGCTGAGATAAGACTTCGTCTTACACCTTTCCTTCCTTCAGTGGAGCATCACACTGAGAATTCAGATTTTAAATATTCAAAACTAAACTATTCTTTAGGTGTAACTAGGATGACTTTCACATAAAATCTACTAGTTATGTTGGTAACAGAAGAAGCTTTTACAAGGTTGAAAAAATCTACAAAGTGGCTAAAAGCCTATCAGGCATGAAATTCTGTCATTTCAATTTTATATTTCAATGGTTGAAGACTGTGTACCTCCGAGCCACACTTAGGACATGTGAAATACATATCAAATAAATAGTTACTTTTAATACAATAGTAACAAAAAACATGCAAACAGCCTATGGTATGCGGCATGGTAGGCCACTCCCCACACAGTGAACACTCCTTGCAGTGAACTGCTAATGTGTTTTCACTATTAGGAAGACTTGCCATAGGCAAACACCACGAAGAAATTTTGAGTTTCAGTTTCTGTACATTAATGAGGGGTAGCAGGTAGATCAGAAATTCAGCGAAACCATGCCATAAGAGCTCCCTGTTCATGTATTCAAATCCTACCTGACGAACACTTTGTGGCTTGCAAAAAACTGACCTAATTCCTAGAATGCGTTCTGTAAGCGTTGCAAATGTTCCTTTCTGAAGAAAAATCAGAAAATTTACAAGTCCACACAGTTTAAGAAGTCCAGCTCCAAAGTTAAGGTAATACTTGATTTTACAGAAGGACTGTAGTTGACGATTGCTAAATAAATCATAACATCTTTCTTCCAACCATCTTCCACCAACAGTGAAAATAAGATACCATAACTTCTGGTGTTTGCTCAGAGGCTGGTATTTTTCTGTCTGAGATAAATTATTCTTGTACTGAATATTCAGAATAGCCTGTCCCACAGTTGCATTCTTAGAATAGATAGTGAATCTCCACAGTAAAAGCCATAGAAATGCTTTTAATTCTGGTTCAATATGAGACAGCACTCCTGGTTTAAATCCATGAAAACAGCTGGTAAACTGGGACCACACTAGTTGTTCCAAGGCTTTGTTTAGTTCAAGAGCATCGAGTTGACTTATTCTAAGCACAGGATTCACACTCTTTTCATTTCCAACGCTGGAGGACATTTCTTCAGAAAAAAAAAAAAAAAACACACAACTTTCTAGGAATAAACACAAATAGATTTTAGTGTAACAGAGCATTTCCTATTTTCATTCTTATTACAGATAACAAAATTGTAATATACCAGCAATAAACAATAAATAACAAATGCTTCTTTAGATATTGTTATGTTATCAGGAATTACTATGAGTCCCTTCAGCAAGCTTTACATTGACAGTATAAAATTGCCTCTCAAAAGAGCTTGTATTAGACTATTTTTCAAAAATAGTAACACTTTTACTTGGTTAGATAGAAGTATGTAACCTGTTTCAAATATTCAAAAAACTTCACATATTTCACATTTCACTATTCTCATTTCATATTCACATTGTGTAAATTAAAACAAAACAAAACAAAAACAAACAAACAAAAAACCACAATCCTGGGCACAACTGTTACACTCAACTGGATCCTAAAATGGAAAAACCTTGTAAAACTGTAAGATTGTTTATGGAAAAACAGGGAAAATAAGCAGAAAAAAATCCAGAAGAGAACAGTGGGGTGGATAGAAAATACTGTTCCAATTATAATACAGTAGTTGCAGCTGAAAGTAAAAATCTTATCAATATAAAAAAAATGTATAGATTACATACAGAAAAATATAGAAGAAAATTAAGGCAAGAATGATAAAACCTGCTAAATAAAGGCAGCTTAGTTTAGGGAAGAATCATTATAGGTGATTAAAGAAATATTCAGCCATCAATTATCATACAGCACATCACTAAAGCCAGAATATATTTTCCAGAGTCTTAGACAGGTGCAGAATTGTACTACTTATACTCCTTAAATATTAAATTTCCTAGCAAGATCCTAGCAAGACTAATGCCTACTAGAAACCTCAACAAACATATACTCTTCTTGTTTGAGCATTACAGAGAAAAAAAACATTTCAAAAAATTGTTCAGCTTAAATGTCATCATATCTGAAATTCTCTAAGAAAGTAAATGGAATAAATTGTAAGAGCAAAATATGGATAACATTTCCACAATGCAAAAACTGTGTGTTAGCTGATTTTTTGATTTTTTTTTAATTTATTATTATTATTATTATTCTTATTCAGAAAACAGACAAGAAAGGGATTTATGGAAAGGGGCATATTTCAGGTAGTGGACAACATATTTCAATTTCTGAATCAGACTGTATAACAGATGAGGGACAGCCTTTTGGAGAAGGTACAGAAAAAATGCTTGCAATTTATATGAGGAAAGCCTGCTCTAACACAAAATCACTTTGAATATAAGGTGCTAGATAGGACCCCAGATATGAATGGTTGCTAATCACAGAATCACAGAATTTCTAGGTTGGAAGAGACCTCAAGATCATCGAGTCCAACCTCTGACCTAACACTAACAGTCCCCACTAAACCATATCCCTAAGCTCTACATCTAAATGTCTTTTAATGATATTAAGAATACTAAAAAAGTCCTCCAAACCAATAATGCCACCCTGAAACACTGTGCACCAAAAGTTTTAAAGCCCAGTATGAAATATTATTTATTTGTACCATGTGTACTGTTTTCTGTACCTACAGAAGTATGACCTGTAATTGGTCATGTCTGTAAGGAAAATACTGTGCAAAGCTCATAGGAAATATGATTTCATTCTTATTGTATGCTACGCAATGCTAATTTCTAATTAACCATGACTGGCTACAAGAATAGGGCATGGAGTAACTCCACTTTGTTTCTTTTAACTCTTCCTTCCTCATTAACAAGTAAAATATGAGTAAAGGTAGCATAAAGCCACCTTCTCTAGACAAACTGAGGTTCCCACCAGGTTGACACCCACCAGCCTGACAAGCCAGTGAACAAGGGCATACCAAGCCTGTCTCACTTGCACTTCCACCTTTTCTGTAGTAAGCACTGAGGCACGGGAAGTTTGTCTGGAAAACACTACCCAATAACTTATCTCCTCCACTTTGTGATCACAAGATCAATATGGGCCCTACTGTATCTCTCTGTATCTCTTCATTAACAGCAGCTCCAATGAATATCCATGTTCCCAGTCCTCATTTCTCACCCCACTACAATTTTAGGAACCCCAGCCTCTGACAACCTGCTCTGGAACCTCACTCCAGCCTCATAATATCCACCCCTAATCTAGTGCCTTCTTCATTTCTAGTAACATCTCAGTGACGCCTACTCATTTCACTCTCACCCACCCATTTTGATTACCCTCTCATAAGCATTCTGTACAGCTTTCAATACATATAATCTCCCTTCAAAACCCTAATTCTATTTTAACGGCCATCTCATCAAACTTCCACACCCACAGAAAAAAAGCCTTAGTAGATCAGCTTTCAACACAATCATTTTTTCCAGCTGTCTTCCAGCACCATCCCAGGGGCTGAGATCCTGTTCTTGTAGATTTTGTGTAAGGTAAGTAGGCTAACTCTGCAGATTTTTCTTTTTTTTTTTCCTCCAGTATGGCTAGATTCTTTAAAGAAACCTCAGCAAGTAAGATATGGGTCAACAGGAACCTCTTGAAGTTGAAGGAAAACGTGTCAAATACACAGGACCAAAACAGATCATAAAATACATGAGAAATCTTGGTCACTATAGGCTCGGGACTGACTGATTGGATGGCTGCATTGCAAAAAAGGACTTGGGAATTCTGGTAGGAAGCAAGGTGAACAGAAATCATGAGTGCACCCTTGAGGCAATAGTGCCTATTGGACTGCATTAGAATGGCACAGACCAAAGGATATGTTCATCCCTCTCTACTTGGCATTACTGGGTCTACACCAGGCATCTAGTTTTGACTTCTTACTATCACCACTACAAGACAAATGTCAACAAACCCAAAAGAGTCCAGACACTAATATCGTCAGGGAGCCCCAACATGTGATATATGAGGAGAGCATGAAGGAACTCAGATTGTTTAACTTGAAGATAAGATGGGTAAATGCAATGTAATTGTAATCTCCCAGTTCCTAAAGGTTACAGAGAAGATTAAGTCAAACCTTTCTGCGATATGCACAGTGAAAGAAAAAGTGGCAACTGGTCATGTGTTGCAACATGAGAAATTCCAACCACACATAAGGAAAAAAATTGTCTTCAGGAGAGTGGTTAAACACCGGAACAAGTTTGTCTAGAGGGACTGTGAAATCTCCATCACTAGAGATTCTTAAAACTTGGTCAAACAATGTCCTGATTTACTTGTTCTAACATTGAATTTATCCCCTGTTTTCATAGAAGAATGTAATGGATGTCATCAAGATCTTTTCCCCTGACCTTGGACCTCAACCTTCCAATAAATTTGTGCATGGCTCATCATATAACATAACTTTATGTTTTGTGACTAGAAATACACATATTTTTCATGCCCCTGACCCTTTACAGAGCTTTATTTGAAGGAAGTAATTTCAGTGAGCCTGTCAGTGTAGGATGGAATTTTGTTTACAGAAAACGGAAACCACTTTTGAACCAATGAGTCCAACCACTGTTTGTCAAATTTCCAAAATCATCCCAAACCCATGAAAACTCCTTTCCTAAAATTGAAACCAATACTATATATACTGTTTAACTGTGGCATATTTAGTGTTTCTTCCTGAATTGTCAACTAACATTTTGATTCAACTTCAAAGTAAATTTTACGTCAACTATATGAAAAAGGAAGGCTAAGACAGAAATGTCTTAGCTAATACAAGTTAATATATATTAACATAATACAAGTTATATATATATTCCTCTAAAATTCCTTTAAATTATGCTTATAATATTACTATGCATAAAAAGCATTTATTTCTCCAACAGTTAGGTAAGAATTCTCAAAGTAATAAAACTGAACATTATTGCCAGGTTTTTTGATTACTGCAAAGCATACCTAAAGTTTGCCATAGGTCATGGCTGTTAACCAGAAGACCCTGCAAGTTATTTAAACATTATATCCATATAGCTTTGATTTTAATGTTTAAGCACATTTTAGTGTACTTACCGTTACAAACATGCTGAAGCACTCTGCTATAAACTATACTTATTTCAGAACTGATTTAAGGTTTTACTGCATTTACAGGGTAGATTTTCCACCTGAGATACACATTACCTATTTACTTTCCAAATAAATACATTTAAAGGGAAAATCTGAAACACGTATTCACCTGCAAAAAATGTCTTCAAAAGCCCTAGGTAACGGCAACTGTTTGTTCAACAGAAGAGACCTGAATTCTGAACTTACCTTATTTTGTAGGGAATTTCCATTTTATGTATATATATTATATATATATATAAAATATATATATAAAATATATAATTTTTTTTTTTGGTCTGTGATGGCTGTTTTTCAAGTGATAGTAAGATATTTTTTTTCCCTCTTTACTTCCTCCATATGAAAATCTTTCAGAACTTTATTAGATTTTTTAGTTTGTACTGCTTTCATAACATAGTGGTCTTACAGTAGGAATAAGTGAGAAATCTGCTCTCTGTCCTAAAACCAGATACAAGAAACACAGACTTTGAGTGTCAATAGTTATACCTTTTTATACTAATATTACATTTTATATTGTGCTGAGCTTACCAGACCTTACCAGACCATAAAGAGAATGTGGTCTTACCTCCAGTTAAATTCTGTTTGTCATGCTCTTACTGCCCCTTTTTTTTTTTTTTCCTAAGATTTGGTCTACTTTACATTTACATTATTTAAAATAAGAAGAACTTAAGAATTCTGAATTGTTGACACAGCAATGAAAAAGAAAAATATCAATGCTCAGTTAAGGATGCCATCACACATTGGTTATCATGCACGGTTATATAATCTATGATCAGAATTGAACAGTCAAAAAATCTGATGAAAATAAACAATAAGCTCTGTGTATGATTAGCTTGATACATAAATACTCTTTAAGACAAAACTCTAAAGACTACTACATGAATGTTTTTCCTTGATTTTACAACTTCACAGATATTGCATACAAAAACTAAAAATTTGTCTGTCCGTCCCCAAGGAACTTTTCTGTCTTAAATAACCTACACTTTGTCTTTTTTTTTTTTTCTTCCAACTAAGCACATCAACAATCCTACTTATACAGCACACTGCACTACAACTACAAAAAATGTCTATCACGAGTGAAATAGGAGTTTCTCCTGGTATATGTTAGTGCTGTTATTGAGCATTGTACAAATTATGAATGAATATATTTTATTTGGAAACATGTTATTGACAGAAATCTATCAATAGTAATGTGAGTATTGTCAACAGCCTGCCAATATTAATGTAATTATGATTAAGGGGATAACATAGATTTTAGCTATAATACCAAGTAGCATCTCCTGCTATCAATATAAGCATTATTATTGACCTGTTCTGGGACTATCAGTATGAGATGTATTACCATCAGGCATATTTGTCAATGAGTTCTGCCTACAAAAATTCTACATTTAAATTTACAGGTCTGTAAACTTTGCCTGCAGAAATACACAAATCCAAGTAATCTCCAGAGTGCCATTTTTTTCCATGGGGCTATTCCACTGTGGATGAGTAATCAAGGGGTTTCTACTGTCTCAGTGCTACTGCAATCTCATTCCCTGCTTTTCTAGCAGGAGCATTAGACTAACATATTATAAACAGAAGTGCCAAAGTATTTTTTAGTATGATTTGGCAAAACGCTGTTTTGGAGGCCAAATAAAAATATGTTTTATTAAATCAAAACCAAACATTACCTTGCAACACTAACATAAAACTGCATTTAGCACGCAAGAAGTAGCACCCTTGTTCACCTCAATGAGTTCATGATTTAACTATTTTACACAGTCTCTTCTACGCAGATAAAACAGTCTGATGAGGGAGAGACCACAAGGGACCACCCAATCCTAACTCAGCATGAATGTAGGCTGAGAAATACCTAGAGAAAGTTTTTTAACTACCAAAACAGCAGATTCCAGAACTTCTCTAGGTAGTCTGTTACAGCGTTTTACCACTGTTAGAGTGTTTTAATTACACAAAAAACTGTTTCTCATACTCAATATAAATCATTCTTGCTATAAATAAAGATGGTTTTCATTCCACCGGAGAAAAGAATAACAACATCACAGAAGAATTTCTAGTTTGTCTGCATTTTCTCAAGATAAAAAAAATGGTGGGGATGCTGAGAAGACCAACAGTATACAGAAGACTTGCCAAACTGGACAATATGCTATTTCCTACAATATGTTGTTATCCTCCAGAATAAAACTTTTTTTTTTTTTTTTCAGTGTCATAGTTAGTTTAAACAGAAGTCTACAATATCTTCAGATCCTTTTCTGTCATTTTACTGAGTAATTATTTCCTGATTTGTATTTATATATGCTTTTCCTTTTATACGTAGTGCTTTATGCTTGCATTGCATGAAACGCATTGCATTTCATCTCATTGATTTCAGAGAGATTCTCATTCATCAAGAGTGTGTTGGATTCAGACCTTATGTTAAAACAAACAAACAACAACAACAAAATAACAACAACAAAAAAAAATTTTCAACCTCTCTTCCACTTAACAGCATCAGTAACTTTTGTAAGTGTGTTCTCTTCAATCATCCATCTCATTAATGCCTTTGCATTTAGACAGGATACTATAGATAATTACCCTATAAAGGCAATTTCTCAACTTGATGCTGATAATATCACCACCTAATGGGGACAATATTGGTATTATCTTTCACCAGCTTGCCTATGTGAGGAAAAAGTCTTTATTAAAATGAAGTAGTATCGTACCTAAAGTTTCTCCCTTACTAAGCTTGCCATCCTTTCTAAGAGATAAATATAAAGATTTTTTAAAAACATGTATGGGTCAAAACATACTGTCTGTTTTACAATTTCTCTTCTGAGTACTTCAAGGTACAAATTAATTGCTAAAATATTTGCTACTAAACCTTAATTTGGAACTGAAAGTAACAACTTCGATAACTCTCAACAAAAGAATGAAGAGACAAACACAAACAGACACAGACAAACTCTGGCACTTTTCTGGTTATTTTAACTCTCTAGAATGTTAAGCAAATAAATAAATAAAATCAGCAGTGCCTAATTCCACAGTCATTTTAAGAAGAATTTTATTAGAATTTGTCTCTTGAGCACATCTATATTAAGATTCCGTAGGCTATTCTTCTGTGCTTCAGTTCCACTCTTTTTTTCTGTCTAAAATTAATTTTCTGAAGTAGCAGGTCACAACATATCTCTTATAAACTAAAAATCAGTATCTGAAAGCCTGTTACTTGTCCTCCTTTCTTATTAAATAAGAGATCTAGGTAATTGACCCTTTATGCTGCCTCTTGCTTAGATTTTTGGACCCTTTCATTGGTTCTATTCTCGTGCTTTGTAAATGGACACTTATTTTATTATTTGGAGTCACTGATTTATCATCACATTCTTATGCTACTCCTTTACATTCGTCCCTAATAATCAGTATTATTTTTGCTCAGAAAACTCTTTGATTTTGTGTGTTTACTTGTAGGTTTTTCATAAGTGCTAAAATTTTTTAAGATAAAATAGTATCTTTGCATACAAATGAACTTTATCTTACTAAGTCAGCAAGACTTCACTCTCTTCCTGTAATTCTGCTTTCCAGATTAGCTTTATAGAACAGTGAATAGTTACTTGAACCTTCTTTCTTTACTCATCAAATTTTTGAAAAGACATCTTAAATGAGGCATCAGGAGAAGTAAAAAAAAAAAAAAAAAAAAAAGTGTCCTGACCTCTTCCATATTTATACTGCATTAGGCTATCGCTGATAATCTGACAGATATGTGGAAGATGAGTGCAGAACTGAAATATTAGGATGAATAAAAGCTTAAATCTCCCAGATAGATGGTCACAGAGGTCCTCTTTCTAATGCTGCGTTAAGTCTGCTGAAAAACTTGTGTTGAATGGGCCTGGGACTCAAGATTCTGTGATTCAGTCACAAGAATGCTGTGATTTTTTTTTAGTGCAAAGTGTTTTTTTTGATGTTTAGTGAAGAAATATTCTGTTTAACTGTTCACTTATTTCAATAGTAGATGTTTTAGATGTCAATTTGAAATCAATAGATGTTAGAGATGAGAAGTCAAACTATAGGTATGCATTTACTTACAAAATCTTCCTTTACATCTACCCTCATACTAAAATACAAAACCTAGACCACAGATGCTGAAAACCACGTTTTATCATTAATTCTCATCTCTTTCTTGCTCTTCAACTGTAGAGAGAAATATTCTCAGATCAAAGACTAATTGGAAGCCCCAACTGCGTTGTCTCTTAATCACTGTAAAAATAACATCACTTCATCATTACCTAAAATAACCTTACAGAAGATTGATGTTGTATTACTGTCTGGATTTTGATATGCTTCTGCTAAACACCTATCATTTTGTAAAGAACAAAGTGACTCTTTAACCATTTGAAATAGCTACTAGCACTAATTGAAATATCATTAATACACTGCACTTACAGAAGATATCATTTATTTCTGATATTCCTGTGAAACAGGACTATTTTTAGAAGTTGAAAAAAAAAAAAAGGAATACACTGAATGAATCCCATAGATGAAATCAATATTTTTATTAAAGAGGCTGAGTGAGCAACTAGTAACAAATTCCAGAATGCGACTGTACTGAGTCTGGCTGGAACGGAGTTAACGTTCCCCACAGCAGCCCATACAGTGCTGTCTGTGCTTTGCACTTGTAGATAGAACAGTGTTGGTATCACATTGATGTTTGGCTACTGCTGAGCAGTGCTGGCACAGCTTCAAGCCTGTTTCTCCAACTCCCCTGCAAAAGCCAGTAGGCTGAAGGTGGGCAAGAGGTGGGGTGTGGACATGGCCAGGGCAGCTGACCTAGACTGACCAAAGGGATATCCCACACTGTGACATCATCGCTCAGCAGCGACAGCTGTGGGGGAGAAAGAGATGGGGGGACACTCCTTATGAAGGTTTTCTGGATCAACTACCATGTATACTGAGGCCCTGCTTCCCAGGAAATGGATGAACTTCACTGGCTGATGGGAAGTTGAGAGTATTTTTTTTCTCCTTTTGCTTCCATGCAGGGCCTATTCTTCTTTTTCTTTTCTCCTTTCATTACACTGCTTCTCTATCATCCATCTCATATTCTCCCCTGCCCCTGTCCTGCTGTGGAGAGAGAGAACGTGCGTGTTGCTTAGCTGCCTACCAGTGTTAAACCACAACATTTGGTCTTCTGGCATTCAGTGTAAATGCAAGACAAAAATACATTCGAATCATAGGTTGCCTTTCCAACTTCAACTCAGCAAACCTAGATTTCATACAATGTGATAGAAGAGATTAACAACTGATGAATGCCTCGAGACAGCAAAGAAAACAACAATAGCTCATTGACTTATCTTCCATAAACAACCTGGCAAAGTCAAAATATTAGGGCTTCAAGTTACAAAATCAAAACCAGCTCACAAGAGCCAGAATTGATAAAACAGTAATGAAGAGCAGTACAAAAGTGCTGCACTGTTAGAAGCTGTTCATCCGTCATTTCTGTCAGTATTTGATGGAAACTGAAAATCCTGCATCAATGCAACACATTCTGTCAATGAATTCTAGCAACTGAGACAGAATTCCTTTATTGGACAGAGTTAAAGATACACTGAGTGCTAAAAGCTCCCATTGACTTCAGAAAAATCTGTGATGAGTCAGCACTCTTAAAAGACATATTATTAGGTAAAACAAACAAACAAAAAAAAAAAACAAACACCTAAATCTGAGAGTCTAATTCCATCATAATTTATATTTAAAGTATTACTTTGTAAACATTATGATGTTAAACTGAAGGGAAGAAACACTGATCATATATTTGCATTCCCTGCAGTATAATAGGCATAGATAGCATCATCCTTCCAAATTTCTGGATATGGCTCTAATTTTAATTTATTATAATAAATAAGAAGCATGTAATAAATTACATGCAATCCTTATTCTTCTTTACCTCATATTCCATTTCCTCTTCTTCCCCCATTTTATGTTCTCGTCATCCTTTTCCATAGCATGTTAGATTGCAAACATCTCTACAGGGATGCATCAATTTTACAAGTAAATTTCCATTCCCTGCTGAACTGCTAAAAAAAAAAAAAAAACACACATCTCAAACACTAAGATGGAGAGCCAAAATATATGCCTAATAAATGATATTGACATTTTTCAATTGAAAAAAATAGCAGGTAATGAGAACTGTCTGAAGACATACCTTGTATTTACTGTAGTTAAATCAAAATGGTGGAGGGTTTGGTTGAAGCACTCTGACAGAGTTGAGACTATGAGAGTTAAGTAGAAAAGACATCTTCGACTAAACCAGTATCAGGAGGTATGATCACAAGGGATACCTTACGCTACAAACGTAGGTCTCAACCATTGACAATCACATCAGCGGATGAGGCAAATATCCTTGTGTTTGAATAGATTTTGGTTATGATGAGAATACCATGTTCTGATATATGGATTGATAAGCAGAAGTCTACAAGGCATTTCACATGTAAAAGTGAAAAGAATGCAAAGCTTACATGTGCCATCCTTCGTGCTAAGTAGGTAAAACATCACACTACGGCAAAGGTATGCAGCTCCTTTTCAGAACGGTTCGAAGAACCTGAATGAGTGGTTGTTGGCACACTGTGGGCAGTAATAGCCATAACTACTACTCATTTGCTGGTTACTGTTACTTACCAAAGAAGTTGGCCTTCTGTGTACTAACATGTAATATCTGTTTTAAGGACTCTGTATCTCACATAGCCTTATTTGTCATGCACAGTGCCAATGCTAATTTTATGCATTGGTTCTGTGGCCTCCATGCCTTTCTTCCATACTACTAAAAAAAAAACAAAACAAAACAAAACAAAAAAGGAATCTTGCTTAAATTCCCATTTCACAGCTCTGCTGTATTTCTGTTCTGCTTCTGTCTGATCTGTATGAATGGATCACCAGACAGTTCTGGAAATCCCAGGATGAAGACTAAGATATATAGAAGAGACTCAGAAGCAATGCCTGTTCTACATACTGAAATAGAATTAAATATAATTTACCACAGATGACAGAACACTGAAATCTTGCATTATACATACCTTAGCTTCACCATTTGCAAACACAGTCATTGCTCAGATTTTATTCCATCTTTCTTTTGAAACACATATGCATACCAACTGCACAGTCATGAATATTCATTAGTATGCAAGTGCTGATCTATGTTCCTGCGGTGCAGTACTTGATGTCCTTTAACCTTTTATTAGAAATACTTATTAGATGAGAAAGGTAAAATCTGTCCTAAACGCATAGCTAACTCATGATTAACCTTTGTCCACATCTGTACCAAAAGAAGTACTATATGTAAAACCAAACAGACTGTATATATTTACAGCACATTAAAGCCAAGGCCCTTCATCAATATGAAGCTATGCCTGTTCACCATCAGTTTTAAGTTTTGGTCTTGCATTATATGGTGTAACAATAATAATTGGATCTAACTATAGTCAAGAACTCTCAACTACTGAAAAGATAAAGAATGGTATTGTACATCAGCATATATCTCATTTTTTTAGGCTCCAGTTCTGCAGAAATATAAGCTGATGGAATTTCCGAAAGCTAGTTACTCCTTCCCATCTTAATCCAACCTGGTATTGCTCCCATCCCTCTCCCATTTTCTTAAGCAGACTAGCTCCAACACTCTCTGCTGAACTGTTTTAGTATGTTGATGAGGCAGAAAACAATCCTGTTTCAATTGTTTCAATTTATTTTTCTCCAGTTTTGGTACACAAACCAGTCAGCCCAGCATCATGTAAGACCCATGCAACATCAGTGTGCCCCACACCAGGCCAAGAAATAAACACTCACAAGCCTTTGACATACTCTTGCATCTGCCACCAATCCACAGGGAGATAGAAAACCAAGCCTTTTATTTAATCAGCTGAACTGCTCTTTTAGTCTTCAAGCCTAATACATTGAGTGTGCAAGGACAGCACTAAAACAGTGTAAATCTGCACACTGGAACTTTTTTTGTTGTCTTTTGAAAATTAAAAGAACACAAAGAATTACCTGTATAAGTCAGCTGTAGGACTCAGGCAGACTTGCAGGTGAGAGGCAACTCTACTTAAATAAGGAATACGATATGATTTCTCTCAACTCTTAACTCTTTGGTAATGATTTTAGTTTGAAATGTTTGGCATACAGGGACTAATAAGAATGCTTAGCAAATCAGACGTGCTCACTGTCCCCAGATCTTACACACTCTTCAATCCTGTACCTTCACTAGCATTTCAGATTCTACTAGCAGGGGTGCGCACACATATTACAAGTAGCAGATTTGAAAAGGAACAGTAACTTCCTTACCATGCAACCTGAGCTGTACACCTCTGACAGCTTCTTAGTCCTTCTGCAATTCCAGCACTAATCCACATTCATGATTTAGTTATGCCCCACAGAGTCATAGCCCTACATTAACTTCCTTTCCAGAAAAGTTTCCTATCTTCATGCCAGCCCCCTCCTGTGATATCTCCTGCCTGCTCTTCTGCTTATAGAATTAGTAACATTGGTTTTGAATAATATTGTTTTTGAACATATTTTTCAAGCTTTCTTAGAATTTGAACTTAATTTATTTTCTTTCTTTTCCAACTCCACTGCCAATATTAGCAGACAGTGGAGATAAGCAGGGGCAGAGACAGCATTTTTAGTTGTATTTTTCCCAGGCAGATACTAATACAAATTCAATGAATATGAACTTGCATCTAAAGGCTAGATATCTCCACAGGTCCTTTGCTGCAGGGAAAAGAGGAAGTGCTCAGACCCAGTCAGAGTCAATCCATGAATTAAGAGTTGCTCCATTGCCATTATTTCTCTCTTTTCCTGTATTATATATTTGTTCTCTTTTTCCTCCTTCTCAAATTTTATTTCTTCCTCATTATCTTTACCCTTTCTTCCTCTGAAAAATCCATATTTAGTTTCTTTTTCTGAATTAATTTTAGACTTTCAAATTGTCTTGCTTTTTACCTTCAAGCAAACAAGTCCTACCACTGTCTCTGAGAGAGCCACATGCAAAGAGACAGTACCCTTTTTGTTCTCCCTCTCCTGAAGATGTTTGCAAAGTTTAGATATGCACTGACAATGCTTGTAGACATAGTACAAACACATGGTTGCAAGAGCCATTTAAGTCACCTGAAAAAGTAGTAGGACAGTCTTCCAGTTTGACTCATCTGACTCATGAGTCTGCAGCCTTTTAGTAGAACACACTTTTTTTTTCCCCCTCTAATTCACTGTTTTTAACTTTACTCCTGAAAGAGTATAGGGAGTGCTATGGACTAGCTGGTGTTTACAACATACTAGTTCTAGAGATGCAGTACCACATCTATTCTCTTCCCCCTGCACTGGTCTATGTGAAAAAAGTATCTATTCTATTACACTAAAACAAACAAACAACAACACACCAAAACAAAACCAAAGCAGAATAAGCAGCTTGCTTTAAAATACCATACTGAAGTAATCCACTGTACTCCAAAATACGTAACAAATTTTAGGGGCTGTCATCATTAAGTGCAGCAGCAATACAGTGGCTTTGTCATAAGAGAGTTACCATAATTTACACTGAAATATTAAATTCACCCTCTATTTGTTATAAATTTGTGAACTTAGACCTTCCGCCTGGAAAGTTCACATTTGGAAACCAGCCCCTGTGGGGAGGAAATACACATTAACATGTTCTAAGGAAAGAACAATTTTAATTGGCCAAATGAACTTCAGCTAACAGCACACATTACATACAACTGCAAAAATACCCTTTTCATTTTTTGTTTCTGATGAGCTTAGCATATGCTACACATATACATAAAGCAAATATATTTGTACAGAGCTAAGTACACCCATAATGTGAAGGAACAACATACACTTTACAGTACTTACAGGATAGAGTTAACTGTAATGCTGAGAAAAACAGACCTCTCTTGAGGTTTGCTGGATTTTTTTTTCTTCTGTCATTTGAAAGTAGTAAAAGGGGTTTCCCTCTCTGAGTTTCTTAAAGTACAATATGCTTGCGAAATTCAACTACTGGGTTGACAAATATTGTTTGCATATTTACTGTAAACTAACAACAAGAAGAAGAATTCTGGATTGCTATTTCCCCCTCCCTGCTTTTTAAATTTTCAGTTTTTAATAAACGTGATAACAGGCACAATAGAAAGGGATTAGTGTGTTTATTGTAACCTTATGATGTCCAACTCAGCAGGGTCATCTCAAGCAGGTTGCCCAGGACTGTTTCCAAGAATATTTGAAGATCTTCAAGGAGAGAGACTCCACATCCTCTCTGGGCAACCTGTTCCTATGCTCCATCACCTACACAGTAAAGGATGTTCAGAGAAAACCTGCTGTGTTCCACTTTGTGTCCATTGCCTCTTGTCCTGGCACTGGGCACCACTGAAAAGAACCTGCTCTCTTTGCACCCTCCCTGCAGGTACAACCATCAGTTTCATCCTGAGCCTACTCCTCTCCATGGTTACCACTCCTAGCCCTCAGCCTTTCCTCATATGTGAGATTATCCAATCCCTAAACTGCATGTGTAACCCTTCACTAACTACTTTCCAGTAGCTCCATAAATGCCTTATACTGAGGAGTCCTGAACTAGAGACAGTACTCCAGCCTTACCAGTGCTGAGGAGAAAAGATGCTTAACCTCAACCAACTCCCTTGGCTTGCTAGCAACATTTCTCCTAATGCAATTTCTTTTTTTTTTTTTTTTTTTTTTAATAAATCTTGATTTCTAATCCCAGTGAAAATGAATAAACAGAGATTGCAAATGCAATAGTGTTACGGGATTCAAAAAGAAAAGTAGGTCATTATAACCAACATGGAAAAAAAAGCTCAGGCAACACACTATATATTTCATAAGCTGATATTGCTGTTTGATTTGTCTATGTTTAACTGACCAGGTTTTCCTTTAGACATTTGTTCTTCTCCTCCCTCTTCTCCTTCCTCATACTCTCTCTGAACCTCAAAGCTATAAAATGACTTCAATATTTTCTAAAAGAATAGTAAAATACATTCTTATTATCACATATTCTAAATGGGAGAAAAAGTGTTTTATTTCTGATATACTATGTGATGAATTACTATAACAAGATATATGCTCATACTGGATTCAGACATCACTCCCTCCCTTTGATTACCTACATTTTTATTCATTCTACAATATATTTTTTGATATTGATTACTGTGTAGTCATATGATATTGATACTCAATAGTCATAAATTCGTTTCACTCCTTCCTTCCCAAATATTCTCTGAGTAGCAGCCTTGAGCAGTTGTCAGAACTGTCACTATAAAAGACTATAAACTATAAAAGATTAAACACTAGAGAAGATCAAATGTCTTTCTTGACTTGCACCACAGCATTTGATGTCAAAAGCACAAATGGAGGTCCTCAGATTACTAACAGTGTCAGAGTACAGAAATTACCTTTCCTATTCTATAAGTTGTCTAAGGAAGTCTTTATACACTATCAATACCTGTTTGCAAGTTTTAATTGAGTTTTATCTAGTCGGTCACAGGAACATTTGCTTCATACATGTCCTGAATCACAGTAAGTATCAAAAGCTTTCTGTGAGTCACTGCCTTCACTAACAAAAGAAAAGAAGTGTTATCTACAGTCTCAGGGGAAAAAAAGGGGAAAAAAGAAAAAAAAATCTAAAAGGAGACAAGCACACAAAGCTCTCAAGCAAACAAAAAAATTTCCTCACAAACTTAAATAACACCCTCCTTGCCTGAAAGACATTCAATCTGGAATGAGAAAAGGTGCAACACTCAGAAGCAAAGTTATCTTACCAAACGAGTTGATTTTGCTCTATCTAGAGTTTTTAGATTCACTTTCAGTTATTGAGCACTTTATCAAGCCAAATCATTTTACCTACACGTATTTATCCTGAAGAAAGTGATTGTTCCTTTCTGTTCTGCACTAGCATGGCCTCACCTTGAGCAGTGTGGAGTTTTGGGCACTACAGTATAAGAAGGACACTATAAGTGTCCCTGAAGGAGAGCTATGAAGATGGTGAAGGGTCTAGAGGGCAAGACGTATAAGGAGCAGCTGAGGTCCCTTGGTTTGTTGAGCCCAGAGAAGAGCAGACTGAGGGGAGGCCTCACAGCAGCCTGCAACTCCCTCACAAAGGGTGCTGAGCTCTGCTCTCTGGGGACAGCAACAGGACCCAAGGGAACGGCACGGAGCTGGGACAGGGGAGGGAGGGTCAGGCTGAATATTGGGAAAAGGTTCTTCCCTCAGAGGTAGTCAGGCACTGGGACAGGCTGCCCAGGGAAGAAGTGGTCACAGCACTGAGCCTGCTGGAGTTCAAGCAGTGTTTGGATAATGCTCTCAAACATATGACGTAGTTTTTGAGAAGTTCTGTGCAGAGCCAGTAGTTGGATTTGATGATCCTTGTGGGTACCTTCCAACATGGTATATTCTGTGATTGCGATTTCTGGTATAGTGTATCAGTTAAAGGCAGCAATGTTTGCATTTTTAAAGAATTATCTGCAAATGCATTTTTCTCCTTAGATAATGAAATTAAGTTGAATCAATTTTACTTTTGCTTTTTAATAAGGGTTTGTATCCTTAAATTCATGTTTGATGTATCTTGCTTTATCCTTACTAATCCACCATCATGAAATGGGGCATACCATTCAAGCTACCTTACAGCTTATTAATCAGAGAATGAATTTATAATGCATCTGAAGGTCCATTACCTAAGAGGTTAAACTTTTCTTAAACTAAGTTCAGAGGATGATACTTTATGTGCTTGTACTTATGTCCTAAGAGTTCTAATGACTGCTTTTGAGAGGCCCTAGTAGGAGTGTATTTAGAAACGTGTAAGTTGACCTCTATTACTTTACAGTTTTGCAACATTTTCAACAGAAGTAAATTTTAACAATTCAATGTGGTGTCTAATTTTAACTGTTTACCCAATTATATCAACATTAATTCCCATTAAAACTCCAGTGAAACTCTTAATTTTCTTCATCTGAGGTCTGGAAAGGATGATCTCAACAAATAAAAACACAAGTTTAAACCCATGCAGGACTAGAAGTTAAAAGGACTTAACTGAAGTAAGTTTTAGTTTAAAGTTTTGCCTCTTCTGTTTTGTCCCCAGATTAATGTAATTTTAGAATGTACTATATTTAATATGTATATATACACTGAGTTATTTTCAAAACATTATATTAATGTATAAGATGGTAAGATGTTGAAAGGATTTTCTTTTCCTTTACAGAAATGGATATTAGTTTGGACTAGCCTATTTGTGGTGTAATATTTCATATACAACATGTATCTATGCTGACATATATGGACCAAGTGCTGAAATATTATCTCCAAAGACAGAGTATGTGGATAACATAATTTTTTAATTCTAAAGAAGTATTCCAATAAGAGCAGTAGCCACCACAGCAGATGTTCCAATCATCTATTTCCATAGTAGTAAAGCCTAAGTGTTGAATCCCTTCAACACTTGACTTTATGTACCCTACTGGCCTATTGCACTTCCACAAAAAAAAAAAAAAAAAAAAAAAAAGAGAGAGAAAGCTCTTTAAAGAGTTAAAGAGTTCATATATATATATATATACACACACACATATATATATTATATATATATATATATATATATATATAAATAAAAACTATCCTGTAGGTGTGAAGTTATCCCCATAAGTCAAGATCAAGTAACTGCAATGGATGACTTCATGCCCTGTCAACAGACTTAAAGAATTCAGAGGTGTGAACGGTTACTCCTCGTTAACAGTTTATTTCTACTGTATGTTACATTCCATCAATGATACTTCTGTTTTCTTACCAAATTCTTCATTAGATAAACTTGTGATAATGACACCATGCAGAAAATGAAAAACTGCTACTGAGATTAAACAGATTCTTAAAGAGAAAAAAATGTTTGTACCAGAAAGCATCAATAAATACCTTTTCACATAGAATAAATAAAAATAGTCTTAAATTGAATGCTTCGTCAGCTACTGCTGCTGAACTGCATATTGATAATGGCTCTAAACAAGTGAGACAAGAATTCACTAACTTGCAAAATATTTAGCCATTTGTTTGATTGTACTGGAATGGGGTTTTACTACAAAGCGACCATACTCTATCTTTGACCTTGATGAACATTTCCTTCCCATTGGCAGTTAAATGATAATACAACAACTCTGGATTTAAAGACATGTGCAGTCCTCTCATTCTCAGTACTGACTATGTCATGAAATGGAATTCATCTCTCTGCTTAAATTACTTGGCCATCAGACTCAATCTCCATTTGCTTTGTGACAAACCATTAGTTTGCAAAACAGTTGCAGGCTGCACAAAACTGAGTTAACAGAAAGTAGCAAAGACCCATCCCCTCAACAGCAAGTATCTATGAGTTAAGGTATATCATAGAATCACAAAGGTTGGAAAACACCTCCAAAATCATCTGATCCAACCATCCCCTACCACCTATACGACCCAGTAAACCATGTCCCTAAATGCCAGGTCCAACCCTTCCTTAAACATCCCCAGGGACAGTGACTCCACCACCTCCCTGGGCAACCCATTCCAATACTCGACTACTCTTTCTGAGAAGAAATGTCTCCTCATTCCCGACCTGAACCTCCCCTGGTGCAACTTGAGGCCATTCCCTCTGGTCCTATTGCTAGTTACCTGCGATTGTGACCACAGTTATAGGAGAGACTTCTGGAGCTCTATAATTGTTTGACTCTCTCAACTGACATCAGCCTAAGAATTCAAACGAATCCATCACCCTGTCCTCTCTCCAGACGACGTGCTAAGGCTCCCTCCTTTCTTACCTTACGCTTTGGGCCTAGCTGGAAGCCTTGCAGCCTCCTTGCGTGCTCAGGTAGGCAGGCACCGGGAGGAAGCACACCGACGGGTATCACGACACTGCGCAGCCCAGGTAGGCCGCTAGAGGAGAACCACAAGTTTTGTTTTGTTTTTGTTTTGTTTTTTCCCCACAAGCAGGGCCCGATGCCATCAGGCCCAACGCCCGCCCGCTCGCCCCCGTGGCCGGGCCCAACCCGCAGGGCTTCCACGGGGGCTCTGTCTCCAGGCTCCCCGTGAAGGCCCGTGCGGCCGGAGCCTCCCCGGCCCGGCCTCCTCCCCCCCACCGCCACCAGCACCAGCACCAGCCCGAGGTCACCGAGGCAACGTCCGCAGCCCAGAGCGGCGGCGATAGATACCCCAGGTGAGCGCCTAGAGCGGCTGCACAGGAAGTGCCCGCGGCCGTGGAGATGACGCACTGGAACGTCTCCCGGGATGGTGTCCGCGGCGGGGCATTGATCGACAGGCGGAAAAGCAAATCAAGAGGCTCAGCGGGAGCCCGGGGAGCCAATGGGAGAGGGGAGGGGGCGGGGCGGGAAGGGAAGGGCAGCTGCTGCAGGAGGAGCTGGGAGCGGCAGGGCGGGGGCGGTGGGGAAGAGGGAGAAAGGAGCTGTTGCATGGCGTGTGCAGATAAATCACTTCAGCTCGTGTGCTAAAAGCAGGTCACGGGCTTTGGCCTGACTTGCTTTTCAGACAGGGGCTGACCTGAAAAACGCGGAAGGAGCGTGGAAATGAGCTTCTGATGTCATTTCTGTACAAAAAGCTTGGGCTTAATGCGTTTTCGGTTGAGGAAAACCCCATTGGAAAGCTGGGTGTTGCGGTTCTAGGCAGCAAGTTTGAGTTAAAAACAAAGAACGCTTCCATGTGCAGGGTACAAGCACTGATACAGCTCTTTAAAAAACATCACAAAGTGAAATGTGGCGTGAAATAGCATACCGCAGTAAAACAATAGAGGACCTGTAGCTCAAGACTGATCGCTGTGCTGCATCCTTTTGGGGCTGATTTTATTTACTGTTTTTCTCTGGGAGCCATTCTTTCTAGGTGAGAGTCTTCTCCAGCCTCTTGCCTGTGTTTTGACCCACTACTGCAGATACAGCTGACAATCTCCGATTGTCACACAAGGTTTCAGAATGCAAGCTTGTAGTGCTGTTGTCAATGGTTGAAAGAGAGACCCTGTAATAGGACACTGAATTTTGCATGCAGAATAAAAGTTTTGACATCGGTTCTGGAAGACAAGTTTCAGAACAGTTCGTGAGTACAGAACCTGTAATGAAGCCACCTTTCCCCCCCCCCCCTCGAGTTCTTGAAAGAAACACTAAACAAATGGATAGTTCACGTCTGAATTTTATCCTTGTTTCTGTACTCATCTGACAATCACATTTCCTCGTGCTGTTTCTTCTGCTCTGTTCATATGGATATCATCTGGCTTCCATGCTGTTGAGAAATTTCTCTCTCCTCCAGGACTCTATGTGGATGAAGATAGCAAATTCATTTCCAATTATATCAGTTTTATAGACTGAATGGCTGAAAACAGGCACTATTAGCTTTTTCTAAGCTGGAAAAGAATGTGAGAATGTGCTTACTTAAACTATACCATAGTGGTGGAAAAAAAAAATAAATCAGATACGCAGAATGAAAGGGGTAGCAAATTAAGATTACCTTTCTCTTCGAAAAACTTCCAATGCTCCTTCTACCCTGCAAGTGGTGCTTGAATTGTAGTGGTTTGTGGCTGATGCAGTAATCAAAATCTTATTTGTAGTGTCTTTATAGCAGACTGCACAGATTAGGAATTTAGTCACTGGAGTTAAATGTTCTTCCTGAAGCAGAAAACCACAACTAAGGGACTGAAACACAAGGAAAGCATGGGGGATGGAAGAGAAATGAAAAGCTAGAGCATACCTTTGTCCAGGGTTTTCATTGTATCTAACCTCTCTGTCACTTCTATCCTTCTAATTCTTTCAGGAGATAGAAAAACATCCTCTGTCACTATAGAAAAGCACTCAAATTTCCATGCTACTACTTGAAACATGGTGATGCTTTTAAAGCAGACATTTTCCATGGCCTTAACTGCTCACAGGTCTGTCCTAAAACCAAAGTAGCCACTGTGCATACCTAGTAAGTACTGTTCATAAACATTTTTATAATGTTTGACCTTAAGAGTGACCTGAAGATTAATGGATATGTTGTATCAGTTTTAATGGGCCTCTTCTCCCTTGGATGCACACATGTGACTCCCATTAGCCTTAATGGGAGTTATATGTGTGCCTAGAGGTTAGACAAGACCTCTAAAGGTGCTGTTATGCTCTGTTGTATTAACGATCTCATAATTGCTGAGGTGCTGCACCTTTGCGTTGAAAGCAAACTAATTAAATCAGTCTAGTATAAGTTGGTATACTAACATACCTGGTATGTATGTGTTTTTTTCCTATGAGTCTCTCAGTACATAGGTGTGGAGGCCAAATCAAATGTGGAATTTAAATTTTAACTGTGACATGACTTTGTTTTTAAATATCTTTTTAAAATCTAAATGGTTTTGTGAATTTGATTTCTAAGGATGACTGTTTATGCTAATGCAGAGGAAGATGAATGCAATGTTTTATTTTATCATTAACATGTACACTGCGAAGAACTGAATTGATTCTTATTTTTGATGTTCCAAATCATGCGCTTTGAAAAAGGCAGTTAGGTCTAGAGGATTAATATGAATCTTGATGTTGAATTTTAATTATAGCTCTGTTGCTCATTTCTTCTAAGTGCCTTTAGACAAAGCACTTCACCTTTCTTTGATTTCCCCATATGTAAAATACCTGCTTGCTTCATAGTGATGTAGACATAAATTAATGTCTGTTCTCTGCTTTGAAAACATAAGACTAGTCCATCCAACTGTGTTCTACTGGCATAATAATGACAGCTCAGGAGGTGGGGAGGAAAAAAAAAAAAAAAAAGCCTAACCAAAAAACCTAGCAAAAGCCCTGGTGGAGATGTAGATCTGCTGACAAAACTAATTCTGTTCCATTACTTTATGATGCATAAGGCAGGGGAATTATACTTTTCTTTTTTTGGTGGAAGAGGTTGTACCGTAGGCAAATCATTTTATATTTTATACACATTAGATGTTTTTATTGATCAAAATCATGATTAGGATTTGACTGTTACTATTAATGTTTGTGTGCTGTCTTCTGTCACTGTTTACATAAGTTTGAAAATTAACTATGATGTAGTCGTCTTTGCAGGTATAAATCTGGTGAAAGAATGAATCTTAATATTTACTTTCTGGAGGAAAAGATTATGTGGTAACCTCCACAGTTTAAGTTTTTCTTTTCTTGTGTCAGGTGAAGGTACTTCATATATGCTCAATTTTGTGATTCAGTTCTGCTGTTTATGAAGTAACATAAAGATCTTGCATCTATTCTGATTAATTTTATTTTGCCTTTACGTGGTTCATAGTCTTTATTAGAAAACAACAAATTTCCAGTGGTATTGATGGTATTGTCTCAGTATCTTGAAATACATGGAAAAATCTTGTGAATGGTATTGTAAGTATACTTTCAGATTTTGACTCCAATGTATACAACGTGTGATACATTTATATCATTTTTCTTCATCATGTGAATTTCAAAGATTAATTTCAATGTATATCTATATCAAGTAACCTGAGTTTATTTCTCCATTACTCTTTTCTTTTAATGAAGAACTAGTTATTCCTCTCAGTGTTATATTAAGTATACATAGAACGTTGTTGAAGTTGAAAATGAAAGTTGAATCTAGCTCACTTCATTTTTAGTACATATGCTTATCCAGAAAAAGAGAAGGAACAGGTTTGTTTTATAACCCTTGCCAACTGCATACCTACCACCCCACCCTCGGAGATTTTAGTTGTGCTTCTGTGTACTTGAGGTTCTTTCTCCTAACTTTTTTTTTTTGATGACATACTGAGATAGGGATTGTGTCCTATGTCTTTTTATTGTCAAGCACCAGACCTCTCATGAAGGAAGCTTCTATGGGGGAAAAATACATATTTATTTTGGATACTAATAATAGACCAGTTTTCTAAGGAGAATAATCAACATCTTCAAAAACAATTTAGCTATTTTTTCTCTTTGTCTAGTATAACAATGCTTATATTATTTTTACCAGTATAATGGTTGTCACAAAGTGAGTGTTTTATTATATTCCCTGTCATTTAAGTGTGATTAAACGCTGGAGCAAGTTGCTCAGGCAGGATTTAGGGTGTTCATCCCCAGAGATGCTCAGAACTTGACTGGACACATACCTGAGCAACCTCCTGTAGTTCACCCTGCTTTGAGCAGGCTTTGGACAAGAGGTCCCTTCCAATCTCAACCATTCTGTGATTGTGTAATTTGTGTATTTTGTGAAGACTTTCATTGTATATCAATTCAAATATTTAAAATGGTAATTGAGGCTGAGTAGCCCTATTTTATCCCTATCTTTAATTTAAAAGCATGTAAGCAGAAGTAGTTAGCATAACGTGATTGGCCATGTGGAATGTTATAAGGCTAAATAATAGAATATATACAATGCACTGTACTGAATAAATTAGTTTTCTCAGAATGGAAAGACTGTACAAGGAATTGATATGCAAGCTTTTAATGCAAGCTGCTTTATATTTTAGCCTCAGTTGACATGCTACTAAACAAATATTGCAATAAATGCTATTTGCATTAATTACCTGTGTTTAATTTTCATGCATGAACTCCCAATTGCCTTAAAATTATTTTATATTAAGTATAATGATTTTATCTTAAGGTTTTAACAAGAAGGAATGAGGTAGACATTTTTATTTTTTTTTTTTTTGATATAATAGTTAAATTTTAACTAAGTCAGAAATATGAGGTGGTTTAATGGGAAGTTAAAATGTTGAAGTTGAGAACAAAAGCAGGATACTGGGATTCGTTTGAGTTATAGTCCGATTTTGAATCGATTATATAACTTCTAATCCTGGTTCATTAATGTTGTGATGTTACTGTATCCAGTCGCTTACCCCAGTTCTGTAGAAAGCTAGCCGAATAGGTAAACTAAAGTCAGTTTAGCCTTTCTGTTTTATAGTCCTGTGCCTTTGTTAACAGTTTCAAGCTTTAGGGGTCTGAAAGCTGGCATAGGTACTCTTCACTTTTGACTGTAGGTGCTACTAAAACAATACAAGTGGAAAACGGATCTGTGATACCATTTCAGTAACAATTCATTTGAACTTGCCCCAAGAGCTCTTAAGGATTTTAGAATCCTATCGATCATTAGGAAGTATTCCATAAAGTTGTTGTGTATGCCAACTGCATTAAAAGACACCAAAGGAAAAAGGTGTGCTGTGCTGCACGTGCTCAAATAATTGTGCTGTGCTGCATGTGCTCAAATAATTGTGAGGGTAATAAATAACTTTAGACTAATGATTCCTATACGAACTTAAATAATAATAATAATAATTAAAAAAAAAGAAAAAAAAGACATGAAAGCCTAATAATGCTTTTGGTAACCTGTACATTTATTACATCTACTTGCACACTTCATAGATAGAACAAAATATATGGCTTCATTTGTTAGTGGTTGTTGGAGAGATTGATTTGATGTGCTTTCTCTACTTGTGTTGATCCCAGGTACAAAAATTAGTACATTAGTACAAAAGTTGTAGACATTATGCATGGAAATAGGCTAAAGAAAGACAAGAGCCTTTCTTGATTTATTCTTTTCTTTTCTTCTTTTATAATCAAATTTGAATTATTTCTGTCCCTTTTATTTTTGTTTGTTTTTTTTTTTCAGTAAGATGACAGAGTCCAACTTTGTATTCTTTTATAAGAGAATAGTTCGTTCCATTCAGTTCATTGTGCAACTAATGTCACAGAAAAATCCTATAGGAATTCAGTGCTGTGTAACTCAATTTTCATAAGCCACTGTTGATCATAACTGGATTAAATGGGCTAAGTTCTGAATGAACTTATGTAATGGTAAACAGTAGTATTTGTTGTTTTTTCTAGGGTGTTAGTAAAAAACTAGGGTACTATGTTTTCATCAAACTGATAGAATTTTCACGTTATGGATTATTTCAAGTTAGAGGAGATTATCAGCAAGTATGTTCTTTGTGATGTAATGGAAGAAAAAAATATGAATATTCATGCAATTATACATGCAAAATCAACTAAGTTATGCAGATACCTAAAAGGAGGAGGAGAACTGGATTTTAGAGGAAACCTCTGTGTTCTGATATCAACAGCAACTTAGATCACGTTGGTATCACATCAGAATAATGTTTTACAGCCTCTGCCAATTTAAAAATCAAATGGATGTTAGATTTGTATAGAACAACATGTTTGACTGACAGAAAAGGCTGTTATAGATGGATGTGATGTTCTATCCTTGTATAACAAGGGTTTTGACTGACAGTTTAACAATAGTACACTTTCTATCCCATATATTCTAAATGATTATTATTACAGTACAAAACATTTTTGCACTTGCTGTATATAGATAACGTACACTTCTTGTGTAATAACATTCAAGAAGAGAGGGTTTCTTTTATGTCTTAGAGATGATGACAATTAATGAAGGTTCTGTCTGACACTTATAACCAATGTCAAGGATTGCTATTGTGGTGCATGGTAATGTAAAAACTATTGGGTACTTAGCTCCCAGTGAAGGATCAGCATAACTCTTGACACATGCTATATGGTGGATGAAATAAATCTCCTTGGAGAGCAATAGAAATATTTCTTAAAATGAAGAGCACCCTTTCTGTCTTATAATCCTTCTTTTCAGCTTTGTAGTTCTTTGCATATCTGTAAAATGCAGTTTTAATCTGAAAAGTTACTGTTTGAAATGGTACTTATTAATGCAACAAATTTGCTTTCTGTGCTTTTCAGTCAACATTGCTCTGATATGAGGCTGAAGATGATTCTTCAGAACAGTGGCTAGAGATAAGGAAGGTATGCTTTGTCTCGTTTGTAGGTATGTGTCTCATTTTCTTTTGGGGAAGCACCTTTTTGTAGTATCTTTCTCATTTTAAGATTGACACTTCAGGTTCTTGGCAGTTTTTGTCCTTTAGATCTTTGCAGAATTATGTACACTAACTTGATTCTCAAACCATAGGTGTCTCTGACTTTGTACAGATTTTAATGAAAGCAAGTATACTACAGTGTTTACATTATATTTGATGATTATACAAAGGTAAACATTAAAATCCAAACTTCTTTGTAAACTTCACTTCAGCATTGCATGCAGCTAATGAAGAAAGCATGCTATTTTATCACCCTCACAATGAAATATGCCAAAAAAGATTTAAATGAATAAAAAATGGGGCCATGCATGTTTATCAAGACAAGTCTCACTTTTATCTGTCTGATTATCTAGACAGGGAAAACTTGGTAAATACAAAGATTGCTTTTGCTGTATTGATTTTATAAATTGGCCTACTGTGAAGGATATTTTTCTTAAATGACTTTGAATTTGGTAATGGAATTAAATAGTTTGATTTAATAATTTTAATAAAAATTGTAGTTTTATCAATATGAATTGCAAAGTTTTTAAGTGAAGCCAACTAAAACAAAAACAACAACAACAACAAAAAACAGTTTTCATCATGTGGAGTTATATTGATTTTCACATAGTTCATTGTGATCTGCTACTTAGTTTGAGAGAGAACTAATGACAGTCATCTATATTTGCACTGACTTCTACAGGTTGTTAAAGCATGTGCTTTGCTGACCACTGAAAACTGAGAATTATAGACTCAGATTGTGTTCAAGTTTCTGAGCAGGATACATCCTGCTTCTACATTATTTAGGTACAGAATTGTCTGTTACTTCCTCTCAGCTGACCACATCTGTCCATGTCCCTCTTGTTTAACATCTTTTCCTGGCATCTTTTTTCTTCTTGCTATCATTGCTTTACTGTCTGTTCTGACTTTGCTCATTGTCCTTCATAAGTAAATATGTGAATATGTGTCTAAAACTGTCTCATCTTAGTTCCTCCCTAGTTTCTTGTGCTTTTTTTTTTCTTTTTTTCTTTTTTTCTCTGACCTTTTACATCACTGTTTCAGTAGAAGTTGTCTATCTAATCTACCTAAATTGTCTTTGGTCTTTCTTCCTTCTGTTATGCTTCCGTCATATGTGAACTCTCAGTGCTCAATTAGTGAAAGAACAAAATGCACAAAAGATGTTCCCTTGCTGTCTTTTCTTGTCTTTGGCTTTGTTACAGCCTGGAACACAGACAACAAGGGAATGGATTAGCTCCTTCATCTCCAAGTTGTAGAACACTTAGTAGGGATAGTTTTTTTTTTTTTGTTTTTTTTTTTTTTAGAGACTTTTTCTTTTGGAATGAATTTTCTGCTGAACATACGCAAAATATAATTTGCAGAGATTCACAACTTGCCCAAAGGTGAGAAACGGTGCAAGGTTTGGGAAAATATTATTTTGAGATAGTTCATCACATATGCCTTATTTCAATCTCTTGCATTAAATAATGAGTATGATTTTCCTTTAAAAACATTTCCTGACTTTTGATAAAGACAAAACATTTCCTATGTACTTTGTTTTTTAACTGCCAGCTTAGTTACGTTTTTTCACCTGGGGAGCTGAAATATTAGTTTCTTTTTAGTTGGGCAAAGTCTGACATCTTGGAAGCATTTGTTGTACAAAGAACAGCACTTATAAATAACTGTAAGGGAAATACACACACATTTGTAAAGTTGTGTATTGTCTTTATGTAGCAAAGTTTTCATAGTGAGGGTCTGCAGGGGCAGCCTCTGTGAGAAGTCTAGAATGTGAGACAGCCCTGCAGACACTAAGGTCAGTGCAGAAGGAAGGCAGAAGGCACTCCAGACACCAGAGCTGAAGTTGTCCTGTGGCCTGTGGAGGAGGCCCATGGTGAAGCAGGCTGCAGCCCATGGGTCCCATACGGTGCAGATCTCCACACTGCAGTACATGGAGGAGCCCCCGGTGGAGCAGGTGGATGTGGCCTGGAGGAGGCTGCGGCCCATGGAGAGCGCCCGCAGGAGCAGGCCCCAGGCTGGAGCTGCAGCCTGTGGAGAGGAGCCCACGCAGGAGCAGGGAATGTGGGGGGAGCTGCTGCCTGTGCATAACTGTCTGTTCCTGACCTGTATTGGAGCAGTTCTGAAAGAGCAGCTGCATGGGAGGGACCCCACACTGGAGAAGGGGAAGAGAGTGACTGTGAAGGAATGGCAGAGACTCTGGCGGTTTTACTCAGGTGGCAGCCAAGCTCCACCACAATCACTCTTTCACTCCCCCTTCTCAAAGGGAAAGGGGGAGAAAATACGATGTAAAGGGCTCAAGGGTTGAGATAAAGACAGGGAGATCGCTCAACAATTATCATGGGCAAAACAGACTCAGAGTAGGGAGACTAGTAAGTTTTATTGCCTTTTACTAACAAGCTAGAGAAGTCAGAAACAAAGGAAAGAAACCAAAAACACCTTCCTACTATCCACCCTCTTGCACCTCCTCCTCCTGAGTGGTGCTGGGTAATGGGGGAATGAGCTCCGTGGTCAGTCTGTAACACTTCATCTCTGCTGTTCCGTCATGGTCACTCTCTGCCCCTGCTCCATGTGGGGTTCCCAAACTTATCCTTCCCAAACTGATCCTGCATGGGCTTCTCACAGGCAGCAGCTCTTGAAGAGAGTTCTTGAAGAACTTCTCCAAATGTGGGTCTGTACCCCAGTTCATCCACCAGAACCAAACTGCTCCAACATGGTTCCCCCACAGGCAGCAGCTTGTGCCAGGTCACCTGTTCCTGTGTGGTCCCATCTTCATGGACTACAGGCCTGGCCTGGAATCTGCTCCACTGGGGGTTCTCCACAGGCTGCAGCCTCCTCCAGTGCAGGTTCACCTGCACAACTGTGGTCTCCTTCATGGAGATCTGCACCACCGTGGTACCTCATGGGCTGCAGAAGGACACATTGATCTGTTAGAGTGGTCCAGAGGAGGGCTACAAAGATGATCAAGGGGTTGGAGTGCCTCTCCTACAAAGAAGGGCTGAGCGAGCTGGGGCTGTTCAACCTACAGAAGAGAAGACTCTAGGGTGACCTCATTGCAACCTTTCAGTACTTAGAGGGGACTTAAAAAGGATAGGGAGCAACGCTTTGCTCAATCAGATAATGACAGGACAAGGGGGAATGGTTTTAAACTAAAAGAGGGGAGATTTAGATGAGATGTTAGGAGGAAATTCTTCACTCGGAGGGTGGTGAGGCACTGGAACAGGTTGCCCAGAGAAGCTGTGGATGCCCTAGAGGTGTTCAACGCCAGGTTGGATGGGGCCCTGGGCAAACTGATCTAGTGGGTGGCATCCCTGCAGGGGCGTTGGAACTAGATGATTGTTGTGGTTCCGCTCGAGTGGGCAGCCGAGCTCCACCACAGCCGCTCTCTCACTCCCCCTCCTCAAAGAGGAATGGGGAGAAAATATGTAAAAAGGGCTCAAAGGTTGAGATAAGGACGAGAAAATCACACAGTAATTATTGTAACGGGCAAAACAGACTTGGCATAGGGAGATAGTAAGTTTTATTGCCTTTTACTAACAAGCTAGAGAAGTGAGAAACAAAGGAAAGAAACCAAAAGCACCTTCCCCCCCGTCCACCCTCTTCCACCTCCTCCCCCCTGAGCGGCGCAGGGGAACGGGGGAATGAGGGTTACGGTCCGTCTACAGCACTTCTTCTCTGCCGCTCCTTCTCGGTCACTCTCATCCCCTGTGCTGTGGGGTCCCACCCACGGGATACAGTCCTTGATGAACTGATCCGGCGTGGGCTTCCCACAGGCAGCAGCTCTTCCAGAACTGCTCCAGATATGGGTCCGTACCACGGGGTCCATCCCTCAGGAGAAAACTGCTCCAACCTGGCTCCCCCACAGGCAGCAGCTCCTGCCAGGTCACCTGCTCCTGTGTGGTCTCCTCTCCACGGGCTACAGGTCCGGCCTGGAATCTGCTCTGGCAGGGGTCTTCCACAGGCGGCAGCCTCCGTCGGTGCAGGGCCACCTGCTCCACTGTGGTCTCCTCCACGGGCTGCAGAATGGAACCCTGCTCCACCGTGGTACTCCATGGGCTGCAGGGGGACATCCTGCTTCACCATGGTCCTCACCACAGGCCACAGGGGACTTCTGCTCCGGCGCCTGGAGCACCTCTCCCCCTCCTGTACTGACCTTGGTGCCTGCAAGGCTGTTCCTCACTCCTTTCACTCTCTCAGCTGCTGTGTGGCGCAGCGTTTTTTTCCCTGTCTTAAATATGCTCTCACAGAGGCGCAAAACAACATCGCTTATTGGCTCAGCTCTGGAAAACAATGGGGCCCTTCCCAAACATGGGGCAGCTTCTAGATCCTTCTCACAGAAACCACCCCTATGGCCCCCCTGCTACCAAAACCTTGCCACGTAAACCCACTACAATGATCTTTGAGGTCCCTTCCAACCCAAGCCATTCTATGATTCTATGACAGGCAGGGGGGATGAGGGGGATGCATCACTGTCTATGTCAGTCAGCAGCTGGAGGGCATGGAGCTCTGCCTGGGGATGAATGAGGAGCTGAGAGCTAATGGGTCAGGATTAAAAGGAGGGCAGAGATAGGTGACATAGTGGGGTCCGCTACAGGCCATCTGATCAGGAGGACCAAGTAAATGAGGTGCTCTATAGACAGCCTGCTCCACCACGGCCCTCTCCACAAGCCACAGAGGAACTTTGTCTCCAGCACCTGGAGTGCCTTCTCCCCCTCTTTCTGAACTGACAATGATGTCTGCAAGGCTGTTTCTCACTCCTCACTCTCCCAGCTGCTGTTGTGTTGTGCAGCAGTTTTTTGGTTTTTGTTTTTTCTTTTTCTCTCCTTTCTAAAATCTGTTCTCACAGATGCGCAAACATCAGTTATTGGCTCAGCTCTGGGCAGTGGCAGGTCCTTTTGGAACCTACTGAAACTGGTTCTTATGGGGCAGCTTCAGGATTCTTCTCACAGAAGCCACCCCTGCTGCCCACTGCTCCCACAACCTTGCCACATAAACCCACTACAGAAACAAAGCATTACAGACTGACTGCAGTCCCCATTCCTCTGAGCTGCTCAGGGATAGGAGGTAGAAGAGGGTGGATGGAAGGGCAAGTGTTTTTAGCTTGCTTTCAGTTTTCTCACTGCTCTAGTCTAGTAATAGGCAATAAATTACATTAATCTCTCTATGCTGAATCTATTTTGCCTGTGGTGAGTGGTCTCCTTGTCCTTATCTCAACCCTTGAATCATTTTTCATCATATTTTCTCTCTGCCTGTCTTTGAGGAGGGGCAGTGAGAGAGATGTTGTGGTGGAGTTTAGCTGCCCATCAGGGCGAAACCACCACAAGTTATATTATTTTCTTTTTTTTTTTTTTTTAATTTTAAATTAATCTCCTTAGCAGAGAGGTTTCCTCTCGGAATAGAGACACGATTCTAGTCTCATAGATAATATTTAATTTGCAAGATAGTGTAATGAAAATATGTTAATAGCTTTTTCAGTAAGTTAATAGCTTTCAAATTCTTACTAATTAGTTTGTTAAAATATTCTATTGGTAAAATACTTCTTTTTTTCTCTGGTAAAACTTAAAAATGTAGGTCTTATAGGGACCATCTTGTGAATAGTAAGGGCAGAATGAGAAGTAGTAACAAAATTGTTTAAAAAGAAATAATTAGCAAGTGAGTGATAAAGGAAGCTGCCATAATTTGCATCAAAGATCACTTTCTGTCATTTTACAGCAAAATCTGATATAGTGTACAAGTGGATCTTGCACAGAAAGTAAGCGTTCTTTGGAACAAGGATGAGAAGGCAAAATTCTTGCGATGGCACACTTGGTCCCAGGTGTCTTGGACACCTGACTACCTGCTGCTGCAGGAGGGATGGGTAGTATCCCATTGTCAGCCCATCCTTGGTGGCTAGGGTGCCATGGAATTAAAGCATATGTCTTCATAATTGATTTTTGTATCCTAGGTCCCCTACGTTCTGACATTGTAAAATCTAGGTTTACTTCTCTCTTTCTGTGGCATTGTTTAGTAGTACCTTCAGATAACCCTCTTCAGGGCTATCTAAAGCAATGCCACTTATGTCCTTATACATTCAGTCCTCTGATATCCCTTAAATCACCATGCAGTTTTTTTTCATTTCTTTCTTATGTCCCTTTAAAAACTTGTAGTACCCTCAGATTCCTTTTGCTTCTATCAGCTGAGCAAAAGGCATCATGTGCTGTGTCTTATTACAAACGATACTTGTGTTTAATACAGGAATACAAGTGCTGAATGGCCTGCTGCCTGTCTCCCTATTCTACCATCAGTCAAGAAATTGATAGAGATTATTTCCACTGTTTTTTTTTCTTCACCCTCCTCTGTACCACACAAGTTTTAATGTTTTTGGCAATTCAGTTGCTTTAAGTTTTCATGGAAGTAGGTCACTGGATTAAAATTTAAGCTAGTATAGTATATGAAACAATCCAGAGTTGCAGAATTTTACTTGAGATAACTGATTATGAACCAGCATGAATCTCTGATTGTGATGAGAAAAAGAAAATGATGAGCAATTAGACAAACACTTCCATAAGCATATTCTCACCTGCTTCCCAGTACAAGTACATTTTGCTGTGAGTTGTACTCAGTCCATGTGAATACCTCTGGTATGGCAATGGGCATCAAAGCCTCCTTTGATTCAGGTGGTTTGTGTAATGGATTCTGTCTGCTACTTTGTGTTAATGGTTCCTGTAATCCTGCAAGCCACTGTCCCAAAGGGGTGTTCATGCCCTGTCTAGTGGCTAGAGAACATTAGGAACCTTGGCGGTGTCCCTGCCTTACTGTGAGTGGCCCTTAGTCACTGTCCCTCAGTTGTGTCCGTACTGCTTTTGGCTTACAGTGTCACACCACCACCAAGTGCATCTCTAGCCCCTCACAGCTGCCTCTGTCTTAGATATGGCTAAGCAGAGATGCTGTGCACTTTTCTGATTCTGTTTTTTTGTTTGTTTCCCCATCAATTTTATCTTCTGTGGGACAGGCTGGACCAGCACATAGCAGTTCATGACTTCCTGCCATACAGGTCCCCGTTACAGCCCATGATATTTAAAGCCTGTAACATATGCACAGTACTACTAGATAAAACAGATCGAATGATAGATACATGACATAGATGTGTACCATTTGTTTCCTTACAGAAATATTGGGGGGGGGGGAAAGAAAAAAATGAAGGGCGAAGCTGGAGAAGGGCCTGGAACACAAGTCCTCTGAGGAACAGCTGAGGGAACTGGGGTTGTTTAGTTTGGGGAAGAGGGGGCTCCAGGGACACATTATTGCTCTTTGCAACTACCTGAAAGGAAGTTGTGGGCAGCTGGGGGTCAGCCTTTTCTCACAGGTAAGTAGTGATAGGAGTAGAGGGAATGGCCTCAAGTTGCGCCAGTGGAGTTTTAGTTTGGAGATTAGGAGACATTTTTCAGAAAGAGTAGTCATGCATTGGAACGGGTTCCCCAGGGAAGTGGTGGTGTCACTGTCCCTGGGGGTGTTTAAGGAAAGGTTGGACCTGGCACTTAAGGACATGGTTTAGTGGGGTGACATTTGTAGTAGGGTGACAGTTGATCTTGAAGGTCTTTTCTGACCTTAATGATTCTATGGCATTCTGCGCAGTGTGTGGTGCATGAGTTATCCAAAACATTAAATTTTCCTCTGCTGTTTTCTCCTAAAAGGTAAGATATTTACATTAACGCTCATGGGATGAATAAGATGCTTACTGTGAAGGGAGAGATTTTTCAGTGAATTTCAGTCTCATACAAGTATTTAACAGGAATCTTCCTCAAAGAATGCTGTTAAACAGCAAAGACCAGAGGAGAAATTGCATTTGACATCCCATCTGTTATACATTTTTAAATTGGTGGTTCCATCTTACAGTTGTTTTAATTCATAAATAAGCAGTTAACTGTACTCATTAGATAAAAATAAATACATATTGTTCAGACTTGCATTTGGTTCTTAGGAATATGAAAATTTGGTGAAGATGTGAATTTTCTGTTTAGAATTCCAGCTTTCTGTTTGTTCAGACTTTTCTCAAATGGCTTACTTTATTCTGACTAATGTTAACACTTCAGAAAATGCCATCCTTCTCTCTGAACAGACTATCTCATTTTACTTATGTTACAATTGGTTAGGCCATGTTTCTTAAATCTTAATAGCATTATTTTTGTTCTGGAAAATAATTTCCTGGTTCCATACTTTGGTGAAAATATTTCTTTTTGTTCGTCGTAACATCATAGTATGTCAGCATTTTCCCAGCAAGGTAGTCCTCAGGGAGTCCTATGTATAGTTATTGCTTTCATATGAAATCTGTTTTGGTCAAGTATGATACTATTTTAGGTCTCTCATAAGGACATAGGACATATATGGAATTCAGTTTTGTATAGAATGTCAATTTCTAAAACATTCATATAATAATTATCCATTACTTTAAAATGTGTTGGTGCTTTGTAAAGGAGAGAAAGTCCAGTTCACATGGGGAAAAGGACGGAGCTGTAGAAAAGTATTATGTTTTAACTGAGAGAATAATTAACAAAAATAATTTCACTTCTTCCAGTCTTTCTGAGAGTCTTGAGTTTATAGAAGGAATTGAATGAGGCAAAGAAGTTTGTTTAACAAACAGGGTTAGAATTGTACAAGGAGTTAAAATTTGTCTTGGTCAGCTTCCAAAAGCTATATCCTAAAGGAAACCATGTTGTTAGTATGTTATAGAACCTTTAACCTCTAGTTCAGTCTAAACTTCTAATAAAAGTAAGAAAGCTTGCCTTTTTCCTCAGCAGTTCCTTGGGGCTACTTTTTCAAACATTTGGATTCCCCATAATTGTTTTTATTTCAATACATATAAAGTGACATGCGCACACTTGTTATGACAATTAGGGGAAGAGAAAAAGGAAGAATGATGAAATAATGTAGAACGGTGAGGAACATTTTTTTTAACTCTTTTTTTTTTTTTTTTTTTTTTTTTTTTACTTTTTAACTCAAGTGAAAATTTTGAACAAGGTGATCCTTTTTTAATGGTATGGGCTTAATTTGTCTTTTATTTGCATATGAACTAAAAATAAGAATTTCAGTTCTGCATAAATCATCTAGGTGACCACAATAGAGTTTTGCTTCAAACAGCTGAAGATTTTGAAAGAGAGTTCAGTGACAAAGCTCCTGTGGATGCTGTCATTTTGATAGTAGACTAAATAGTTAACTCAGTTGTGATGATCTTATATTGCTGTAAACAGAATTCTCTTTGTATTTTTTTTTCCCAGCTTTGTGGTTGCTTGTTATTCTCTCTTTTTATTCCTGTGTATGTTTTTTCCCATATCCTTCTCCATATGATTTGAGTTTACTGATTCTCCAAAATATTTGCTAAAATAGATTATATCTTCTCCCTCACAACACCGTGATTGAGAAAAAAGAAGCTTAAGAAAAGCTTTAATTAAAACTTGCAAAAACCTAAAGGAGGTAGCTGATAGTAGGCTCGTGCTTATAGTAGAAAACTAAGCACGTCAATGGACATTAAGTGAAATTTGGCAGATTTAGGTGAGATTTAATTTTTATAGTGAGGGTACTCACTATGCCTGTTGAACAAATGCTGTAGGAATATGATAGACTCTTTAGAGTCGGAATTGGAATTGGAATTGGGGGTGATTTAACACTATGGTATGACAGGTCAGCAAAAAAAAAAAAAAAAGAGTAACCAGCTAAAAATGATGCTAGTGTCAGTTTCAATGACTCTTTATCTCATATTTTGACTTGTATGGAGTTGGTAGATCAGTAGGCTACTAGTATTGTTAGCCATACTTATTTTCTCTTTTTGTGGGGAAAAGGTTTGACAAATGTGAAGTGACCACTCCAGCATCTCTTCAGCCCCTTTATTATGTTGTTTTCCAACAAGAAAGCAAAGTGACTGGGCTACAAATGGAAAGAAAGCACTCGTTTCATCCTTCACTTACAGACGAAATATGTCTAATTTTATTAGGGCATTCACATGGTGTAATTAAACCTTTGCATTGTTTCCTGTTTATAGGGATACAAAGATGACCACATACAAAAAACAAACAAAACGATCTGTCAGTTCACAGTGCAACAACAGATGTGAAGGTCAGGAGTATGATACATGTGTAAGGGAAGAGAGGTTTGCACCAAATGCTGGTACTGTTGAACAGGACCTTAATCCTATGCCATTCTTCTGTGCTTAGAGAGAGAGAAATGCTCCTGCTCTTCAGAATAGGTGCTTGATTCTCAAGAAATGGAAGTCAGTGGCAGTAGAGATTAGAGGTAGCCATCCAAACCTTTGAACAGGAAGCAGCTGTCAGCTGCAGGAGGCAGCAAGTTTCCAGAGAACCACTTTTTTGGAGTCAGCCATGTTGATAGCCATGTCTTGCAGGTTCTCTGCCATGTATACCTATGCATAAAGCAAAATGTAAATATGAGATACTGGATGTTTTATGTCTTCTAAAAAAATAAAATAAAAATCTTGACTTGTATTTGCATGAAGGTATTAATGCTTACATCTACATTTAACTGTAATATGATTCAAGATGAAGAGCTATAAAAAGGATTCTAAAATGTAACTCAAATATTTTGACTTAATTGTTCTTTATCTGAAACAAATTTGACGATGCTTATGAATTACTAGATATCCTTTCTAAGTTCCATATAATAGTATTTTCTTCAGCTCTATCTCTGTGTCATGTAAAGTCTAGCTGAGCTAACAAGTAGCCTGTCACTTTTGGGCACGGCTGATGTTTCTACTACCCTGGGACCAATTTCTAGAGTTATAGAAGATAACTTTGCCAGTTGATGGGGACAGCTAATGCTATTCTAAAGCTAATGCTGTTGTCTAAATGGATTACTCTCATTAATTTAAAAAGTTAGATCTGTGAGGTGAACCCTGTTTTGATGTCAAACAGTACTTTTTTTTCTTATTAATTTACTGTTTACTTAATGATATCCAATGCTTGCTTTCAGTACTGTTTAATACCTTTCTCCACTCAGTGAGAAGATGCACTTCTGCTTTTAACTGTTTCAACTTTTTTGCCACTAATACGGCTTTTGCCATTAAAGTTTTGTGTAGTGTGGTAGTTTTTGATGGTGCATTTTTGAAGACAATGCACTACATCCACAAAAACTTTTCCAGACATCACAATTAAAACAAGGACATTTTAAACATTAACGATATCTCAAACCATTAAAAATAAAATATGTCCTTCATATAAAGAACAAATAGCTTGAATAAACAAGGTTGAATTTAAATTTTAACTTGAAATATATTTTGAATTTGCCTGCTAATTCGTACATATATAAGAAATATACATGAATCTGTCATCTTATATGACTACATTATTTCTGCTGTTTATACCTGGTTACCTAGAATGAAACAGGCAATTATAATGATGTATCAATGAGGTACTGTCAAATATTGGGTTTCTTTCTGTGAAGCAAAATCAAGAATGGAAAATTCAGTGTTATACAGCATGATATTTTTATTCTTTAGTGTTAAAATTTAAATAACTAGCATATTAGTTATAATTTCTATCTTCAAAATTGGATGTTCTTCCTAATATGTGAGTAATAAGTTGGACGTATGTGTGCCATGTGATAACTTCTGCGTGCTGTGCCAGGAAAGGACCTAAGCTTGACTGCCTATAACAGGTTAATTTTCCCTCTGTGAATGTAAAAGGAAGCAAAGTAGAAATCAATGTAAAAAACATGTTAACATTGCTATAAAATATAATAAAAAAAAACCACCCCCAACGTTTTAGTTGAATTATCCTACTCTACAGAGACAATAAAATTACGATTTGATTTTATAGTACTTAATCCAGTATTTTGGATTATATAAAGTATACATATATATGTAATACAATGCAAAACATTTATATTTAGGAAATTGAAATAAAACCCTTCAAAATTCATAGCTTTAAATGTTATTAAATGAAATGTATTCAATACAAGTAAATTTCTTACCTTTAGATGTTCTTAATATATGCTCCTTTTGATGAACAACAATATAAAACAATCATGAGAATAACAGAGCCATAAAGCATGAACATTTAAAGTACCACATTTGTTTAAGCTCCAGTTAAATGAAAAGCCAAACCCAAGAATCCTACAGGTGTTCAGCAAGGTGTGGTTGTGATCTGACTACTCTACTCATTTTCTCAAAGTTGAAAAACTTTTTTGTACCTAATAGAAATGTTTGAAAGTCATGGATAGTTGCAGCAGGATTTACCAAATGCTGACATAACAAATGCAAGTAGAACTAAGAAGCAGAAGCACTGAGGTGAGCTGCATACCATTTTGAAGCTGTTCGTACTCTAATGGTACTCTGTTATGAGTGGTGTGCGTTAGCAGTCTGAGAACCTGTGGTGTAAGAAACATTACATGGGCCTCCGAATCATTTATTTTCTCTGTTCATCTTTCTACGAACATTTTCATTGCTAAGTAGGACTTGCTCTGCTAGTCTTAAATGATGAGTAAAGAAAGAGTGGGAGCTTTGGAACCAAACCATTTGGCACTGGAGCTATGTGAGGATTGCTTAATGTGTGGATTGAGGACATGAGACAATTGCAGAGTAATAGACATTACAGATGGAAAAAGACCTGTTAGGTCATCCAGTCTGTCTCCTTACCAATTCAGGACTATTCCCTATAGAACATTTTCCAACATTTTGTCTAGTTTGGTTTTAAATATCCCAAATGATGGAGATTCCACTGCTTCCCTTGGGATGCTTTTGTACTGCTTTGCAAATCTCATTGCCAAGTAGTTTTTCATGATATTCAGCTGCATATTTTTTTTTCTGTACTTATTTATTACTGCTTGTATTTTATTTTTCTTTTCTAAGCAATTCTTTAATAATTCAAAATATTAACCATATAAATATTATGTGTTATTATTAATATCAAAGTGACTGTATGTATTGCCTATCAATCCTCTGCAGGGAAATTGTGTTTTTAATTTTGCAGTGTTTTCCTTTACAAGCAATATTGCCAGCTCTAATCATTTTCATTGGCCTTCTCAGTACACTTAACCTGTTACTTTGCACCTGAACTCCTCTTCATAGTGAACCTTCTACCATTTCCTTATGGACAAATAAAATGTTAGGAAATACTTTGTGTGTGTTGATATGGATCACTGAGATTAGTGTTTCCATACTAATTCTAAAATGCATGGTGATAGTTCAACAATGGAAAGAAGGAACGGTCACAGTTTAACTATTAAATGTTCCCGTGTATACATTATTGATATTCCTCTGTTATGATATGTTAGCAATGTGGAAGTAAGTCCTTAATGCTTAAATGACTTTTTGCTAAACAACTCTGTGTATAACCTCTGGAAACTAATCACTTTGAAAAATTTTGTTCATGTTAAGTGCCTAGCAGAGCTACAAAATCCTGACAGTACGCAGCACTTGTTGTGTATCTGCAACGTCAACTGAGAATATTATTTTTTATGTTGTCCATTTTGGACTTCTTCAGGGAGATTTCCACTGTTTCCAAGATAGCTCATGCATATGCTATCTCAGTGTTTCTGTGGTGCATATCTGATGAAGGCTACCAGCTCATTCAACCTAAATGGAGGGGGGAAAAAAAAAAGTAAGACAATGCTGCAAAAACAAGTAAAACCTTTCCTGATCAGTGAATATCCTGGAATGTTCCTGTTATGATGCCAAGCATATCCTTGAAAATGGCAGCTGTTATTATACTTCTGTCACATTTTCAAGATGAGTATCGTATCTGTTGCAACAAAATGTACACGTGTTCCATTTTTTTCTATGCCCTGAAACTGCAGAAACAGAGATGAAGTACACTGCAAGTTCCTGCAGAAAGGGTCTTCTCTATCCCTTCCCTCAGCTGAATGCATCTATGGTTCCAAATCTGAACAGGCAGTATTTGGGATTCCTGTGTGAACCAAGGAGATATTTTCTTGGATGTTATCTTGTCTCTTGCAGGCCATAGTTCCATTCTAACACACATACTGCTTGAAAAACAGATGTTACAGGACAGAAAGCAAGCTTGAAGGTTCTTGCTAAGTTTAAAGGGCTTAATTTTCTGTTTGATGTTGATAAGAACAGTACTTCTTATCTGATGTTAACAAAAGACATATACTTGGAAATTCTTGCTGTTCTGGATGTGCCACTGGAGATTGTTATTAAAATGATTACTGGTGATATCCTAGTTTTCAGTGATTTGGTCAATATTAAGTATATAATTTATTTTCCAAATACATAGTGCAATTCAATATTCTGGATACATTTAGCTGTAACCGGAATTTCTCTTGTATGCTGACACAGAAAACAGTGTACCGACCCAGGAAAGAATTTTCTATGTCTATGTCCTCCTCCTGTTACCCTGTAATTTTTAATTCACTAGCAATTGACAGTAATTGGCCATTACTCTTCTATCACAGTGCATGCACCATGCGCATTTGAATGCAAATAGCAGCTGCCTTAGTGATGCTTTCTTATCTACTTTGTCTCCCAAAAATCATGGTTCTGGTTTGTCTTGTTGAACGTATGACCTCCTCCTGCAAGAACATCCAGTTGTTTGTAAATTTGCAAAGAGTTCTGGACCAGCTGTTCTTGTTGTTCTTTTAGATTTCTGGTACAGATATTACTGACATGATTTTACCTATCTGTCTGATCTCAAACCCATCCACTAGCTGGAAGTCATACAGTAATCTAAGGAAGACTCACTTTCTGATCCATCATATGTGCCAGAATACACTGATACATCCATTTACATCCAAAAGAAAGAAATGAAAAAAAAAAATAAAATAAAGGTCTGTGTCTTCTGGGTCTTGTTTGAGAAAGAAAAACCTTAAAATTAGAAAGTGAAAAGTGCTGAAAGTAGTGTACCAGGAAAAAGTGAACTGAATTACCACCAATGGTTGATGTGAACAAGTATGACACATTGCTTTTTTTTTTTTCTACAAGATTTATAAAGGACTTTTAAGATGCAACATTGATAGCTGTTAATCCCACTTTAAGCAGTTGCAGTTTTTCTTTGCAGTTTTACCTTTTCCCGTTCTGACTTATTGTTTTTTTGCATCCACTGTACATCCTTTTACGTGACCTGCAAGCTGCCTGCTTCAAGTGCTAGGCAGTTTTCATGCTGCAAAAGCCTGTCTACAAAGTTCATATATTAAAAAGGGTACAATTATTAATCTTCATTATGCTTACAGTCCTTAATTACACTCAATTGCTGTTCTATCTTAAAGTTCCATGTCAGAGTGAACCTGATTTGTGGTCCTGTATGAACTACAATTCTTCATGATGGTCTTCTTTCTGTTTTATTTAAGGACTGAGTAAATTCTACTCCTTTCCAATTTAACATTGTCAAGTAAATATGAAATGCTGATGTCCAGTTCAAAATATGTATCACATGCTTGATCTCTTCAGCTGCAGGAGAAAGGCATATTATAAATTGCAGGACCATGTTCTGTAATAATAAAGAAAACAGTTTAAGTGTGCAGTTGCAAGGAATGCTTTAAGCAAACTATGAGGTCCTTTTATCAGTAACACAAGAGAAGCTTGCTTTTTTGGCTAAAAGTCCAGGGGAAAAGAATTCAGGATTAATCATGTGGGCACTTGATGGCTGCTGCAGCTCACGAATTTTCTGGAACACGTTCTGGAATATGACGATTGCCTTTCTTTTAAGGCTGCATGTCTTAGGTCGGTTTAATCTAATCCATATGTGTGTTCCCACTGTGTCTCTTACAAACATTATCATTTTTGATTTTGAGAAAAATATCCAACTAGCTACTGCTGACAATAGATGTTTCTGGATCCAAGTTATTATATTCACTTAGCCAAACATTCTGTTGTTGCAAGCCCTGTCTTAGATATGGGATGAAGCTGCTAAGTATAACCTATGTGTAATTGCATGGCAAATAAAATACTATCATGTATACTTCTACTGCCTTTCAAATATATTCATATTTGAGAAAGCATATGCTTTCTGCATACATATGCATATGCATTTATATTATGGTTTCCATAATATAATCTGAAAACTTGGAGAACAGTGTCCTTGACTGTGCACATCAGCAACTACAGTGCCTTTAGAAACTGTGGTTGTTGGGGGGTCTTAGAGGGATTGCTGCACTTGACTGAAGTAATCCTCCTTTATGAAAGACACAGTCTCTATTATGTGGTACTCAAAGCTTGTAGGTTTACAGGGTCTGGCTGGGATGGAGTTAACTTTCCCTGCAGCTGCCCATACAGTGCTGTGCTCTGCATGTGTAGCTAGAACAGACTGGTATCACACCAGTGTTGTGTCTATTGCTGAACAATACTGGCACAGCATCAGGGCTCCCTCCAACCCCCCGAAAGCCATCAATCAGGTGAGTAAAAGGTGGAGAGGGGACATCACCAGGGCAGCTCACCTAAACCAACCAAAGGGATATTATGGTGACCATAATATGGTGACATATACCATATGGTGTCACACTCAGTAATAAAAGGTGGGAAAGGTATGTTTGGGGTGGACTCTTGTTATGAAAACGTCTGTCCTCCTGAACAATGGCTACGGGTGTTGAGGCCCTGTTTCAGGGACGTGGATGAACATCACTCATTGATGGGAATTAGAGAGTAATTTCTTTCCTCTTGCTGTGCTTCCACACGGCCTTTTTTTTTTCCCATTTTTTTTTTAAATTAAATTATCCTTATCTCAACCCATGAGATTTTTTGTTGTTGTTGTTGTTGTTTGTTTTGTTTTCCAGCATACTTTCTACTTCACCTCTTCTTCTGAGGAGGGGGGGGTGAGAGTGGTTGTGATGGAGTTCAGCTGCCTAGCAAGGTAAAAGTACCACCACAGTAAGTAGATCTATTTATGGTTGCTCACATCAAAATACTGTCCCACAAACTTGTGCACTTCCTCTTTCCCCCCACTCACCATGGGTCTGGAGATGAAAGGCTGCTATGTGCCGCAGAATAGACTTTTTCCTTCTCATCTGGTCAGCTCTAGCAAGGTGGCTGGTATCAGAAGCTGTTTTTCTTGGTCTTCTTTGGAAATGGTGGAAGATTCCACAGATGATTAGTCCTCCTAAGCTGATCTTCCTTGCCATTTATCTTTAAAGTTTATAGATACCTCTAATGCTGTCACCAGCAATGCATCATCTTTTGCTCTGTAATTTGCTTCTGGAAGAAAAAACTTGTTCTCTGGATTTTGTTTCTGTGAGGAAAAAAAGAAAAAAAAGATGCAGCCTGCTGAGCTACCAACACCAACACAGGGTTTCCTGGTTCACCTTGCAGCTTCACAGGTGTCTTGCCCATAGTTTTTTTCCCTGTTTTGTGTTCCTTGCAAGTTGATGCAGCATAGCCCAAGTCAGCAAGGATACTCCTCCTGAACTGTAACCCCAGGTACAGTTCAAACGCTCCTTTTTGGAGCCTTTGTAAGCTTTTCCTGTTGGCTTACAGAATTGTAAGATCAGTTAGGTTGGAAAAGAACTTCAGGATCATCATGTCCAGCTATACACCTGACCTATTGAGTCCCATCACTATACCATGTCAGAGGTGTTGGAACTAGGTGATTTTTAAGGTCTCTTCCAACCCAAACCATTCCATGACTCCTTTTCTCCAGACTAAGTAAACACAGTTCCTTTGGCCATTTATCTTATTTTTTTTTTTTTTCTAGTCCCTTCACCAGCTACATTACTCTTCTGTGGACAAACTCAAGCAACTCCATATCCTTTTTGTAGTGAGGGGCCCAAAATGGAACAGAGTATTTGAGGTGTGGTCTCATTAGTGCTACATAGAAGATGACTATCACTTCCTGCTGGCCACATTATTTCTGATGCAGAAATACATCCAATACATCCCATACCCTTTGGATATTATTGTATGTCTTTGTACCTTTTTGAGTTGAAGATCTAAGAGGGAGTAACTCCATAAATTATATATATTTACTCCATGTCACTTTCTTTTTCCTTTTCAATTTAATGGCAAAGTGACAGAGTATGTGAATAGTATATAAAATAGCCTGGGATCCACGTATCAGTTGCTTGCACCTTGCGCACATGGAATTTGAATTGTACTTGAGCCTGGTCCCCCTATTCCATCCTCATAACCTGTGTCAGGTAAAAATCTCTTTCTCAGGTATGTGGTGGTATCATAACTGCTAAATATTTCTCTCTTTAGGGGTAAGAAATGGGCTAAAAAGAGAGACATTTCTTATATGTTCATGCCATAGAAAGATCATCTTTTGCATCCAACTCTATCCAAATATATTTTAACCTGAGAGAGTTTTCCCAAACATCTTTTGTTATATCTATTTTGTGCGCATCATTCATGGCTGTCTTTTGTAAATCTTGGTATCTTTTCCCAGAGGTGGGATTTGGTGGGTCCAATTTTCAGAGACAGCTAGAATTTTCAGTAATGATGACTTAGAGTACATAAGCATGTGTGGCTTAGAAAATGATTAATATCCAGTGTTTTGACAGATTTTGCTTACAGTTACTGAAGTTGTTGATGGCTGGTGGTTTCTGTAAAGGTTAAAATGGTTATTTTTTTTATTATTATTATTTTTTCCTAAGGAATCTGTAGAGTAAGTCTCTAAAAGGTTCAATTTCTGCTGAGTTTTGGTGTTTATTTGTTTTTATAAAATATATATTCTTTGTGAATATAACTTACTATTGAGAGGTGAAAAGCAGAAATAATAATTTGACCTTTCACTGATGAAAGCATAAATATTTATCACTTCCTTCAATTAAGTTTACTGGATTTGGGAGGGATTAAATGAATAGTAATATTGAACACTAATAGTATATGGCCTTTTGACTTACAGCGAACTGTAATTGTTCATAGTTAAAACTCTTCCACATTGTAGGGATTTCCAATGTAAACACAACCAGGCTAAGGTGCACCAGTGCTTGGAAGCCTACCATCTGGGAAAGATGGTATGCTTTCAAGAGAGCTCAGAGTGACAGGAAGCACTAAGTTTCATAGAGTTGAGAAATGATAGTGGTAATGAGCTTCTCTCTTTGGCAGTATTGAAAAACCCCACCCCTACCCCCCAAAAATCATCAGCAGGAAATATCTCTTCTAAGCAATAGCAAACAATCAACATGACTTACCAAGTGATTTGTGGTCATGGGTCAGGTATCTACTCCACAGTAGTGCATGAATATAAAACCACTTGGACAGAAGTGCTCAAAAAAGTCAAGAACAAAGAAAGAAGAGTGCTCCACCTGCGGAATTTGTTCAACCTGCACATGCAATCTGATTGCTCTGTAGTTTGCCTTGGTTATTATCTTTTGTGAGCCACAATGGGAGAGGCTACTTGAAGGGGCAATGAAGAGGGCTAGCTGCTACCACTGGTGTTATTCATTTGCCTTGCATCAGTTGCTGAAATTTGATATGTTGTCAAGAAAGGTGTCAGCCAAAAACTAGCTGTGGGCTGAATGAATTACTTTGAGGAAGGCAGTCTGCTCTTTACCTATTTCTTTGTTGTTTACTCCTCAGTTATGGGAAAGGATTAGATATTTACTGTGCACACAGTACAGTTGAACTTTATAAATCAAATGCTGTCAGGACTCAGTGAATTTACCGTGCATTTGCAGATTGACTGCCGTGTGCATATTTGTGTAGAAATGCAGGCAGTGGGACTCAAACCTGGGGGAAGGTAGGATGTCAACCGAATTCAGACTTGCCACTTAAATCTTGTTCTAGGAGAATATTACTCTTCAATATACTCAACTACAACATCAAACAGGTTTCTTTTCTGCCCATGACTGACTGCTCTTGGAGGCTTGTTCTCCTCAGTCCCACTGATTTACTCCACTACAGGTACTTGGCTGTCTCTAGCAGCCTGTCTATAATTTAATAGGAATCTTGAGCTTCTCCTCTTAGAGTCTAAAATTTGCAAAGAGCATCGAGCTTCTCTACCGTTAACAGCACATCTTGGCTTAGAAACTTTTTACAGTTGGTATATTGTAGTTACCAGCAGTGGTAGACTCTATACATGTTTTACTGACTGGAGCTGCCTCCAATTTTAGTGCACTCCTCAAAGAAAAATAAAAGGAAACAAACAAACAACAAAAACACACACACAGAGCAAACCAACCAAACAAACAAACCCTCAGCAATCATGAAAAATTACTTTTCATAGGTAAATTCCCAACCTTATGTTGGGAATTGCATGTGTTATGTCTACCTTTTTTCTCATGAGATCTGCTTTCCAGATGGGCCATTTTGCATGTGTAGGTAGGTGTGCAACTGCTTAGTTCAAAGCATGGGACAAAGTATTTCTTCCAAAGTATGAGCATGGGACTCAGCAGTTGACACATGGCTACTGCCTGTTTAATCCTTGACTATGTCTGATTATGTATGAATTTACTGTGAGTTGGATTTGAACTGGATTTTTTTTAAATGGTTTCTTGAAAATTAAAAAAAAAAAGGCCTTATATTCAGGGCAGTATAATCAGGGTTTTGTATTCAATTAGAAATATGTTAATCTGGCTTGGAGGATAGCATAGAGCCTTCCAGTGCTGTGTTCTTACTTTTGTCCTTTGTATCTGTTCTCCTTCCAATCCAAATATTAATAATTTTTTAGCAAGGAAATTGTTAATTTGAGGAAATCCTCTTTCATGAGGTGTAATCAGTTTTACTCTCATAGCAGATGTGCGTTCACAATTTTTGGAAGTCATAAGGAACAACTTTTCTAAAAGAGAGTACCTGAGGAATGGACAAAGTAGTGTAACTAAACACGTAGACAGGTGGTTACATACAAAACATAGAGATTTATTATCCTGCAGCTGTTCATTACATCCTCCTCCACTGAGATAGGATAAATGAATTTGTAAGTGGTCCGCGTTCATTTCAGTACGGAATGCAAGGGGTTCATATAAAGTAGAATCAGTAATATTAAATAGCTATTGTTTTTTCCATGTGTTTTTCTTTATTATCTGAGTGCCCCAAAATTCAGCTCAATTTATTTAGCTGAATTTTGCTGATTATCAAAGCAGTACCTTTTCTTGCAATTTGAAACTTTATTACTACTGTATTTTATTTAGATTACTTCAATCTTAGGTTAGGAAACCAACATAACAAGCTATACCAGGAAGAATCACAGAATCACAGAACTGTAGGGGTTGGAAGGGACCTCGAAAGATCATTGGGTCCAACCTCCCTGCCAAAGCAGGTTTCTCAAAGCAGGCTGCCCAGGTAGGCATCCAGACAGGCCTTGAATATCGCGAGAGAAGGAGACTCCATAACCTCCCTGGGCAGCCTGTTCCAGTGCTCCGTCACCCTCACTGTGAAGAAGTTCTTTTGCATGTCAGTGCGGAACTTCCTGTGCTCTATCTTGTGGCCATTGCCCCTTGTCCTGTCCCCACAAACCACCGAGAAGAGGTTGGCTACATCCTTCTATGCCCCACCCCTCAGATATTTATATACACTGAGGAGATCCCCTCTCAGTCTTCTTTTCTCCAGGCTGAACAGACCCAGGTCTCTCAGCCTTTCTTCAAAGGGAAGATGCTCCAGACCCCATATCATCTTTGTGGCCCTCCACTGGACTCTTTCCAGGAGATCCCTATCTTTCTTGTACCAGGGAGCACAGAACTGGAGACGGTACTCAAAACAGAGGAAAAAGAGGAAAAATTAAATCTAGTTGCTCCAAAAAGTCAGTGAAATGAGGGCAATGTGTACCAAATAATGTGTGATCTAGATTTCACCTGCAAGGATCCTTCCTCTATATCTTTTCCTTTTCCTAGATTGTGATATGACAGACATATGTGAGATGGTTTAGAATTTTGGATAAGTTTTAGAGGTTACAGATGGGAAAATATGAAATGGAGAGAACAGACAGGAATATAACATGACTAAAGATTTAGTAAAGGAAGAAAATAGGTTATACTGAAAGGTAAATTATCAGAGTATAAAGACATTGTTAGTAATTGGTTTTTAATAATTGTATGAATGATTTTTTTATTAAAAAGTAGGTGGTTCCTAAAATTTTATTTTGTGACAACATCTGCTGGGGAAAATACCAAGAAAGGAAAAAAAAAAAATTCTCTAAGTTAAATGTTTTATTGTCGCCTAACAAGCTACATACACTGTCCAGGAACTTGGGAGGATTTATACTCTGCATAAAATAAGGAAACTTCAGAAAAAAAATTAAAAATGGACATTAATGTCAAACAACACAGCTATTTTTAAGATAGCATTTTAGTTAATTATATTATTGATGTGTTGTATTTAACTAAAGGAAGTATGATAATACATAAATCCAGGAAAACCCTTTTGGGATGCATATATGCAACCTTGATTGTGGCATTTTTTACTTATAGTCTGATACATTTTTCTTTTAATATACAGAATTTATGGAATTATTATAAAACTGTACATTATTCATTACTGCAATTGCTCTGCGTTTTGGTTTTGCATATAAATCATGTCCAGAGTTATGCTATCAATAGCGTAGTTTCAGTGCTGTCTTCTAGGTGATTTTTTATTTTTTATTTATTTTTATTTTTTTTTACTGCTTGTGAAAATCAAGCAGAAAAAAATCATTGATATGTGTCTGTACCAAATACTTGTGCTCATGTCAAGAACCAATAAGATAAAATAACCCAAAACCCTACTAAGAGAAAGTATAGTGCTTGATAAAGTCTTTGGGAATTGTAGTAGGTACAAATAAACCCTCCAGTCTTGGAAATGATCAATGGCAGGTAGGCAATCTCATTTTGGTTATATTTCTGCTATTGTTCTGGTGTGGACAATTACCATGTCAAAGGACTTAACCAACTGCTTTAAAATGTCATTAATTTTCTTAAATGAAATGTATCACAGGAAATAGCTCCAGTGCTTAATTTCAGAAGCTTGGATAATATACTGTGGACCTATCTTGGGACAAGCAGTCCTCTAACATTTTGTTTGCCCTTGAGATTTAGAAGGAATCATATCTATAGTATTCATAATAAGTAGCAATTTAACCAAGTTCAAATTAGATGTGAACAAATGGATTAACAAGCACCTCATTAAAATTTTAATTTCCATTTCATTTATCACTTTTAATAGAATCAACTCTGTTTCAGAGTGGGGGAGGGTTCATTTCCAAGTATAACATTAATTTCACTTGTTTTTATCAATAGCTTGATTTTTTTTCTATAAAATGTACTTTGTATGGTTTCAAAGTATCTGACATGCATATGAAACTAATAAATGTTTAAAGAATAAGAAAAATTCAGGTTTATTTACTAGATAAAGTACTGAGCTTTGCAGTACTGCTGTCTTTGTGTGCTAATGTGTACTTACTTGTAATGATTTTAAGCAGAATAAATGAATTTAAAAGAAGTACATATTGGCAAGCTATTTTTAATGAAATTATTTAAATATCACTGTAAATATTTTAGAAGTAAATTCTGACTTTAAACTTTACATTTAGATTTCAATTTCAAAACTATATTTTAAAGTACTGTGAATCCCCTGAATAGCACGTCATATAAGTATGCAGATTTTTCATAATTTAATATTTCCTCTAAAATAAAGCTATTAAAAGCCTTAACTTGAACATATCTATTATTGAAAAAAGATTTTACAGAAAAATGCACTTCATAAAAATGTGTTTAATAACATTTTTATTTTCAAGAAACAAAATAAAATAATCTATAGGAACATAAGAATTCTATCTTGTGATTTGTTTTCCTTTGAAGTTCCTGTTTTCAGTAGTGATATGTTCCAGGTGTTGTGCCATTTTTTTAGTTAAGCTTTTTCTACAGGCATGTTTTTTCCCCCAAGTGTTTGCTTCATGTTCCTTTCCATTTTGCACTGAAATGTATTGTACTGATCATTGTCAGAAACACTCATTGTTTAAGAACATTTTTCTATGCACTTACTATACATATATAGTAAATTTTTATCAATACTATATATTTTACAATATGAATGTAATTTTTTTTTTGGTCTAAATCAAATAATTTGGGGAGATAACAACCACCATTTTTCCCATTATGTATGGGAAAGCAAGTAGTTTTCATTGTAATGGCAGACTGTGTGCACGAGAGAAAAGAATAGGAATAGTATTTAAAGCACTTGCAAGATTCATCAAGCACATGTTTTGGGCAAGTAAGAAGAAAAATTATGAACACAAAAATGTATCTAAGAAAGAATCCAGAACAAATAAGTACATTGCTTATTTGAGATGGTACAATGGTATGTTGGTATGTTAGGCTTCATGGGTTTCAGTGCAGGTCAAGGCTAAACTCAGCAATTGTGTCTTTTTTTTTTTTTTTTTTTTCTTTTAAAATAAATATATTAAAATGTAGCTTTCCTGTAATACCGTATCTAAACTTGATAGTTTAGACATCTGTTTTTTGCTACACTAATTATAGCTATTATTGCAGATATCTTGATTCTTTGCAATTAATCCAATCTACATTATCTGTATGCTGCAAAAAATCTTAAACTGAAATAGATTACAGAGCATTAATTAGGATTTTAAAAATGAAAAATAAAACGAAAACAAAACACCCACCAGAAATTAAAAATAAGTCACTTTAAAAGTAGTCGTCTACCATAGCAAAGCACAGATAACATGTTTCTGATTGTTTTTCAATTGGAGTGGTTCTGAGAACACAGAAAAAAAAAAAAAAAAAAAAAAAGAATTGGTTAAGAATTGTGTCTTTCTTGGTTAAGAAAGACACAATTAAGGAAAATGTTCTGATTTCATATCTGAAAGATGAAGATTAAAGGTAAAGAAATGATGCATAAATGTATACATATAAACACACGGTAGTGCTTTTACATTGCTGCAGAGAGTGGCTGACTACTTTTTTTTTTTTTTTTTCTGGGATAAATGTATTAGCAGGTTAATGAGAACAAAAGGCTTGTCTGGCTATAAGCGATGTATCAGATCAGTTTAAGTATGTTTTGAGGTCTTTGTTTTTCCATTGCTTCAGCAACATAAGTTTCTCTTCTGCTAGTTTACCTTGTGTGTTTGAACTGCAGTTTAGCAAGAGAATAAGTAGAATAATTTCTAGTTTCTCCAGTTGCCTTTTTGGTCTTGAAAATTTTGTTTGTCTCACTATTAAGTTTATGTTCTGTGTAATTATATCTTTGGTATAAAGATATTTAATTTCATATACCCTGATGTCAACCTAGGTCCACAAATTCATTTATATTATACAGATGCAGAGCTAATTTATAATAGGTGCCATTTAGTAAATCATACCTTGCTGTACTATTTTATTAAGTAATGTTTTGACAGGTTCTAATCAAACTTTTTCTCTAACTTGTTGGAGACAAAAGAATATGTCAAGGCACTAAAGGGTACTTTGAGTTATTAAGGTAAATTAATTCTAATAATTGCTATGAAGATAGAAGATTGAAGTACAGACTAAGGTTAATAAAGATAATTTAGACATTTTATTTATATATATACTTTCTGTTTCTGTCAGGATTTACATTTTCCAGAATGCCTGTTTAGTATAAATTTCAACTAGTGGACTGCATGTAAGTGAAGACCAGGCATATAGCTGGGAAAGTACAAATAACTTTTTTGATTCATTTCCAGAAGCCACAGTTTGCTCTGTAAAATGGAATCACAGTGAAAAGATGTCTTGAAAAACCACCAGCACCAACCTAACCAGCAAAACAGAACAATAAAAGTCTTTCTGTTAATCTCATTTGGCTATGTATTTTCAAAGGTGCAGTGTTGTCCTGTCACTAAAAAAAATCACATGGGGAAAAAAAACAACAACAAAAAATGCAATCTTTTAAGGAAATGCATGTGTTACAAAAAGGCAGATGCAGTGGCTAAGTTATTTCTGTTCTATGAATACTAACACACAAGATGATGAAATACTGTCATCAAAGGCAAGTCTCCAACACTGACAGATATTTTTTAACATCCTTGTGACTGAAAGACTCAGAGCACTTTTCTTTTTGCATCTTTTTAGCGTCTTAATCAAAATGTCTATGGTACACAGCTGAATGCTTACAAAAGTCTAACTAGTCTCTGGAGGCTTAAGATAGCTTGCACATTTGTGATGTTATTTGACAGATTATGCATTAGGCCATTTCAAGCTTTGTTCAAGTCAGTAGACAACCAAAAAAACATAGTGGAAAAGGGCTTTTAGTAAAAATTCTAGTGAAAATATTTCTTCCCTCTGACGTGAATGAATGGAAATAGTATTTACACAGAAATGCTCTTCTGATGCCTATTGCAAATTTTTAGGTCTTGAGAATGATCATGTAGATCAATTTCTAACTGAGGAATTATGATAGGATTATATAGTAGTTCAGGGCAGAAAGGACCTCAAGAGGCCAACCCCCTGCCCAAAGCAAGACATGTTGTAAGTCAGGCTTAGTCCAGTCTGGACTCCAAAACCTCCTACGAGGGAGTCTGCATAGTTTCTCTGGGCAACCTGTGCCAGTTCTTGACTGGGTGAAAATAAATTTTTGGTGAAAAAAAATTCCTTAGTCACAGCTGCATTGGGCTTCCATGGCAAGGTTTTGGTAGTGGGGGAACCGCAGGGGTGGTCTCTGTGAGCAGAGCCCAGAAGTTGCCCCATGTCAGATAAGAGCAAGTTCCAGCCAGCTCCAAAAGAGACCCACTGCAGGCAAAAAAAAAAAAAAAAAACAAAAAAACAGCTCAAAAGCAGCTGGGATAGAAGATTGAGAAACAGCCCTGCAGATACCAAGGTCAGTGCAGAAGGAGGGCAGGAGGTGCCCCAGGTGTCAAAGCAGAAGTTCCCCTGTGACCTGCAGAGAGGCCCCTGGTGGAGCAGGTTGTTCCCCTGCAGTCCATGGGTCCCACATGAAGCAGATCTCCATGCTGCAGCCCGTGAAGGAGCCCCTGGCGGAGCAGGTGGATGTGGCCTGGAGGAGGCTGCGGCCCATGGAGAGCCCCTGCAGGAGCAGGCTCTGGGTCAGCTCTGTAGCATGAGATGATCCCACACAGGAATAGGGGATTTGCAGGGAGCTGCCACCTCTGGGGGACCAATGTTGAAGCAGTTTGCTCCTGAGGGATGGACCTTGTTGTATGGACCTGTATTGGAGCAGCTTTTAAAGAGCTGCTGCCTGTGGGGAAGCCCACACAGGATCAGTCCAGGAAGGATGGCAACCCATTGGAGGGACCCCATGTGGATTGGGGGATGAGTGGCTATGACGGAGCAGCAGATGATGAGGTGTTATGGACTGACTGCAACCCCCATTCCCCTGCACTGCTCAAGGGAGGGGGGGGAGGGGCAGAGAGGGCATGTAGAAGAGGGTGGATGGGGGGAAGGTGTTTTTAGTTGGCTTTTAATTTCTCACTGCTCTTTTTGACAATAATTAGTGAGCAATCTCCTTACTCTTATCTCAACCCTTGAGCTCTTTTTCATCAATTTTTTTCCACCTCTTCCTTTGAGAGGGGAAGTGTGGGAGTGGTCTGTTGAAGTTTAGCTTCCCATCAATGTGAAACGACCACAACAACCTCTTTTGTTTCAACTTAAATGTATATTTTTATGTCACAGAGCATGTGCTTCAGCATCTTGTTGCCCTCAACTGAGCTTGGTCCAGTTTATCAGTGGCTTTCTGTGCTGGGTCTGTCTGGGATGGAGTCACCTTTCCCTGCAGCAGCCTACACAGTGCTGTGCTCTGCGCTTATAGCTGAAACAGCACTCGTATCACTCCAGTGTTGGGTCTGTTGCTGCATAGTGCTGGCACAGCATCAGGCTGGGGGTGGGCAAGTGATGGGGAGGGGACATTGCCGGGGCAGCTGACCTAAGCCAACCAAAGGGATATTCCATAACACCTGATGTCACACTCAGCAATAAAAAGGGGGGCTGCCATGGGGGAGGAGGCTGTCCTCCCAAACAACTGTTATGTATTTTGAGGCCTTGCTTCCCAGGACGTGGCCGAACATTGCTAGTTGATGGGAAGTAGAGAATAACTTTTTTTCCTTTCTCTCTGTGCTTCCGCGTGGCCTTGTTTGTTTTGTTTGTTTGGTTTGGTTTGTTTTCCCCATTCCCTTTCCCTTTAATTAAATCATTCTGATCTCAAACCTCAAGCTCTTTGTGTTGTATTTTCTCCCCCTTCCTCTTTGAGGAGGGGGGAGTGAGAGAGCAGTCATGGTGGAACTCAGCTGCCCACCTGAGTAAAACCACCACACTTTCCTGTAGTAGGATAGTTGGCAAAATAGGATGCAGTATTCTAGATAACAGCTAGCAAGTACTGAGATCAAGTGCTGAAGGGGATTAATCACTTCTCTGATCTATTAGCTATGCTCCATGTGGCCTAGAATGATGTTGGCTGCCTTTGCAGATAGGACGCACTGCTGGCTTATGTTCTGCTTGCTGGTTCCCAAGGCAGGTCTTTTCCAGGATAGCTGATCACCAAGCAGTCCAATACCAGACAGTAATGGTGTAAGGAGTCCTTCTTTCCAAGGACTTGGCCTTTGTCCTTGAATACCCTTAAGATTTGTGTTTGTCCATTCCTTCATCCTGTTCAGGTCCCTTTGAACAGCAGCCATACCTTTAGGCATATCCACAAATCCCCTGCCCCGTTTAGCATCACCTGCAGACTTGATTAGAATGAACTCTGTTGTGTTGTTTGGGTCATTGAGGTATTAAAGAGAAGAGGTCACAGTACATACCTCTGTGTTGTTCCATTGTTACTTACTGGCCTACAGTAGTTTGGCACATTAACCCCTTTACTCTCAGCCTGACTGTCCCACTGGCTTTTAAATTATTCTAGTTGTCCGTGCATCCAGACTAACATCTTACATTGGATACAAGAATTTTGCAGGAGACAGTGTTAACAGCCTGCTGTTCAGTAATGGATGCCAGACGCAGTTTAAAAGTCCTAGAATGAAGAACAGCGCTGATGCCATTCAGAACTTTTCTATTGTTTCTATCTAGAAGGTAGCTTAGGGCAAAAAAAGATTTTAGTTTATATGTTAGGGTTCACATTACTAGATAAGGTATTCAGAAGGTATTAAAAAGTTGAGTCTGTCACTGTCTTTCTGTCTTTCAGATAGCATAGACAAAGCACCTGGTCCTTCAGATCATCTGGCTGTAAAAGCTGGATGAGAGTTAGGATCTGTACCTCAACTTTGATTAGATAAACTGCTGGCTAGCTACTGAACTTGGTCAGAGAAGATGGCTAACATAAAAGCATCTCATGCCATGATACACTGAAATGATTCAAAACAGTTTCTTTTTGAGGCATTCCTTATTTATAAATCTTATATCATATTTGTTAAACCTAAGATATTTTTTGTTGTTTTTATTTGGAGTGGCTTTCAGCATGTTACCTCTGTGTTGTCATGGTTAAACACAGAAGTAGTCTTTGTTTTGGTTGAAACCATCAACGTGGTGAAAAACAGGTAATGTCTCCCTAGACTTTCCAACATTGTTGGTTCTTGCTACAGCATTTAAGCCCATGAGAATGGCTTCTGTGATAAAGCAAAACAGTACTCCCATGTCCCTGCAGTTTTCAAGCCTGGATGCATTGACAGAATTCTGGTTTTAAATCCAACCCCAAGAGTTTGTGGGTTTTTCTCTAGACTTCTTTCCTGCCTGTGGTCTTTCTCAACCTTCTTAGCACCATTTGTTTTTTACTGCCTTACAACTCTTGGCAGCCAGGGTGGCGGTGAAGTGCTGATAAAGGCAGAGGAGAGGCAGAGGCACTTAGATGTGATTTTTTTTTTTAATTGTATGGAAAAAAAGATAAGAGTGGGCTTACAAAGGGGCTTTAGTGATTTCTTATTGGATAATTGGAGTGTCAGTTTAGCATTTGGTTGTTTAGGGCTGCTGTACTGCTGTAAAAGCAGTTATGTAAATATTGTTCAAAAGATACCAGTGGACTTAACTAAATAACTAATAAATATGTAAATAAAGGTAATTTGTTTTATATTAAAGTACTTAAAACATGAGGAAACTTAAGTTCAATTTCTTTCTTTTTCTGACAGGATTCACAGTGTGTTTCCCAGCTGACCTACACTTTATGCACTGTACCAGGACAAGCTTCTATAGGTTGGTATCACTCTCACTATTGAAGCTGTGCCAGTAATCAGAATAGAATCAAAGATCTGTTGAGTGTAGTTACACAAGAATTACAATAAACTGAGCAAATAAAAGCCTAAGTTCTTGGCCCTTGAAATTACGTTAAAAGCACTACTTATATTACAAGAAACTTAATTTACATTTTTGTTGCATTTTAATGTGTGTAATACTAGAAATTTTAACAAAAAAAAATCAAGACATACTTTAAGTTTGGCATTGAACAAAATATGAGTTACTGAGTAATGATGCTGCTAATCAACCGGCAAGATACAAGTATGATGAAGAGTGTAGATTTAATCAGTCACATACTTAGTGAAATGTATGATATATTCGAAAACTTTTTTTTTTTTTTTTTAACATCTAGTCTATAACTGATCATTTTTTAATTATTTGATTTCCTGTAAAAGCAGTTGGTCTGTTAGAGAGTTAAAAAAAAAATCTTTATTTACCATTACAAATATTTAAACTTCACAGAAATGCTCATTCAAATTGCACTATTGAGTGAAATTCCATATTATATTACTAATTTGCTCTCTTTCACTTTATTTCCTATAAAAAACAGTCTTCTACTGTCTAGTCTAGCAGCCTGTGACTTAATCATTAGATTTATACATCCTGTCCATAGAGTGTTGAAAGGTCAGTGGAATCAGAAAACATTGCCTTTGGCCATCCATTATGTGTCATAGGCCTACTCTTCTTTCTTGAAAGCAAGTATCAGACTTGGTATTCCTTTCAAAGTTGTTATCCTTACTTTGTTTTCCTCATAATCAGTGGAGTAAAATCTCCCAAGAATTTGAAGCTTCTAAGCAATTTGCTGAAACAGCAAGTGATCTGACTGATCTTAGCCTTCTATTTTGCCAACTCTTTGAAGAAAAACTGGTTTAAAGACAGATAATGTCAGGTAACGTACATGAAAATCATGGATTTTTAAAAAATATAACCTGAAATAAAGGATGTTAGCATGTGAAATACTTTGTAATATCAATTGCTAATCATTATATGTAATTTCAGCCTCTTACTGGAAAAGCAATTCACTTGTAAGTTATTCCTCATATAATTATTTCTTGAAATAAAAAACCTATTAAAACAGGTTAAAAAGGAGGATTTGTTAAAAGTTTATTAAGGGGTTGATGGATCTCTTTGCTGCCAATGGTCATCAAATTGTTATATCAGTTTTAATATCCATACTATATGTACTTTAGGGCAATATTTGGATACTACCTCTAAGCATGGCCTCTAAAGAACATTCTGCCCAAGTGCAGAGTTTGATGCTTTTATCTTGAAATACGTGGCTTGTATCCCAATTACCCTAGCACCTAAGACTAGCATTGAATGTACTAGCTTGAGTACATTGACCCTTGCACTCCAACCTTCTGGGCACTTCTGGTTTACAGTCTAACTGTCCGGGGACCATATAACAGTTAAAGCAAGGAACATACTGGCTCTGCAGTGAAGTGCCATCAGCATCAATAAAAGGTTCAGGAGTGCTATAGATCAATGGAAAACCTTAAAAACATCTACGTGTAATTCCTTTCCCTGGTTTACTTGCCAGATGCAAAAATGCTTTGGGTGATAATCAATATCCTTTCCTTGTTTCAGACCTTTTGTTTTTTCCTTTCTCCACTTCATGAGTCATCTCATTCTAGTGGAAAGACCTAGTGAGAATCTGTCCTCCCACCCCAGAACTCTTTCTTCTTTTGTTTACTCTAAGATTTGTCATGCTACAGTTTGCAGTCAGGATTTCTACTTTCTTAGTGGAATGTCTGATGAATACAGCAGCCTCATCTACCTTTGAAGTTAGCCCCATTTTAAGCACAGGGCTGAGCCAGCTGACCTGAAAATGTCCATTCCAAACTAAGTTATGAGTGAGAATATACTGAAAGTATATTACAGGCTCTGATTCTGCCAGTTACCCTTATTGTACTGTGTTAGTAAAACCATTCTTTTCTTAATGCTTTTCTCATTTATGTGTGCAACATGTATTCATATTAAAATTATTTTATGCAGAACACTACTTTTGCATGGTTTACCAAAAGGAGATAGCTTTTGGTCACAAAATTTATCTAAATCGTTCATTTCTTTTTTCCAATTTATCCATGACCCATTAAGTCTTTTAGACTGGATATCTAGAGATCCCTGCTGCTAGAGCCATAGTAGATATCAGTAGAATTCTTAGTAGATATCAGTAGAATTCTTAGAAATGAAATCTCCAGCATTTATTCATGAAGTAAGAATTAAAAGCATTGCAATACAGTCTCAACTTAATAATCAAGTTAGATGTCTGGTTTGGGAAAAATCCTGAAATCTAAATGAGAGTAGCATCCTAACAGCCTTATATTTTAGAGTCATACTAACCTGCATATTTAAAATAACAATTAAAACTCTAGGGCCTGTACTGAAAGGCCATGTCTTTGGTCTCTAAACTTAAGAATTGTCTCACTGGACCACACCCCAAATCCATCCAGGCAATACTTTGTCTAAAACTGTGACCAGTAGTAAAGGGCTATAAGTAATATAAGAAATATTAGAATATATTAGTTCTTAATATTAATTAATTATTATTAGTTCTATTATTATTAGTTCTTAATATTAATTAATATAGTTAGCTTAGAAATAATTAATTAATAATTAGTTCTTAATATTATATTAGTTCTTAATATTAATTCTAATATTAGAAATATTAGAATAATACAAGCATATATGCATATATATATATATAAAATTATTATTTTTGTTAATATTCTCTGAACTCCTGACAACATTCATCTTAGTTACAAGTAGTATTATTTTATAATATTACAAGGAAATAAATAGTATTTCCTTGTTTTGAATCTATCATTTTGATGATTTCCTTTGAAGTCTTTTAATTCTTCTGGTATAAGTAAAATACTTTCTCTCTTTCTTCATACTACTTGTGACTTTATAGGTCTTTGTCATATCTCTTCTGAGTTGCCTCTTTTCCAGAGGCAAGCTGTATTTATCTCTGGCTGTCTGGAAGATGTTCTGTACCTTGTTTATCCTTTCTTCACACTTTTTAAGATTAGATATTATTTTAAGATGGAAAGCAGTGGAATCAGAATATATGGGTGTGGATGAATGAGTGTTGTAACATAAGAATTGCCATATCAGTTAAAGGAGTCTGTTTAATTCAATGTTCTTCTCCAAAACAGATTGGGAGGTGCTTGGGAAGAGGAAAAAAGGCTCAAATAATCCATATGTATGGAGGAGTTCACTGGTTCTGAACTCGATTACCTCTTCTGCTAATGTGTCCAATATAATTTCTGGCTTATGGGTGTGTGGTTGCTCAAAGTCCCCTGGTGCCCCTTATATATATAGTCATTGCTTTTGATACCTTGCATTCTGTACTAAGGAAGAACAAGAGGTTACATCCTAACATTATTAGTTCAGGTTGTTCCTCCCTGAGTTGCATGTGGGTATGTGGATGCATACTGTCTGTTATGATGTCGGGTTAAGGTGGTTATGGTGTCTGGTCCATTATGCCTGTTTGTACCGCAACTGCTTTCACAGTTCAATTTCAGACAGACAATCTGTTGCAGCCCATTCTGCCCCCAAATGGTTCCAATACAGTCATCTCCTCAATTCCTTCCACAGTGAATGCTAGTACAGAGACCTCATTTAGCTTCTGTGCAGTGACTCTGAGGTTGTCAGTTGGTCCTACCATCTCCCTGACAGAGTTTTGTTTCCTGATGTTTTGGAAATTAATATTAATCTTTAGATTTCATTACTAGTTAAGATGTTAAAGGTCTGTGTTTTTTCTTTTATACTTGAATTGCATTTTTATGTATTACATTTAATCTGTCAGAATGTATTTCTATTTTCTTTACTTAAGTACTGTTCCCACCTTTTGTTTTCTGTTTAGTCAGTCTGAACTGTATGGTGATATTTGGTTTTTCGTTCTCTAGGTCAGAGAGAAATAGACTGTACATCCGTCATTGTGACCATGGCACAGAACTTCCCTTCCTATGGTGGTAAGTGATAACTGATAGCTTTTATTTATTTGTCTGTTTATTTATTCATTTATTAATAAAACAAAACAAAAAAAGGTGTTATGAATCTTTATTCTAAATCTTTCCTGTAAATACTGTATAGAATAGTAGCCAATAATTAGTTCAGTGTTTATTGTGACATCTAAATAGTGTTCTGGTGTACATATAAACATATACTTAAATTCCATACAATTTTCCATTTGTATTTAAAGCAATCACAAACTAATTTGGCAGCTAAGGCACAGAGATGTGTTAGGAAAAGAGAGAGAGAAAAAATGGCATGGAGTAATGAGTAAATGGAGTAAAGATTCAGAGTAAAGAAGTGGAAGGGATGATCAAATGAGTAGAAGTGAGAAGAAAGGAAAAACAAAAAGTGTGAAAAAAAAAAGAAAAAAAAGTGGACTTGTACTAGAATAAAAATGACATTAAGAAAGTATGTATTGAATAAAATCGCTGACCTGGTTATTTAAATAGCAGAATCCAGAATATATCCAATTAAGTACTAAGCAAAAATATATACAAAATTATAAGCTCTAATGCATGTAAGCACATAAAACCTGAAGTCATGAAACAGCTAATGACCCAGCTATATATCAGTTAACTTCTACCAATCTCAAACTAAATGGAGATGGATAGTGGGTGTGGCAGCTTTGGCTCTGCAGTGCCTTAAAGAGCTGTTCCGATCTTTATGATTGAAAAGTTACGTAGCTAGTTTTTTCATGTTTTGCACATTTCCTGAGTTATTTGGTACAGGGATGCACTAACTTAAGAATTATTAATGAGTATTTATTTACTTTGAAATTTAGTAGAAGGAACAAGCACCTATATATTAATATGTGTTATGGAAAAACTAGAATTTGACAACATTGAGTTTATTCCTGCAAAGTGCAGAATATTTTTTGGTGACGCTATCCAAGACTGAGGCCTTGTAAGAAAGTTAATCAAAGAATCTGAAGGTATAGCTTTCTGTTATTGATGAGCATACAAACATACCTAGAGTTGCCTATCACCTTGATATAGATTGAACGCTGTTAATAATTATTAATAATGTCTATTAATAAATTAAATCTATTAATAATGTGCTGCTTCTAGACTATTATCCTCACAATATGCAAGGTATCTTTTGAATTAAAAATTTAGTTTTATACTTAAAAGCTTTTGCTTCTTGTATGAAGTTCTAATCTGAGTATTAGTAAATTCAATTTTCTTTCTACCCATAGAATTTAAACATCAAGTCACTGGGCTATTGGTGGGATTTATAGCTTTTTCTTTAAAAATCTTCAACGGAATGGAGACTTCTTCCATTTTCTTATAAAAAATACAGCAAATGAGTAAAATCTGGAGATGTGCATAGTAAAAGTATTCCAAAGTAACCTTTATAAACTAAAATGGGAGAAAAGTAATTTTTGCAAATTGATGTATTATACTTTACATTCTTGATTGTTGTGCACATGTAGATATAATTCTCCTATAATAGAAAGTATAATTGCTATGATTTTGATTGACATCTTGGATGTTACTGTAAGATACTGAATAGATAATGATTGTGACAGGGACCTTGCAGAAATTCAAATAGAATTAAGTACTGAGACTTTAAAGAGAACAGAATATTTAACTACTTAGAGCTCAAGTTGTATATCTTATTTTAAAAATTTTAATTCTGCTGTTTCTACAGTAAGGTGAAAATGCCCTGGTGGATATTGATTCCTTCTTTTAATACTGCTAAACAACAGGGGCAGGACAGACTTCAATCATACGCTCAATTTTGTGTGTGAAATATTCCAGACCACAAAGAAGGTAGTTCTTAAATTTTCCCCAGTAGACAAATAGTCCTGGATCTGCTTTGATACAGCTGGAAACCTCACTTCCTTCTTGTAATATTCCATAATATTTTCTGAGAGAGTCCATACACATCATCTGGTGTGCTTGAACCTTGAATTAATAGCACAGAATTTAAGGACTATGTAGTGAACAATTGTATTACTGACAGTAAGAATTGAGTTTACAGCAATGAATCAAATCTCATGAAAAAAAAAAAAAAAGGAGCTTTATGAAAGGTAGTCAGAGTATTAAATGGAAGGAATATCAGGAAATAAAATTAGTATGCCTATGCAAATGACCTAGCTATGACTTCATAATTTGTAATGGTATTCAGTTTGGCAGTGTTTACACTTGTTAATGACTTCCTTTATGAGTGATAATTGATCTTGCTCATTATCATATTAAATCCTTGATCATATGTCATTAGTTGGGAATGTAATAAATGGTCTGTTTGATTTTTAGTGTAATGAACTAATTAGACTAATTAAAATCAATATGTGTGCCAATATTAGGCTTTGAATCCAACTGCTGCTGCTGTCTGCTGGCTAAAAATCAGCAACTCAGTAAAAAAAAGTGGCCTAATGCTGATTTATGAGCACTTGATGAACGTGAGGTAGAATAAATTGCTTGTAGTGGTAGAAACAGCATTAGTGAAGTACAAGATACTAAGTGCATTGTAAGGTCAGCAGTAAGGGCATACTTACATGTGTAGTTATGTGGAACCTTTAAACCTTCCTGGTAGATTAGATCATTTGTCAGAAATTATTCAGTTTAAATATTCTAAAGTGCATTAATCTATATTTATAATGTGCTATGTATTTGTCTGTATGTACATACAATTTGTTGCTCTCTGTGTTTATATATATTTATATCTGTTAGTGTATTTTGTAAATGTTATGTTTTGTACAGCATATTTATTTAATCTGTGAATATACCAAATAGGTAGCAATTCTCAATGTAATACTCTCCTGTTATTGAAATATGTCATCTAGCCACAGTATCCATTTAGTTTTATGTTTATGAGGTATTATGTATAAACCCTAAGAGGGACAGGAACACATCCTGTAACTCAGTAATGACCTTTTGGAGAAGAAGAAATTGGCTACTGCAAAAGGAAGGGGAATATTATTGTAGAATTCAGGATCTTGTTAGTATAAGCAGGAAAAGTTTAGTGGAAATCCTTTTGGCTCCAAGAAGAGATTAGAAAAAGTGTGAGGTGATGGGGAGAAGTATGCCACATTCTTATCTTCAATAAAAATACTGCTCAGAGAAAAAAAATCTTATGTCAAAGTTTGAAATGTAAATTAATATATTTTTGGAGTGTCCGTATTTTTAAAAGGTCTGCCTAGACAGTTCATAGGTTCTCTGTGAAGTACGTGATATTTTCAATATGAAATATATCTATTATTTGTAAGCTTTGTACAGATCGGCACTTTATTTCGCCAGTCTTCCACCACTAATTTTCTACTAAATGTACGCTTATTTTGAATGCTCAAATGATGTTTTCTTTCTTTTTTTGTTTGATTTTGGTGGGACATAAACAGAGATTCAGAATTAGAGGGGTCCCCATTCTTCTCTCCCACCTCTTCCACCATGCACTTACATGTACACTTTGATATTGAAGAGAATACAGAATGCCAGAGGTGAATTTGGTATGTTGTTTCTCACACCTTCAGGATATCATTTAACATCATAAATTTGCCAGTGTCCTAATCAGTCATATAAATATAAATATATATAAACCTGATTTCAGACTAAATAGTACTAATGTCAAGTACAAAAAATTGTTAATGTAATGTAATGTAAGTAAATAAGAGGAAACAGAGCTCAGAACTTTATGGCTTCCAGGCCTAAACTTAATCCACGAGATCATGTAGCTTTCAAGGAAGTTCCACTTAAGTCACTGAAAATGTGGGTGTTCAGACACTCTAAATTTCAAGCGTTGTAGGAATAATCCCTTAATCATCTGACCTAATTTTGGCGATGAATATTTTAAAATAGTGGTGACTTATTAATAAGGATTTCAGAAATGCATGATTTGAAATAGGTGTCAACTCTAATTTAAGCAAGTACTTGAAGAAAATCTACAGCATTAATATAGACTTAAATTGATGGTAACCACTGAAATTTCATTTTTCCTTCAGCTTATAGATCTCATGTTCAGAATATGTGCTCATGTACTGTACATTGAGATTAAAATCTTTAAATGGCTTAAGTGGTTGCTGTTGGTGGTTTATTTGAGACACTCAAAGCTTGTAAGGAATTCTTTAAGTGTTTAGTAAAGATAATTACTAATTGTCAGATTCACTAAAATTAGTAATTATTAATAGGAACTGCTTAACTAGTAGACATTGCCTACAGTATTTAAAAGTTCAGTCTTTGAATGAGCTCTGAACAAAAGCTTTAATTTTTAATTTTTATGTATTTATTATTATATTGTTTTGTAGTAATCTACATATGGTGTGTAGTGCATGTATTGATCAAAAACATGGTAGGGACTATGTGCACTGTCTCAGATACAGTGAGCATATATTGCAAAAAGAGGCTGTGCATAGGGAGGTATGTGCAGCTTGAATCCCAGAGAAAATACTTTGTTTTGTGCCTGAAGCACTATACCCTGAGAACATAAATGAGATCCTTTATGTCTGAGATGCATTCAGTATGCATATTATCAACCCTCTGATCCAAAGCACATACCCAATGTCCTTGATTCGTATAAATGTACTGAATGCCCTGAGGAACTGTGTGGGTTTGAAACATCTGACAGTTGTTTGTGAGATGGCACTAGTTCAAGTACCTTTGTTAGCAGCAAGTGGGGTGGGGGAGGCACTTCTGCGAAGGTTTTCAAATCAATTTTTTGTCTTTCATTTACCAAAGTTGAGAAAGAAACTTGTTTAAAATAGAGCATCTCTTAGTGAGTTTGATGAGCTCCACCATATCTTTCCTTTTTTTTTTTTTTTTTTTTTTTTTTTCTGTGAAAGAAACAGTAAATAAACAACAACAATAATCTTATGTATAGTTTACTCGAATCTTGGCCCAACAGATGCATCAGAAATTTAACCCTTTAACCCTTGACTTCAATTTCACTAGGCTGTTAGCCAAGAAGTATGTGTGGTACTGAGGCATTACTCTTGCTATTGCAAAGAGTAATGCCCAGTTCTGAACTTTGAAATTTTCTTAAAGTAATTCTGTAGGAAAGAGGTTACTGTCTTTGATATTACTTTCTTTGATATTACTTTTATTCTGTGATAAAAAGAAGAAATGTTTCTGAGAATCTTTCTTAGATCAGTGTTACTTTATTTCCTTCTTTCTTTTAGCAATATTTCTCTTTATCTGTGAAATAATAATTCCCTGACCTAAATCTTGAACCTCCTGTGAGGATGTTTATCTAGTTATAATAATTTCAGTGTTCTTTTTTATTTCATATATATGGTATATTTTGTCCTTGCATAAAACCTTCCTTATTGAAGAGAGGGGTAGTTAAAATGTTCAGGATAAAAAGATAGGAGAAAGGGGTAAGAGCTGTATCAAAATGAGTCAGTGCTGCTCCTTGGCTGGGGAAGTTATTTGTGAAATTATTGATTAAAGTGGAAAAGTGGGAGATCTTACTAGTCCTGGCTCATGTGGGAGCTGACTGAATGAGTTACCACCACATAGGTCGAATCAGGAGATAGAAAAAAGGGAAAACGAATGTCTGAAGGATCCGCTTAAAGTCTTTTTTGTTCATTTGTTAATTTACTTTTTCCATTGGGAAGCAAAGAGATATGTTGTCCAGTCAAATTTTCCAGCTTCATAGAGCCAGGGAAACCAAAACTATCAAGTACAAATTCTTCTTGTATTTTGTCTAAACTCAGAGAAGATGGTGACTTGGGAGAGTCTTAGCAGAAGTTCCTGTGTTGCCAAACAATTGTCAAACAGGTCTAAGAGTCATTGTGTCAGAGGAACCATAACTGAAGTCCTGATACTTGCTGACAGACCCTGAATTTTGGGTAGGACCTTTTGGTGCAGTAACTAGGTCTTTGCCCAGCTTATATCATAAATTGGTAGGGGATTCTAGTGTGTCCTGGCCATAGGATACAGAAAATTCGTCATTTATATGATGCTTATGACATGGTGTTGCAATTGCACCTTGTGTTGACCATTATTAGCAGGTTGACTGTTGCCACAGGCTATGCACTATGTGCATAGTGGTACTGAATACCACTTGACCAGACAGTACAGCTTGGGACCTTAGACTTTCAGCACTGCTGTGGGGTCATGGTGGAATTGCAGTCCTGCAGAGAGTCTAGGCTTGCAGACAGCTCAGTAACAGGGAGGGTGCCAGCACTGAGGCTGTCTGAGAGTCACTGAAACTTTACTGCAAAGTCTGTGTGGGGAAGCTGCCAATCTTTTAATTCTGGATTCCCTTCCCTTCCCTTCCCTTCCCTTCCCTTCCCTTCCCTTCCCTTCCCTTCCCTTCCCTTCCCTTCCCTTCCCTTCCCTTCCCTTCCCTTCCCTTCCCTTCCCTTCCCTTCCCTTCCCTTCCCTTCCCTTCCCTTCCCTTCCCTTCCCTTCCCTTCCCTTCCTTTTTTTGATTTTTTGCAGTATGCCTGGCTACTTTTCTGTCTAGAGGGTGTGTTGTCTGCATCAGAAGTATTATATGAAGATACATGGCTGTACAATGCAAACTGTACATCCAGGTTAATGGTAGCTCAACAAATAACAAATGGGCTTTCATGACTAGTGACAGCTGCCTGCAAACATACACCATATCAACAAGGTCTCCTACTAAATTCTTTTCATGTCCAGACAAAGCAGGAACAACTTAATCCTAAATTCTCTTCTTACACTCTTGAAAGGTATGCCTTCCAAAATAATACATGAGGCCTCCAACAAGCATCTCCACACCGTATAAAGGACAGGCAATATCTTAGAAAAGCTTCGTGACGTGAAAAAAGGAAGTGAAACAAGAGTCTTTTATCAGTTACGTTCTTTAGAAAAATTGAAGTACTTTGGGCTGATACCTATCCTTAGATTTAAATTTTACTACGGTCATTGAAGGCAACTGTGTCTGAAGTGTCTTATGAATTACTGTAGAGTAGTTTATCCATGACAGTTATTAGTTGTATCTAAAGCTAGAGCTGCCATATCTGGCAAGATTCTAGTATAACTATCAAAGACTGCCTTCTGCAACAAGTGCCTTAGATCCTCTGCTAGCACATATTTGTTTTCCTCTTTTTAGTGTACATGATATTTATATGAAGCTTCTGACTGCAAAGTAAGTTCAATGAACCATTAGCAATCTGATGAACTAAGTATATGTTACATTTATTTCTTTCTATTATGTCTTTCTCCTAAAGTTTGTATATAACTACCTAACTGTAGAAAAAAAAAATCTAAACCAGAACCAAACTAATATTAAAATATGCAAGTGATTACTTTCTTACTAGCACCACATAAGCTGAAGCTATATATGAATCCAAACGAACCTATATCAAAGGCATTTAGCTAAATATAAACATAATAAATATGGACAGATACGTGTCTTATAGACTGACAAGACAGAGTCAGAAACAATACATTTGAAAGTGCATCCCTATAGGAATATATGAAATGTGTATTCAGAGAAAAAAAAAAAAAGTCAATTTAACTGATTTTTGTTATTTATATATATGACATCTATTTTTTCCTTAATTCTAACTTTACAGAAATTCTTTTCAAAAACTTCTTTCCCAAAAACTTCTAAGGTAACTGAAGTCATTTGCTCAAAATTTATAATTCATGGATCTTTTTTTTTTTTTTTTTTTGCAGATATTAGTGTAATCTTGTTGAATTGTAAAAGAAATATATCATAATTATGTTAATAATAGTATTGTATTCTGTATTTCTTTTTATTTGGTAAAAATCATTTAATTGCTGAACAGTTGGTTAGAATAAGTATATAAGAAACAATATTATTTTTTTTTAAATATTTCTAATTTGTTTAATTATTATTATTATTGCCAAAAACTAAGTGATATAATATTTGTAAAGAAATCCTGAAGAAAGTACTCATTCTACTATCTTTATGCAGCTATGAACGTAAGGGAGAATTTCTCACATTGCAGAAATGGTATCTTCCATAATATTTTTTTAAATTTTCAAAAATTAAAAGCCAAAACAGATTTTCTAAAATCAAAGAGGAATTTAAGTAACCAAAGCATAGTTGCCAGAATTAGAACCCTGATTCACTCCAGAAGAAGTTCTGTGATCTTTCCTTCACATATTTAGCGTTAAATTCATATTATTGGTTGCTTAGGCAATGAGAGAATTTGGGTACAGTTGGACTTCTGAAACTTTGTCTTCATTGTTTCATATCTCAAAACAATTAAAAAAAAAAATCAAATAGGCAAATTGCTCATGTGAAAATTGCTCATGTTACTAAGATTTGAAGAAATGAGTTCATATGTTAACAATTGTCTTCAGGAAAGATTTTCATACTCCACTGTACAAATATTTAAATATTTAGAATAATACTTTCTAATACAATGTATCATCATATAGGTATGTTTCTTTGTCATTCTTCCATTCTTTTATATATATAGAGAGAGACAGTTTTACAGAATTAGCTTGAAAAGCACTTTTACAATTATTGACTTTCGGTATTTTTAATTTGTATCTTGCTGCTTGATGACTCCACTTGATGGGTACAGTATGACAACAGGTAATAGATACAATAACAGTAAAACAGTCATCATTACTGCTGGGACTAGAAACCCCCATCATTGCTTTTTTAGCTTTCCTCAGCTGGAAAGTTTTGACATCTGCTGGTTTGGGACATAGCTGAACAGCTGTCAGCAGTGGGGTAGCTGCTTTCAGCAGCAGTTGGCAGGATGGCAGGGTGCCAGCTTGTACCATCTGTGCGCCTGACATTTCATTCTAATTAACAGTAGGGTTAATTGTTCTGGCAGGCTCAAATGTAGTGTCTAACATTACCCAAGGGAAACATGTACAAGTGCAGGAGTGGCAGGGAGCTGGGGACAGCGTTGCTAACAAACCTATTGAGGGAGAATGGTTAACAACTACTGATGATTTTACTAGCTGGCCACATGCAATAAGGCTGAGGTATTTTTTTATTCTGATGAATTATGCCAAGCCTGTAATGATGTAGAAGAAATCAAGCTTTGAAAGGCTGAGACTGCTGCCTTGGGGCAATTGAGAGGGAACAATTTGCATGTTATTACTGCATATTCATACCTAATTGTGTTAGGCTTTGCTAATAGAGCAGAATGACAGTATGAAAAATCGAGCAACTGCTTTATAGCCAACAAAGCTAGTGTTTTTTCCCTACACTATGAGTGCTGAATGATCATTTAGACATTTAGTTGTTCAATATGACAAGTCTACCATTTGTTAGCTTGACATATAGTAATTTATAAAGGAGTATTCTAATTTTACTTTTAGTTTATTCTCATTTTATACAGTATTCATGGTAGCAATTTGAATGGGGATATTCATAGCTATTGTGAGTAGTTGTGATTCAAATAAAACTATTTTATATGAAGTATTTCTATTGTTTTATGATGTATTAATTTTAATGTTTAAATAGCTTTTTCAGATATTAATATAACATAAACCAGAAGCTGATGATAAATCCTTCTTATAATCATGTTGCTACATGCTGATTTAGCAATTTATTTATTTATTTATTTTACGTTTCTGATATTTCTAAAGGATTGGGGTTGCAGGTTGGTTTAAGAAGTTGTCAAGTAATACTGTACCAGATCTATAAATTCTAAATACAAAAATAGTGATATACTCAATTTAAGCTGAGTTACAACCCAATATATAGGTGTAAATATCTCAAGACATAAATCTAATGCATTTTTATCTCATATATTTGTGACAAAAACATTACAAAAATAGCACTGCCTCTTTAGGAGAATTGTACCTCAGATTCAGTTTCATTGTATATTATTAATGGCTTACTGTTCTGAACTTATAGAATCTCATTTTTAATTCCCTTCTTTCCTACAGTTCCATAGACATGACTAATATTCCAGAAAACATTACTATAGATCACATACATTAAAATCTTAGTGGCCTCTAAAAATTTTGAAATCAACAAGCTTAATTTTTAAAAGTCATAGAATCGTATAATCATAGAATATCCCGAGTTGAAATCATCGAGTCCAAATACTGGCTCCACGCAGGTCTACCCAGAAATTCAGACCGTCTGACTGAGAGCATAGTCCAAACCCTTCTTAAACTCTGACAGGCTTGGTGCCCTGGGGAGCCTGTTCCAGCGTGCAACCACCTTCTTGGTGAAGAACCTCTTCCTGATGTCCAACCTGAACCTCCCCTGTTGCATCTTGACACCATTCCCTCAGGTCCTATCACTGGTCACCAAAGAGATTGGCACCTGCCCCTCCACTCCCTGTCATGAGGAAGCTGTGGACTGCAATGAGGTCTTCCCTCGACCTCCTCTTTTCTATGCTGAACAAATGAAGTGACTTCAGCCAGTCCTCATACGTCTTCCCCTCTAGGCCCTTCACCATCTTTGTAGCCCTTAAGACCTGAAAAAGTTGGTGGTAACAACAGACATAATATAAAACTTGGGATGGAAGGCCAGAAATAAGATTTTCAATAGTTCTTTGATGTACATATAAATACGTACATTTCCATATTGGTTAATCTGTGAAACAATATATGAGATTCTCAAAACTTGGATACAATGGAGGGAGTTAGAATAAACTGAGATACAGTTTCAGTTGTTTGCATACTTTCACATTGCAAAATTAAAAGAAATTTTGAATATGCCAGATGAAATTTGAGACTCAAAGCTTCTTAATATTATTTGGGAATTGTTGACTGATATGCAAGTCAGTTTATACAAATGCAATATTTTCAACACGGGAAATATTATACTGTGGGTAGTTCATACGTAGTTTTGTACATAGTTGGTAGAAACATTTTATATCCCATCTACTTTGTTTTTATGCAAAATATTTCCAAAACATAATGAAGCCATTTCAAGAATAATTATTTTTATGATGAGTACTGATATGTTTTATGCAAGATCTTTAACTTCTGCAGTCTGTGGACCTCTCCTCTCCTCTCCTCTCCTCTCCTCTCCTCTCCTCTCCTCTCCTCTCCTCTCCTCTCCTCTCCTCTCCTCTCCTCTCCTCTCCTCTCCTCTCCTCTCCTCTCCTCTCCTCTCCTCTCCTCTCCTCTCCTCTCCTCTCCTCTCCTCTCCTCTCCTCTCCTCTCCTCTCCTCTCCTCTCCTCTCCTCTCCTCTCCTCTCCTCTCCTCTCCTCTCCTCTCCTCTCCTCTCCTCTCCTCTCCTCTCCTCTCTCCTCGAGCCTCTTATGTTAAAATGTTGAGCCTCTTATTTTAAAACTGCAGCAAAAGACAATGTTAGTGTAGGAATGACCTTAGCAAAGTCTCAAGTGTAAAAGACATATCAGTGGATAGGTTTATAATTTTTATCTTTAAAATAAACCGAATTAACTTAATACTTTATTTCCTTTCAAAAACAAAAGGACTCAACTGGTTATATTTACGTGGATAATATGAAAAATGCCACTGAATATATATGAACATCTTTAACAAATCAGCATTCTGAAAATGCCTACAGCTAATGTAATTTATTATGCATGGAAGGAGATGCTAAATATATTGGCCTTCAGCACAAAATAATAAAATGGTTTGATTAGGTTTAATTTAATTATTGTTGTAAGTGAAAATCCTCTATTCCTGGTGTACCCCTGTCCTTCAAAGAAATCTCCATAGAAGAAAAGCAGTAAAAATCCACTTACAATGTTGCAAAAAGGCACGTCAATCAAGGCCATTATGAGGTCTTGTCCACTTACTTCCTTAAATCTTCTTTTCTTTCATTTGAACAGTAACAGCTGAGCTTCAGTTCTGCCATCTGCACTTTCAGCATATAACTAATCTGGTGCCATCCTACTTTCTAGTATGAAACCAGATAGAAAATCTGCCAAGATAAGATTGAAAAGATAAGTTAACAAAATGCAAAGAAGACTATGGTTGGTTTTCCTCTTTCAGGATTTACCAAAAAAAAAAATCTACTACAATGAGGTTATTCTCAATCTGTAGTTTGGATGTATTCGACTCCTCGTTATTCCTTCCTGCAGGTAGGTGAGTTTTCCATTGCATGTTTCCTGTATCAAATTCTACATCTCATAATTGTAGTTATCTTTTGCAATCACTTTCCCTGCAAAACAATTATTTCTAGCCAACCCTATTACTATTACTTGTTTTTGTCTTAATCTAGTATGCTGCAATTTTAAATTAATAAGTAACCCATATGCACCATACTTTCTAAACAGGTTCTTGTTAAAGTATTTTATTATAATTATTATCCCTTTCATTAGTTTCCCTTCCTTTTCACTGTATAAAAGTTAGTGTCTTCTAGTCATTTATTCAAATTTCTATCATATATCTATTTTCTCTCATAGTGAAAATCCGTGCTAGACAATGCTCAGACTCTAAGCCACTTCCATTTATTTAGATGAGAATTATATAGACATTTTCATAAAATATACCTTTTTTTTTTTTTTTGTATTATCACTTCACAGTTATAAATCAACATAATATTTGAGGCCTTGTACTCTAAGATTTCTTTCTGGGTTTATACAGATTGTTCTAAGTCTTCCTTAATTTCTGGAAAAAACAAAACAAAACAAAACACTTGAAATGGAATCTTACATCAAGAGCACTAAGAAAGCCAGGTAACCAATATTTATATTTAGTAGGTACTACTAAATAAATATACACAGCTTCCTTTGGAAATTATTTCCACCCTACTTTGCAGTGCATCTTCATATACATTCCCATTCATATGTATGTATGAATGTTTTTATATATGTAAGGAATTCTGATGAGCAAGCTGCAAACAGAAAAGGAAATATGAATTGGGGAAATATTGTTTACATATAGTTTAATTCACCTATTTGTATCTTTCCTGTCTTGCTCATTTTTATTTTTCTTTCTCCTATTATATTCTTTATAATATACTATATGCTAGGCTGATTTCTAGATATCTCTATGCTTATTTCTAGATATTAATTTACTCTGGAATTTTTGACTATGAAACGTGTTAGCAAGATGCTGTCTTAATACTTTTCTTGATTGACAAGACCTTTTGGTTTTGAGAAATTTTTGCTGTTCTGATTAGTGGTGGGTATAAAAATAGAGCTGTCTTTAAGAGATTTTATTTGTGCATAGTGATAGAGCAAGAAAACAACAAATGCCATTACCGATAATTTTTCTATCTAAAATTTTTCCTCATGTGGAAATACAGTGAAATCTTTTCATGCTGCCACATCAACAGTACTGCAGTATGGAAAAATCCTTTACTTTGTGGCTGAGGTTGATACAGTTTTGACAGATGTGAGTGTTGGCATATTCATCTTTAATTACCATCTAGAATCGTTTCACATTTTTTGTTAAGACAAGAAAGAGTAAAAAAAAAAAAAAAGCCTCAAGAATAGTAAAAATTTGGTTTGGCTAAAGCTTACTGAAACAAGACTTGTATTGATTTTGGCTATTTCTGTTCCATATATTTAGTTGATCTGAAAAATATTTTGTTATTTAATATCAATAATTTTATTATGTTATAGTTGGATGGTGTATTTTGAATTAATAATTCCCATACTAGAGAAACTGTGGATTTTTCTATAAATTGCAAGAATATTTATTACAAGTTTGATGCCAACCATGTATTTTTATTAATATTTGTAGTAAATATTCACACTTCAAGAAACATGATACTAAACTGTGAATTTAACTCCTGTTGCTAACTTGCAGTGTGTTTTGTTTTGTTTTGTTTTGTTCTGTTCTGTTTTATTCTGTTCTGTTGTTTTGTTTTTCTTTTTTCCATTGCAATGAAGAATCACAGAATCATTGAGGTGCCCTGCCAGTGAGCACCACTGAGAAGAATCTGTCTCCATCTGCTTTATTTTCCCCATTAGATAAATTCTGTTTTCTGTATACATTGACAAGACACCTGTGGGTCTCCTCTTCACCAAGGTGAACAGTCCCGGTTCTCTCAGACTTTCCTTATATGAGAGATACTCCATTTCCTTCATGATCTGTTTGGCCCTTTACTGGCCTCTCTCCAATATGTCCATGTCACTTATACTGGGGAGTCCAAAACAGGACACAGTACTCCAGATGTGGCCTCACCAGTACTGAGGAGAGTGGAAGGATCACCTCCCTTGGCCAGCAGGCAACATTCCTCCTAATGCAGCCCACGATGCTTTTGGCTTTCTTTGCCATGTGGGCATGTTGCTTGCTCATGTTCAACTTATCCAAGTTGTCACATCCAGCATGTCCACAATGATCTATTTCCAGCCAGTTGTCCCCAGGCATGTACTGATGTGTGGGGTATGCACCAGTCAGTGTCAATTTGTCAAATAATAAAAAAATGTTTCTATCTTGTGTCACTTGAAACTATTATGTGTTGCATGACTATGGGAATGTTTACAAGTAGGCTTATCCTCTCTGTGAATGCCAATATTGAAAATTAGGGCAAGAAGGAAGTGTTTTGGAGAATGACATGTATTTGAACATTTCATATATGTAATTTGTCTATAAAACCTACTTTTAATTATTGCTCTATGTTAAGGGTCCTTTACAAGATATAACAGTATGCTTTCATACTGTTATTTCATAATGATGCTGGTGATAAACAGAAATGTATATTAAATATTGAGCATCAGAGTTCTCATATATTTATATGATACACATGCACAGTCCATGATGAGAGCCTCACCTTTCCTTTTAACTCTGCTTCTGTCTATCCAGAGTAGCAATGTCTCTAAGAATTTTAATGAATTTTATATTTAAACCAAGCTTTACTTCTAACCTCACTAGTATAAAGTGTAGAAGAGAAAATTGTTTTCATGACAAAATTCTCTGGTAATAATTACTTTTCTGTTTCTTTGGAAACATTACACTCATTTCTGCCGCTTTCTAAATAGTTTTCCTATGTTATACTTAGTGACTTTTTTTTTTTTTTTTTAATAAGCCCAGGCCCAGTGACAATTTTTTTAAATCGAAGTTTTAATGTGTACTTAATTAAATCTGCAAATTTATCATCTGATCCATTAGAACTGCTACTGGTATGTCTTTTAATCTGGAAATAAAAATCATTTTCTATTCCTTATTACTTGCCTTATCATAGTACTTCTGTCATAAGCCTATGTTAAGCTAGTAACATGCAAATACAGAATAAAAAGGTATTTATCCTTAAGGTATTTAAAATGAATTATTAGACATGAGACTAGAAGCAGTTTGAACTAGAAACAAGGGGACAAAATGTGATACTTGTCAACATGATAAGAGGAATCTGGACATTCAGCAGCTTAGAAATCATTAGGTTTTATGAAGAGTTGGATGAAAGGAAGAATATTAATTAGGATTCTGAAGAAGAAAAACTATTTATGTTGGTAGATATTTATTCCTGTATTCTGGATTTCTTTCCTGTGTGAGCAGAGGCAATCCCTGGTTTTAGGCATAAAAGGAGATTTTGCTGAGGTTCTGAATCAGTAGTAGATAGGAATCTCATTCTTCTCAAGAAAGGAAATAATAAAACAGATACTAAGGGGAAGTTAAGAATTCTTCTAAGAATAACTTCATCTGCTTAAGCTCATATATGTTACAAGAAATTATATAAACAGTAAAAATTCTTATGGTTCTGTATTATCCAGTTTCTTCTTTGTCCCCCATTCACAAATAAATGCTTAGCTATTCAGAAAGAGATGTGCTCTTATAAATTCAAATTATGATCTTTGTGGAGCTCACACAGTTAAGGTCTTCAATCACTGGATGCAGTCAAAAATCTTTTACTGCTCTTAATGTTTCAAGGCACACTGAAGAGCAAATAGTCTAAACTTGCTGAATGGTCAGCTTATAGTAGCACAAATAGTTATAGCAGTCTGAATCTAGAAAGAAAAAGTTCCAGCAGTCTGAATCTAGAAAGACTGGTGAAAACTGTGATGGATGTGATAGTATCTTTTCACCATGTACCATCAGTACACTGCATATTTTTTCTTGCTAATAAACATAGCCAGAAGGAAAACAGAAGGGAAGGCTTCCTGCTTACCTTATTCTGGCTGATGAGCTCTGAGTCAAACATTGTAGAGACAGCAGAGGATGCATAACAGGGGAAAGGACAAACAGTTTCTTCTCAGAGAGTACTTTCTCAGCATACAGCTAGAAAAAGTATCAAACTGTGAGCTGAACAAGAATTAAAAGAGAAGAAAATAGAGTTCATTTCAACAAAATCTTGAATTGAACAAAAGTTCTTCTTGTAGTTGTGAAGAATCGCATAAACAAGCTTCAAGATATGATAGAAAGAAAGTGTTCTGGAGGAAAATGTAGAGGAAATTGTGAAGTGTGAATAAAACTGAAAGCCAATGAAAATTGCTGAGCTTGAGCTGGAGGAAAGAACTTATCCTAAAAACAACGGATAAGGGAAAAGTGAGACTGCTCCACTTCCAGATTTTGGTGAACTTGGGTTCTATCACAGTAGAAACCAAGTCCCTTCCCCTTCCCCTTCCCCTTCCCCTTCCCCTTCCCCTTCCCCTTCCCCTTCCCCTTCCCTTTCCTTCTTCTTCCTTCTTTTTCTTTTATTAAAAATGATGTGATGAATAAAAATAGCTAAACTGTCCAAGGGCATTTTAATGAAAATGAATGAATAGCATGTCTCCCAGCTGTGCACCTCCAACATGAAGCAAAATCATTCCTCCTGCTGTATATCCTGTTACCGGTTTGTTTGTTTGTTTGTTTGTTTGTTTGTTTGTTTGTTTTTTCCTCCCAGTCCATTTCCTAGTCTTCTTTTTGATATTTATTTTGTAAACAATAAATATTTTCTTCTAGATTTGCTAGATAATTGTCCTTAAGAATATTTTTAGAGCAGTTTGGGGTTGATACAACAACCAAAGAATATAATTAATAGGTAATTGTGAAGATTGCATGGTGGGAAACAGAAACTTTACAGCACCGTTTTCCATGCTCACTGTAGAGAGGTGCCATTCCCTTCCTACTATGTCTATGGAAATCCCTACAGCAAGTATTAATGTCTGGAATTCTTGAGGTTTTAATGAAATGCTCCCAGAATGGAATTTAGTCTTCACTTGAAAATGTTTTTTTTTGTTTGTTTTGTTTTGTTTTGTTTTGTTGTTTTTGTTTGTTTGATTGTTTGTTTATTTTGTAGCTACCTCAGTTTGAAGCAGTTAAGATCAGTTAAATCAATCTACAAAGTAATAGAAACATGGAAAGTTGTAGACTTGAAAAAGAATTATTAATGAAACAAACTGTCATGAGTTGGCATGTTGTCTTTAGCAGGCTTTCTTTAGATTTTAGCTTTCTTGCAGCTATTCTGTGTGAAGACTAATATGAATTTACTATTTTCTCATTCATTTTTTTCTGAGTAGGATTAGGTAGCTTGGTGTAGAGTCTTATAAAATAAGGAATTGATTAGGTTACAAACAAAAACAGGAGTTTACTTTGGAGTTCCTTTGGACATCATGAAAAACTTCAAAATCAAGTACTGCCTTTGTCGGAAGTTAATACCAGCATGCTATTAAAATAAGTGTCCCTCTATGTGGAAAACTGGAAGCTACATTTCAGTAAAAAAATTGTAACACAGAACAGACATTCTCATGGTAAGATTTGATCCTTTAAAAAATGATGTATTTTTGTTAGAGAACATACAACTTTTTTTTTTTTTTTGTCAGTCCCTTAAGACTGGAGGATATGTGCTATACCAGTATTATGTAGGAGACAGTCTTATATTTAAGAGCTTAAAATCTGTGTAAATAACAAATATGGAGAATGAGATACAAAATTAAAGAATGATGGCTCATCTGTGAGAGATTGTATCTATAATAAGGGCATGGGTTTTCTTGCATTGATAAAGAAAGGGTGTCTGTTCCTGCCTATTTTGACCTTATTGTTGTTACATCTGTATCCTGGTATCATCCTGGTACTTCATTTCTAGGAAAATAAATAAATAAAAGATATGCAGCTTTTCCACGGTTCCTACAAATGACTGCAAACATTATTCACAAAGAACATTTTTTATAGGAGAAGAATTCTGGTCTCCTTCTGGCTACAAATGCCCACATCTGGAATAAATCTAACTTAAATCAAGAAATAAGAACTGATCTGTGCTTCTCATATATCTCTATGTATGTCATGGCTAAACTAAAATTTGACTATGCCCATTGTCTTGCTTTCTTCTAAGTGTCAGGAAAATTATTTGACATGCCCATGAGAACACTGAATATTTTCCAAAGAACTTGAGAAAGTTTAAAGCTGTATTGTAACTTTTGTATGAGTCCAAGAGAGAAGATTCTTGAATATTGGAAAGACTAGCACTGTTGGAGAACTTTAATATACTTTTCGTATACAGAGTACAGAACTGTAATATTTTTATTTCCCTCTGTTTATCAGTAAATTATCATGGATTCATTATTTTGTTTGAACCATGCATTCATTTATTTTAACATAAATAACTATAATACATTTCCTTTATGCAAATTACGTGTGTTTAAAGAGACTTTGACTAGTGTAGGCTTTATATTAAAAGCAGTTGTCTCTATTCCTTTTTTTTTTTAAACAAACAAACAAACAAACAAACTCTATCTCTTTAAAATTGACTATTTATTTGAATGAATAATTTATAACTCATGTAACTCCTAGCTTATTAATTGTTTAGTTTCAGAGAAAGTAACTAAGTAACTAGTTATTAACAAGTTACCAACTAACTATTTACTTGGTTATTAACTAACTAGTAACTAGGGGAAGCAAGTTGTCATTCAGAGGGACACATTAAATTTAAATACTTTATTAACACATAGAGTAGAAGTGGTCAAAGTACGTCATATACACTTCTTGCTCTTGTAAAGAAAAATAGTAATGAAGATTAAAGAATATTGGGGTGCTTTTTTGTTTGTTTGTTTTCTTTTTGGATAGAAGAGGCAATTGCTAACATCTGATTTAGCAAATTTTATGATCCAGTGTTTTTTTTTTTGTTTGTTTGTTTGTTTGTTTTTTGTTTTGTTTTTTTTTTTTTCTTTTTTTCTTTTTTTTTTTTCTTTTTTAGTTATATGGCTTCTCTTGCATCATTGGTTTTCTCTGCAGTAGGCCAAGCAGAAAAAATAGCAAATTGAATAAACAGTACTCACACTTAATAATAAACAAGATTAAATATGTAAAAAATTAAATGATAAAAATAACCTTAAATTGTTATTTTTTTTTTCCTTTAGAATTGAAATTGATCTTGAGATGAGTTTAGATCAAAGAAACAGAATCTGAGTCAACATTGACCTTTTCATGAGGATATGCAGTGGTTCTGTTTCGCTTGAGAACCTATGACACTCAGTGGAATGATTTTAATGAGGTTGCTGTTTCTCCAAATACATTTTAAGTAGATCAAGAGGTGAAGTTCTTGGCTAAGTATTGTGGTCAACATATGAAGATGAAACATTCTTGAAAGATTTCATATTTGGATTTGCTAATATTAACAATTTCCCAATGTTTGAATATTATCATTTTATGTATGACGTAGCTAGATTCACCTTGTACTTGTATGGTATGTTATTTAGAGAAAGATAATTAATAAAGGATCGAAAATGATTCCAAGGATCTTGTTTCTTGGCTTTCTGTTGTAGTTATTTTGCTGTCCCTTGAAAGAACTGAATTATTTATTTTTATTATTATTAAGAAGGAAGATAAAAAATAAATAAAAAAGTCCACAGTTGAATTTCTTTGTTGAATTTATTTTCTTTGTTTTGGTATTGACATTTAAAAACTGGAAAGTATTATATATTGCAGAAATCAGGTAAGGATGTCATCCCCCCAAAACAAACAAACAAACAAACAAACATATATATTTTTACTTTCCCTGCTTACAATAGATAGCATGTTATAGACAGACAGAAAACAAAGTCCTCAAATAATTTTCCTTTACCACACCTGCAGAGCTACATGCCTTATATTAAAGAAATACATATTATTTGATGTTATACGATATTAATAGAAAAAGTAAAAGAAAAGTATTAATAGAAAAAGAATACCTTGCATCTGTGCTATCTTTACATCTCTCCTATCCCTATGAGCACTGCAGGAATCTCTCTTTTACAGCAAAGAAAATGGATTGAGAAGGCAAATACCTTTGTGTTACTTATGGTCTCAAACAGCAGGGGGTCTCCACATGATATGACATGTGAAGGCTCTGTAAGTTCTGAGTCTATTACTAGACACCTGTCAAACTTCTTTCCAAAGAAGCATCAGGTGTATACAATGACTAGACTATTGGGTATGATTGGCTTTCTGCAATCATCTTTCAAAGCTCTGGCTATGAAGAAGAGGCACCAATTCTCAATAAACCTTTACAGAGCAAGGTTCCCATAGGTCCCACACTGTCTCTGAAAGGAGAACTCCAGGGTGCAGGCTTGTTACCATATCATCTAATCTCACAGTGCTAACTTTTTTCTCCCCTCATACCCTTATTCTTTGCAGTACCAACTAATTCCTCAAATTTAAAGTGTTCTATAAAACAAGTAATTGCAGGAGGACATCTCTTGAAAGTACAACAGCCTGCAGTACAAATGTTGCATTCTTTAACCCTTCAATTCACAATGAGACCAGCCTGTATCACTGGCAGTTACTTACAGGGTATAATAGATCTTTCTCAAACTGAAGACTCTCAGTTGACTGAAACCTCAGCTATTGTGATATCAGGGACTAATGAGGCTCTGCTGACTATAACACTACTTATGTTGTCTGAAGTAGGATGAATTCAAAGTCAAGAAATCTCTTAATTTTTTTTTTTTTTTTATTATTATTATTTTTTCAGGAAACTCAAAGACCTGCAATGGAGTCTGTATCTAAAAAGTACCTCACTAATTGGTATGAGAGACCGCAGGGAAAAGGTAACATAGAAATGAACTGAGTACATTTTTAAAGAAAATCGAAGTAATTCTTTTTAAATATAACCTGATACCTTAACTAAGCAGTCTGAAGTGGAGAAATACCAGAAACATTGAATTCAAGTAAGGACAAGGATAAAGTATCTCAGAAATAGCAATATATAAATGTGATTTCAGGCTCAGACTTTCTCTATGTATTTTTATACTTTAAAATGCCTTGCAATAATTGCAGTAAAATAATATAGTTTCCTCCTCCAGTAATGTTCATTGACATATGGTGCAGTATTTGCACATATGACGTTCTGGCATTTTCACAAATGTTTTCTCACTTCCATGCTATGTATTCTGAGATGCCAACATATTATATATTTGTCATGTACAAATAAACAGTCAATTATTTCAGAATAGTTTGTGAAGGGAATTCCAGAGAAAATATATAAAAATAAAATAAAAAATAATTTGATATGAGTGTTTGAAGAGAGATTAAATGATGTGTAAAGGATTAAGTACGGGAGAGTAGTCCAATAAAAATTGAGTAGTTCACTGAAACATGGCCATTCCTTTTATCTGTCCTCTAAATTCTATAAATGGCAACAGACAATTACACAGAAGAGTTACTGGGAATGGAAAAATCTAGTGTTGAGCATGGAGGACCAAAATACATAGGCCAAGAAACAGAGGAAAACTATGAGATAGAGTTGAATTCACGCTGAGTGAATTCAAGGATGGTTTTCAATAGTAGGAAGGTAGACATTGTATAGCAGAAAAAATTAAGGAGTTATACTGTGCAGAAAATAGTTGTGGTGGTATTTAATTTCACGTCATGGGATAGCATGTGTAAACAGTTTACAAACGGGTTCAGAGTGGGATAGTGCTTTGTCAAAGTATCTATAGATTATTAGATCAAAACAAATTGGATTTGATGGCAGTAAAACATAAAATTTTATCAGTTAAAATTACTGTAAAACAAAGTAATGTACCTGGAAAACACTAGCTTAGCAAATATATTACTAAATTTCTTGTTCTTGTAAAGACACCTTAAAGTTTATCATCATATTTGATTCATTAGGATTCTACTTAGAAAAAAAAAAAAAAAAAAAAGCGCCAAAATTTTCTCTACTTAGAGAAAAAATTCAGCCAAAATCTAAATTCCTTCCAACTGAATTGATGTAGTGCACAACTGCAAAAATATTTTGTTGTTGTTGTATTGCTTTTAATGAGCTTAACTTTAAAACTGGCAGCTTCACTAATTAATTATTTTTAAACATTTAAACAAATGCTACCTTCATGAGGGAGGGTGACTGGTTAAGGGTGAAAAGAAGTGTGAGTCCTCCTGGGTATGGAGCAAGCTTCTTGTTGTAATAAAAAAGTGCTGGATACACTTGTCCAGGCTGTCCTTTGATCTTCAAGGTTAACTAGAGCTTCTTGTAGTTAGGTCTCTACTGTTTCCAAGTTAATTGGTCCACCTTTACATTCATACAGAAATCCCTGGAAAATCAGTTCAAACTACCTGTTATTAGACAATATTTTTACAGTGGAAAAAAAAAAAAGAAAGAAAAGAAGAAAAAGAAAAATAAAAAAAAAAAAAAAAAGGAAAAAGAAAGGTATTTTCATAAAGATCAAGAGAAAATAACCATAGTGAAGTGGACCCTAAATGTACAATCTTAAAGATTTCCTGGCTATTTTTTTCCTTCATGATATGAAGGAAAGAATAATTCTCTTAAGAAGCAAAATCTAATTCCTGCTGGCAGTTTGCATCTAGTTGTAAGTGAAAATGTTAGATATCAGGCAAGATACATAGATGAACCTGTGGAGTAGTGACAGGTTTTTTTGTTTTGTTTTGTTTTGTTTTGTTTGTTTTCACAAGAAAATAAAAAGACAACAGGCTAGAATTCTCATTTAAAGTTCCAGTAAAAAAAAAAAAAAAAAGAGAGATTCCAACTTAATATGATGCACAGCTCTTTGTCGTTGTAGGCCCTAAGTGCTATAGTCTGTAGAGCTTAGATGTAGTATATAGAGACATGTACAAATGTGAAAATGTGGAAACAAAACAAAAATTCAATCGTAACACCGTTTAGAAAAATATATATATTTTTTTAAAAATATAAATATATATATTTATATACAATATATATATTTATATGTTTAAATATATTATTATATATATATAAACATTAATATATATATTTATATAACATATAAAAATATATATTTTTAAAAAGAAAGAATTCTAGTCAGCAATCTCAGTTCTGATGTAAGTACTTCTCATTATAGAATCCTTACTTTTATTTTTTTTTCTGATATATCTATATGTATCAGAAAAAAATATATGTGGATTAATAATAAATTTAATAAATTTATTTATAAATTTATTTTAATAATAAAATATATATGTGTTAGATATATCTAACATATTTATTTATTTCCCATCAGGGAGATAAAACACCTGTTTTTCCCATGTAAGGTCATACTTGTTGTGACACTTCCTTTATGTTGTTTTCTCCTAGATAATTATGCTTGTAAAGAAACTTTTGCTGTTGTTGTTCCCTGCTTAAACAACACCATGCCATTTCACTGAGTTATTGGTCTATTATCGCTGTTAATTTTAGATATTTTAGATTTAACACCTAAACAAAATCTGTGGGACCAATGAGGATATGTAGGTATTTTCTTAATAACATACCTAGAAGAACACAATCTAACTGAAGTCTTTTTTTTTTTTTTTTTTTTTTTTCTCTTTAAGAGCCCTTAAAGATGTAGTCTGGCTTATTGGATAGTAGAAGGTGACAAGTAGATGAATGAGGGATTACAATCTCCCACTTTTGTGATTTTTTCATGAGCACATCTTGATGTAGCTTGCAAATGCATGCTAAAGAGTTGTACCTAACTTTTCTCAAACATGGTGGAATTCCTTCAGTCATGGAATCATAGAATAGTTTGTGTTGGAGGGTATTTTAAAGACCATCTAGTTCCAACCCACTTGCCATGGGCAGGGACACTTCCCACTAGATCAGGTTGCTTAAAGCCCAATGCAACCTGGCCTTGAACACATGAATACTGGGGCATCCACCAGTTCTCTGGCAGCTTGTTCCAGAGCCTAATCTTCCACAACAAAGCAAAAGAGAAAAAAAGATTAAATGAGTACTATTTAAATCCATTCTCTTTATTTGTCATTTTGCTGACTCAAACAGGAGGTAGCCTTTTTCCAGTGATCGTTCATTCAAGAAAGTGTTTGCTGTCTCCCAACTGTAAAAATAAATTTATCTGAGATTTTTTTCTAAAATGAAATGATACTTGGGCCAGTGCTCAGACATTGTGTGAAATGCTGACCCTGTATAAAATGACATGAGAGCAGATCTCTTCCATTATTACAGTTTACAAATGCAATCATAACTTTCATTTTGTACCACTAGTAACTGAAGGGCAAAGAGATTTTTTTTTTTTTTTGTGCACTTCCACATATTTGAGATGTCCAACTGCTTGATAATAATGCTATTGTCAAAATGAAATTCCTAGTCTGCATGATATTATTATTATTTTTGCTATGATACCTTTGCCATAAATACAACATGAAATATTTTATAGAAAATAGGCAAGATACAAAATTCAAGGTTTGAACTAGGAGTGTTTTCAAGTTTCTGCCAGCAGCTGCCATTCTCATCATGAGGTCATTAATCTAGCTGAAGGGGGTGTCAGTCCGCTATATTATCACTTGTATACCTTTACAAATAGATCCCTTGATAGCAGAACTGGGTTCTTAAGCTCAGTGGAAACATGTTTCTGCGGTCTTATAAAAACACAGAAGTAGAATTTTGTAACATCTGTTAGATCATCCCACCTTGTCCTTGATAAGCTTCTTCCACATTATTTATTTGATGCAATGATTAGAGGTAGTTAAATTATCAGATTTAATCTAGAACTCAGTAATCAAATTGTTTCCAGATTTATCATTGTATCTTCAGTTGACCATTAATTACTTTAATTATGAATAAATCACTGATTTTTTTTTTCCATATGTTCAGAAATTGGCACAACTGAAAAACTAAAATAAAAGTCAGGCTTATCGTAAATTATCATTAATTAAAGTTTTGAAAACCATTAAATGATTATTTTTACTACTTGAGGATTTTTTAAAAAAACTTTTATAAAACAATGTAAGTGGAATTAAAGTATCAATGTCTTTTTTTGTGTTTTTGAAATACATATCCATTTGTTTACTGCATACTCACATACTCACATATGTCTGTCATTCAGACTTTTTATCAGCCTGACAAATGCAAGAGCAGAAAAAGAAAAAAATCCAGGTACGAACTTCAGGCAAGTAGACTGTTTTATATTACAGTTATATATGGAAGTGTGACATTTTACAAAAGAAAATGTAAAAGATATCAAGTTCTTCTAAATGTATCTTTATAGTTTAAAAGCCCATTTGTTTTCTGCTGTTGTAGTTTAAATTCGAAGGAGTAATTGTTCAAAGAAAACATTAGGTTTATTTGTTCAATTCTATATCAATGTAAATACTAAATAAAATAGTAGCTGAAGGAGTCTGCCCATCTTTCTCTCTCTATTTTTTTTCTGATTGTTTTCTGTAATATCTCACCTTTACAGGTGAGATATATAGGTGAGCTAATATAATAGCTATAATTTAGTTATATATATATTATATACATTGTTATATATATGTTATATATAAACTAAATTATTCTTAAATATAGCTATATAATAAACTCTCATTTATTACATAATTTATTATATTTTTATTGCATATCATATATTTACTATGATATGTTTATTAATTATTATTTATAACTATCATTATCTAACTATATATATATATATAACTGTATTATAATTAAAATAACAATGTCAATAACAATGTCAGCTCCTGCTTTGGGCCCAACTTGGCCTTTATAAACTATCTTAACTTTTGGAATTTGCCATTCTGATTAAAATTAGCTATTAATTTTTAAAAATATATTTTTTTCCTTCTTTTTTCTAAGCAGTTTTCCTTTTGTTCATATAGATGATCTAAAAGAGATGTTAAGTATTTGTTTATTATGCATATATGAAAAAGAAGTGATCTTCATTCTCACAGAAAACTTCCTTGTAAGCATCTGAAAAAAAAAAATCAAAAATTTTAATAGATGAAGTATATGCCTTAGTCTGTTGCATATAGTTCTATCCATACTCATACATTTCACGTAGTTTAATCACCCATAAGAAATTACTAGCTTCTCTGTCCGTGAAGCATGACATTTCAATTGCACAGCCAATAAAAGAATTACATGAAGAGGGCTGAAATGATTTACTGTATGGAAAGCCACAAGACCAAGGTTACCATGGTGAACTACCTTTCTGTGCATACAAGGTCAAGTGAGAGTGACCTGTCAGTGGACAACCTTCAGTGCTAACATAGTAATATATTGCACCAACAACGGTTTGTTGATTTGCTTCTTAAATAATTATAAACATTTTAATATTTGGTATTTTTCATGGCTGAATTTTTAAAATGGAGATAACAATGAATGTGAAAATCTTCATTTTATGCTTCAGTAATATTTTAATAGCATTAGATGAACATCTTTGTTTAGGAAATTTTATGAATCATAGTTGTTTACAGTAACATTTCTTAGGTTATGTTCAGAGGTTAAAAAAAGCTTACCAAGGGTTTTCACATATTTAATCTAGTGTGTATAAGATTCCAGTTGATGCTTTTCATATTTTCTGACTCTGCATTATTGTATATTGCAGAATTCTTTCAGTTCCAATGGGGATGAAGATAAGGAAGCAGGGAACATTGCAAATAGACTGTGTACAAATAGTGTCAAAGAAAACATACAATTATAATTCAAATGCTCAGAAAGAAGTCTGAAAACCAGGGAGTTCATCTAATGGTTCTCTGAAAAATATTTTGTTGATGCATAAAATGAGAACTATACTAATAAATGTCTCTTGAATTACATATGCTGTAAGAAAATGAAACCCTTTGGGTTATGAATCTTGGATTTAAAGAGGCAGTCATCAAATATTTAAGATGAAAATGCAGTAACACATGCTAGCTGTCATGTGTAAGTTTGGTGAATGTTATGACAAGGTTTTTAAAACATTCATAGTCAGAGTATTTTTATAAAAATGTTCATTAATTCAAACAGACATTCATATCTGGCAACCTACATTACAATTGAGATTTTTAGATGCATGAGAAATCTTTGTAAAGCCAAGAAAATATGGGTGAAATATATAGCAATCATGTTTAAATTATACATTATAAGGCATACCTATCGGTATGTTGTCATATTATGCATTAAATTTAGTGCATAAATCAGGTTGTTATAATTCTGATGTCGCCAAAAGGCACAAAATATGACAAACAGGACTAGGCATGTAGATATTATCATACTCAATAATTCAATGAGCATTTGTTTTATGTAAATTAACTTCTATTATTAAAAATTACACTCATTTATTACACTACTTCCATGTGGTAATTAAAAAAAAAATCCTTTTCCTGGAGAATCGTTACAAAATGTGAATAATGCATCTGTTTAATATCTTTATAAACAAGATCTTACCATCAGATTAGTTCTGGAAATGAAAGTGTTATTGATTTCAATAATAATTTCATAATACTGTTACATTGCAGTGTTGAAGCTGCTAATCTCGTTTTTGTGGAGAACTATGCATTTAAAGCAGTGCTTGAACTCTCACATACAGCACATAAAAAATATTAATTTGATACAGGCTACTATTGTTGAATCTGCAGAAAATGTACCTTTCAAAATATTGAGGATAAAACCCAGATACTTTTAATTGTATTTTTTAGCATAACAAACATGTCTGTCTATTAAAAGTGTTGTGATAGACTGGTTTCTCGCAATACGTTCAAGCATATTGGATGGTAGTGTACCAAAATTTTGATATGATTTCCTAGCAGCCTGAGGGAAGTTTAGAGCTATGTCTATTTTCTTATTATATATAAATATATATATATATATATATTAAAAAAAAAAAAAAAGTGAACTTCTTGGGAGTAAAAAAAAATATTATTGCCTGCTTTTGATTCCAAAACATTACGGTACATTGTTTTTCCTTTTCCTTTTCCTTTTCCTTTTCCTTTTCCTTTTCCTTTTCCTTTTCCTTTTCCTTTCCCTTTCCCTTTCCCTTTCCCTTTCCCTTTCCCTTTCCCTTTCCCTTTCCCTTTTCTTTTTTTTTTCTTTTTCTTTTTTTTTTTTTTCTTTTTCTCTTTTTCATTTTTAATTTTCCTTTTCTCTCTCTCTCTTTTTTTTTTTTTTTCTCACTAGTAGGTTTAGATTTAAGACATTTGTTTACTCATCTTGCAAGAACAACAAAAGACAGAAGTGAATATATGTTTGTGGGGAAACATTCAAGGTAAGACCTACATCATGCTAAGGAAATTTTTCAGAGCCAAAAATATATGTCTAACATTGCTTCTATGATTCTATGATTTTAATTGAGTTAGTGAGACAAATCATGTCAAACCTGTGGGCATCCTGATAGGACACAGCACAGAGGGAAGGTGAAATTCTTGAACCTAACTTTCTTCCACCCTTCATCACTATATCTTGGCAGGAAATAAAAGAGTTTATTTTCTGTTCTTTATTAAAAGTTGACAAATAAGTACTTCAAGGTACCAAGCTTAGCTGAAGTTGAATATGCTGCTGTGAATGGTGATCCCAACTGAGCATCATTTCAGAGAACTTCTATTTGGTTAATTGTTAGCGTCACACTGCTAGAACCATCACTTAGCTCTGTAAAGTGGCAGAAATCAAAGGCCTTGTTGCTGCACGTAGAGAAGCAGCAAATGATGCTGAAGATTTTCCAGCTCCCCTGGAACGATATGGGAACAAGCACTGAAAGACATGGAACATGTCCTCATGTTTCTCTTCCATTTGCTTTCAGGACATAACATACAGAGTTATAGTACTTTTTAAGGAAGAGTCCATTGCACAGACAATTGTACACAGTCCATATCATATTACTGGGACTATTAGACTACCTAATGACTACCTAATGACAAACAATATTAGGTTTTGAGTTGTGCACAGTGTCTCAGAAGGTGGAAACTAAAAATACACAGACTAAGAAATGCCAATTTTTTCATCTATCTTGTGGCCATTGGCAACTGAATAAATAAATGTAGTTATATTCTATGACCAGTAAGGCATAAGCTAGATGGCATTAGTATTATATCTACAATGGGAATGAATGTGTGAAATATGGAAGTCCCAGTGGTATTCATAAATCCATATGTCATTTCAGTTATTTATTCAAGATTGAATTAAGGACAAATTTTTAATAGTTTTTTAAAAAGAAAAAATTTTGAAGAGAAAATAAAAAAATCACTGGATAAAATAAGCCCAGTAAAGCAGACTTTGGGAACCTCCAGAAATTTAACATTTAAATGTTAACATCTAAATGTTTTAATGTGTTGGGATATTACATTTTTTTCATTTTTGTCTCAATTTTCAGGCTCTTTTTCTTACTGAAGGTATTAGACATTTACACTGGCTATTTCAGGCATTTGTGTGGATCCTATAAATCTTCTGGAGATATTCTTCTTTCTTCATGCAGTGTCTATGAGGACTTTTTCCTGTCTTTTTTTCTTTGAACAGCATTGTCCCAAGGTTTATAGTTTTCCATCTACTTGACACAAGACTAAGGGAAAGAAAACAAACAAACAAACAAAAAAATGGTTTTCTAATCATTGTGGACTAGAAGAATAAAACATTATTTTAATTCTTTCTGATTTTTTTTTTTTTCAGATATCAACTTTCCAAAATATATGCATTAAATGAAGAGTAAAATTTTACTGTACTTTGTTAATGAGATTTTTAATTTTGATGGAATACAATACTAATAGAACATCAAAAGTCATTAAGCAGTCTTCTGTTCTTCTTTATACTGCAGCTACTTAAGTAAGCAATTTAGGTATTTTTATTAAACTGAAAGGCAGTGACACAAAGTAGATAAGATGTGATTTTATTTTAATTTTTATTATTTATTATTTATTAATTATTTATTTATTGTTACTGAATTGTTTAGAAGAATATAGAAAGGTGAATGGAAAAGGTATATTATTTTCACACCAAAAAGTAATTGTCAATTTATTTTCTGTGATATGCGTTACAGATTATTACCTATAGAGACTGTTTTGAAATTTGGAAGCAGTCCAAAATACAAAGGATAATATTCAAATCTATGTCTGTTTTCCTAAGAGAGATTCTTAACCACTAAATATCTGTGAGGCTATTCAAATGCACATTACTCTTCTTTTCCATAGGAGAATTCAGGCAATATTTTTCTGAAAGGACCACAGTTTTTGCAACCTCCTTTTCTAGTGTTTCTTTGGCTTGGCTTCCCATGAAAAAGCATGAAAACAACATGACTTTAGTTCTGTTGTTTTGATTTTCTTTATTTTTTTTTAATTGTTTATTTCACAGTTTGACTGCCAGTGCATTTACTGATAGAAGCTGTGATGGTTTTATCTGCCAAAATAACTTTTGTTTATTGCTTTTATTCAATTAATAGGTAGTAATGGTATATGCATCATGTAAATTACTAACTACATATGAAGGGATTTTTCTCAGTAAGACTCTTTTTGATAATGTAATTACATTTAATACTTAAGTACATACAAATCTATGCTGGTGGAAAAGGAAAAAAAAAAATCATAGCAACAGGCTGTAAACTTTGTTCAGCAGGAGAAACTAAAATCACAAATCAAAACAAACACATGTAGAATGACAGAATCATAGAATGGTTTGGATTGGAAGGAACCTTAAAGATCACCTAATTCCAACCCCATGCCATGGGAAAGGACACCTTCCACCAGACCAGGTTGCTCAAAGCCCCATCCAACCTGGTCTTGGACATTTCCAGGGATGAAGTGTCCACAGCTTCTCTGGGCAACCTATGCCAGTGTCTCACCACTTTCATAACAAATAATTTCTTCCTTATATCTAATCTAAATCTCCCTTCTTTTGGTTTAAAGCCACCACTCCTTGTCCTATCACTACACCCCCTGATAAAGAGTCCCTCCTCAGCTTTCCTGTAGGCCCCCTTTAGGTACTCTCCAGAGCCTTCTCTTCTCCAAGCTGAACAACTCCTACTCCCTCAGGCTGTCTTCGTAGGAGAGGTTCTCCAGGTCCTTGATCACTTTTGTGGATCTTCTTTGGACTTGTTCTAATACTTCCATGTCCTTCTTGTGTTGGCGGCATCAGAGCTGAACACAAAACTGCAGGTGCAGTCTCACGAGAGCAGAATAGAGTAGGAGAATCACCTCCTTCATCCTGCTGGCCATGCCTCTTTTGATGTAGCCCAGGTTATGGTTGGCTTTCTGGGCTGCAAGAGCACAGTAGTGGCTCATGTTGAGATTCTCATCAACCAGCACTCCCAATTCTTTCTCCTCAGAGCTGCTCTCAACCCATTCTCCACCTACCTTGTATTTGTGCTTGGTATTGCCCCTACCTAAGTGCAGGACCTTGCACTTGGCCTTGTTGAACCTCATGAGGTTTGCACAGGCCCTCCTCTCAAGCCTGTCCATGTTCCTTTGGATGACATCCTTTCCCCCCAGCCTGTCGACCACAGCACACTGATTGGTGTTATTGGAAAACTTGCTGAGCATGCACTCAATTCCACTGTTCACATCATCAGCAAAGATGATATACAGTACTGGTACAAATACCAACTCCTGGGGAACACTGCTCCACAGTGATCTCTACTAGGACACAACTGCAAATTTTTGAGTGCGACCATCCAGTCGGTTCCTTACCCATTGAGTAGTTAATTCATCCATCATATCCATGTCTCTCCAATTTAGAGACAGGGATATCATGGGGGACAGTGTCAAATCCCTTGCACAAGTCCAAATAGATTATGTCAGTTGCTCTTCCCCTATCCACCGATGCTGCAACCCCATAATAGAAGGTAACCAGATTTGTCAGTCACAATCTGTCCTTAGTGAAGCCACCAATCACCTCCTTCTTTTCCATGTGCCTTAGCACAGTTTCCAGGAGGATCTGCTCCATGATCTTGCCAGGCACAGAGGTGAGACTGACTGGCCTGTAGTTCCCTGGGTCTTCCCTTTTTCTCTTTTTAAAAATGGGGGTTATATTTCCACTCTTCTAGTCAGTGAGAACTTCAAAGGACTGCCACAGCTTCTCAGATATGATGGACAGTGGCTCAGCAACTACATCCACCAGTTCCCTCAGAACTTGTGGATGTATCTCATCAGATCCCACGGGCTTATGCACCTTCAGTTTCCTTAGATGGTCTCAAACCTGATCTTCTCCTACACTGGGTGGTTCATCATTCTTCCAGTCCCTGCCTTCATCATCTGGGGCCCGGGCTATGTGGCTGGAGCTCTTGTCTGACTGAGGCAAAATAATCATTAAGTACCTCAGCCCTCTCCATATCCTGGATGACCAGGTCTCCTGTTTCCTTTTGGAGAGGGCCCACAGATTCCCTAGTCTTCCTTTTACCACAAATATACCTATAGAAGCCTTTCTTGTTGCCCTTGATGTCCCTGGCCAAATTTAATTCTAAAAGGATCTTGGCTTTCCTGACCTGACCCCCAGCTGCTCAGACAGTGTCTCCCAGGCTATCCATCCTTATTTCACAGAATCACAGAATCACAGAATTGTAGGGATTCGAAGGGACCTCGAGAGATCATTGGGCCAAAGCAGGCCCTTAGAGCAGGCTGCCCAGGTAGGCATCCAGACAGGCCTTGAATATCTCCAGAGAAGGAGACTCCACAACCTCCCTGGGCAGCCTGTTCCAGTGCTCCATCACCCTCACTGTGAAGAATTTCTTTCACATGTTGGTGTGGAACTTCCTGTTCTCAATTGTGTGGCCATTGCTCCTTGTCCTGTCCCCACAAACCACTGAAAAGAGGTTGGCCAAATCCCTCTGTCTCCCACACCTCAGGTATTTATACACATTGATGAGATCCCCTCTCAGTCTTCTTTTCTCCAGGCTGAACAGACCCAGGTCTCTCAGCCTTTTCTCATAGGGAAGATTCTCCAGGCCCTGTATCATCTTTGTGGCCCTCCACTGGACTCTTTCCATGAGATCTGTGTCTTTTTTGTACTGGGGAACCCAGAACTGGAAACAGTACTCCAGGTGTGGCCTGAGGGCAGAGTAGAGGGGGAGGATCACCTCCCTTGACCTGCTGGCCACACTCCTTTTAATGCACGCCAGGATCCCATTGGCCCTCTTGGCCACCAGGGCACACTGCTGGATCATGGTCAACGAGTCGTCTACCAGGACCCCCAGGTCCTTCTCCTCAGAGCTCCTCTCCAGCAGGTTGTCCCACAGCCTTTACTGATACATGCAGTTGTTCCTTCCCAAGTGCAGGACTCTACACTTGCTCTTATTAAATTTGCTCTTATTATTGGTTTCTTCCTACCCATCTCTCCAGCCTGTCCAGGTCTCGCTGAATGGCAGCACAGCCTTCTGGCTTGTCAGCCACTCCTCCCAGCTTTGTCAGCATAGTTGCTGAGAGTGGACACTATTCCCTCATCCAGGTTGTCGATGAAGATGTTGAACAAGACCAGACCTAGCACCGACCCCTGGGGAACACCACTAGTTTCCACTCTCTGTAAGCCTTCTTTTTCTGCTTAAGTTTGGTCAGGAACTCCTTGTTTATCCATGCAGGTCTCCTAGCATTTTTGCTTGACTTCCACTTTGTTGGGATGCATCTCTCCTGAGCTTGGAGGTGATCCTTGAATATTAACCAGTGTTCTTGGGAGCCTCTTCCCTCCAGGGCTTTGTCCATGGCAAATGTAAAAACTTAAGAGAACAATAATAGCATTCCAATCTGGAAATAAATTTTTGCTTCTGAGCTTTGGGCAGTTTTATAACTATAGAATTCATACCTGTGAGTAGAGATGGAAGGAAGAGAAAGGAGAGTCCTTGTACACTAAGAATCATGTGCAACCTATTACATGTACTAAAGGTATGGGAGACCTCCTGTCACAAGAAAAAAAGCTACTATTTGAGTTATATATGCAGCACTGAACATAGGAAGAAGATGGTTGCAGACATTTAATAGCGATAAGTAAGTAAAGTAAAAAGACATCCACTATATCTAGGGGAAGACTAAACTTGAATATATTCAAATACTCAAAATGTTTTCACAAGATATTATGTAAAATATTTGGGAAGTGTTAATTTTCTGAAGGCGTTCTGTCTCATAATCTTTCTCTTCTGTATTTAGTGATCTATATGTACTTTTTTATTTTCTGATTGTAGTTTTTTGTTTGGTTGGTTTGGTTTTGTCTATTTATTTATTGCTACAGAGCTACTGAATTGTTACTGCTAGTTCCTATAACAGTATTTCTTCACACAGCTTCCAAAGATTCAGCAAGACTCCTGAATAAGTATTTTCAGATAGGTCTTTATGCACTAAAGCGTGTTTAGTAAGTAGATGTTGCATTCTATACCAGTGTCTAATGCTTACCATAAAGGTCTTTAATTGTTATTGTCATTGTTATATTCAATAGGAGGAGAACACCTTTTAAACGAAAAAGAGAGAGAAAGAGAGAGAGAGAGAGAGAGAGAGAGAAAGAGGGAGAGAGAGAGAATGGTCCAGATGGAGTTTCTTATTTTGAATTCTCTTCCTTGAAAAACTGCAGGTGCATGTTCATAATTTGACAGTGCTGCATTATGAATTAGCTAGTGAAAGCTATTGTACAGTGAGTACTGCAGTCATCTCATTGACCTCTTCGAAGTCCAAGCATGTAATCTCTGTGACACCAACACTGCTGCTAAACTCACATTTAAGCATTGCAGCCAAACGAGTTTTTGAAAGAGTTATATTTACAAGTACAGAATGAAATGAACAATGAATTTTGCAAAAAAAGTAATTTTATAAGTAGCACGTGTTTTGTAATTCTAAAAGCTATAAAGAAGGTAATAGAGCAGCACTGGTTCTTTTTATGTATTTAATTTGGTTCTAAGTGGACAAAAGCTTATTTTAGATATTAATGAATTAATAGTACATTCATATGGACCTATGATGCAATGTAAAAAGCATAAGAAATTAAGCCTCTGAAATATTTTCAATAGAAAAAGCTTGATTATAAGTAAAATAAGAGTAATCTGTGCCAATCTATGCAATTAGTTATTTTAAGTTCATATATTATTTGAAGAGTTTGGTGGAGCAAGGGTTCCTTACATTGACAAGACAAAATTCTAGAAAAATATTTACAAACTCAGGGTCTATCCAAACATAGATTTTGAGTTTTTAATGATGACTCATATACATTGACAGTAGAAAATATTTTGCCAATACAAATTTCCTGCATAAATGAAATATCCTGTATCCTTCCACCTGTCTTCTATTAACACAACATGCTCCTGTGACTTAATAGCAGTAATATAATGCAAAAGGTCTTTCTGCTTAAGTTCCTGGCTAAAGGAGCTGAATCATGTAATGAATAAATTTCATAAAAGTGCCTGATTCCACCTAGAGAATTCTGTGTGGTTATTTTTTTTCTTTGCTGAGACAAAGAGAGCCTCTCATCAAAATAAAAGCATCATTTGGATTATAAAATTTAGAGAAATGCAAACTTCAAATTGAAGCAGTTCAAAGCATTTAGTAAGAGAATAAGATTGTAAAATAACAGTATGGAAGAGTCTGTCACGTATGTATGTAAAGAAGAGATGAGGAGAAAGGAAAAAAAAATAACCTAGTGAAAATGAAGCTAACCTAATGAAAACAAAGCTTCGCATACAACCTTAAATGGTTGAAACATACTATATTGCTACTCATGTACCTTTTCCAGTGCCACTTTCTATCTACTTTGTGTCCCTTCCTTGTCCAACTTTTCCACACCCTTTCTCCTTAATGTCATTATTCCTTAGGTTTATTCTACTGAATTGCTGCTTTTATATGTCTCTTGCTGAGTCTGTGAGTGCCAGGTGTTTTTCTAGCTTCATCTTCCACCTCGTGTTTTATTAGTACTTATTTTATACCTCAGGTGACCTAGCTTTTCATCACATTTTTTCCACACCGAATGCTTTGGTTGCCCTTCGTGCTAACCTTTATATTCACTGTCTATTCACATTCACAACTCTTGCTTGTATTTGTTCATAAATAACAGGGAGGAAAAACTGTCAGTGAAAAGTTCATCAAAAGCAAAGATCAAAATCCTTGGATATACAGTGGAACTGAATTTTTAAAGGTGTTGCTTATTTATGTATTTATGCATTTAGTCAGTTTCATCACTGTTCAGTTTTAGGTCTGTTAAACCATGGGCTTTTTCCATGTTTGTGGACTAGAAAATAAATAAATAAATAAAATTAGTTTTTATAGAATCATAGAATGGTTCAGGTTGGAAGGAACCTTAAAAATCATCTAACTCCAACCCCCCTGGCACCAACAGGGATACTACCCACTAGATCAGGTAGATCAGGCCAAGGCCTCATCCAGCCTGGCCTTGAACAATTCCAGTGATGGGGCATCCACAACTTCTCTTGGCAACCTCTTCCAGTACCTCATTAGCCTTACAATTAAGAATTTCCTCCTAAAGTCTAGTATAAATCTATCCTCTTTTAGTCTAGGGTCAATCCCCCTTGTCTTATCATTATCTGCCTGAGTAAAAAGTCCTTCTCCATCCCCTCTAAGTATTGAAAAGTCACGATGAGGTCTCCCAGGAGCCTTCTCTTAACCAGGATGAACATCCCCAGCTTTCTCAGCCTTTCCTCATAGGAGAGGTGCTTCAGCCTTCTGATCATCTTTGTAGCCCTCCTTTGGACTCGCTGTAACAGGTCCACATCTTTCTTGTGCTGGGGACCCTAAACCTGGACCCAGTGCTCCAGATGGGGTCTAACAAGGGCAGAGAAGATGTGGACAATCACCTCTCTCAACCTGCTGGCCACTCCTCTGTTAATGTAGCCCAGGATGCAGTTGGTCTTCTGGACTGTGAGTGTGTACTGCTGTCTCAAGTCAAGCCTTTTGTCCACCAGAACCCCCAAGTCCTTCTCTGCAGGGCTGCTCTGAATGAGTTCTTTTCCCAGTCTGTACTCCTATCTGTAATTGCCCCGACCCAGGTGCAGCACCTTGCTCTTGAACCAGTTCACATGGTCCCAGCCTATCCAGGAAACTTTGAATGGTATCTCTTCCTTCTTTGTTATCAACTACACCACCCAGCTTGGTGTCATCTGCAAACTTGCTGAGGGTGCAGTTGATCCTACTGTCTATGTTAATGATAAAAATATTGTGCCCTGGCAGCCAGGAAGGCCAACCATATCCTGAGGTGCATCAAGCATGGCATTGCTAGTTGGTTGAGGGAGGTGATTGTCCCATTCTACTCTGTGCTGCTGCAGCCTTACCTCGACTACTGTGTGCAGTTCTGGGCACCACAGTACAAAAAGGACATTAAACTGTTGGAGAATGTCCAGAGGAGGGTGACGAAGGTGGTGAAGGGCCTAGAGGGGAAGACGTGTGAGAAGCGGCTGAGGTAACTGGGCCTGTTCAGCCTGGAGAAGAGGAGGCTGAGGGGGGACCTCATTGCGGTCCACAACTTCCTTGCGAGGGGGAGTGGAGAGGCAGGTGCCCTATTCTCTGTAAACAGCATTAATAGGACCTACAAAAATGATGTTAAGCTGAGGCAGGGGAAGTTTAGGCTTGACATCAGGAAGAGGTTCTTCACCAAGAGGGTGGTTCCACACTGGAACAGGCTCCCCATTGAAGTAGTCACTTCACCAAGCCTGTCTGAATTTAAAAAGCGATTGCACCATGCACTTAGTCACATGGTGTAAACTTTTGGGTTGTGCGGTGCCACAGGTTGGACTTGATGATCGTTATGAATCCCTTCCAACTCGGGATATTCTGTGATTCTATTATTCTATGATATTAAAAAGTTCCAGTGTCAGGACAGACCCCTGTAAGACACCGCTCATCACTGACCTCTACCTGGACATAGAGCCATTGACCACTGCTCTTTGGGTGTGACCTTCAAGCCAATTCCTTATCCACTGAGTTTTAGTTTTGTTCAAAAATTTGTTTTTGTTTCTTTTTATTTTGACTTCTGCTCATTTATCTTCAGGATTTATGCATTTCATTGATATTGATAATTTACTGATATGAATTAATTTCTTACATTTTCCTGGCTTATAAATAAAGCTTTATTAAGTTTAGAGTTAACCAGTAATGGATTAGGATCCATTTCATGGACAGGTACAATTACCAATATTGAAACAAATATGTAAACTAGGTCCTAGTTTATCTCAGTGTATTTGTCCTGAGCTACTTGAGCTGTTTTCTTTTTCTCTGTTATAATGTATTTTTGCATTTTTTCTGGATATCTGTACATTCAAAAATACATAGATTTTGGAAAGCACACCTGCATTTACAACTCATATTTTTAATTCATTTCCCTTTCTTGGAAAAAAAATAAAAAATAAATGAATTACATTAGTGACATTGCATGGTTAAGCAATTTAGATATGATTACCCTCAGTGACACACTTAATGCATTCCCATACACAGAATAACATTCAGTCCAAGAAACACTTGTTAAGACTACTCCTACCAAAAATAAAATGATCAATTGTTTTCTGCTGGTCCAGTTTTCAGCTTCATTTCTTTCTTCAAGTCAACTGAGGGATATTTCTGCATTACCAGAAGATGTCATTTCAGTTTACATCTTAAACTATACTTTGTCCCCAGATGATGCTATAAAATGAGTTGCATTCAGGCAGAGGCTTCTCAAGCACAACTACTTCATTTAACAGCAGCATATAACTATTCAACTCCCAATCCCTGGAGTTCTCCCTTTTCTAAGGGAGTACTTTGCAGTTATAGCATCAGGCTTAAACTGGCAAGGTGTTTTGGAGAATGCAGCTTTTCTGAACCAATTAACTTTCACTGTGAAATATACAATATAAATGTCTTCTTCATTAAAAAAAAAAAAAAAAAAAAAAAAAAAGACGACAAGGAAACCTAAAGAAATTGGAAGAAGGATGAAGTTTCTTTTTATCTTCTGAGATGTGAATAAAAAAGAACTTCAGGGTTTGTCTGAGACTTTTTAAAATATCAAATGGAGCAGGAATCCCTGTCTTCATCCTCTTGTCTTCAAGAAGTTTTTTAACAAGCTTAACCACAGTCTTTCAAATTTCATAGGCAATACTAGAAAAGAAATAGAAACTCCATACTAATGCAGACTTCAGTGAAATTCTACCATTCCTGAAATCACACAATGAAGGCTCAGAGCCGACACATTGTGCACTAAATTTTCAAAAAATTCAGACTATAAATTTCTTATTTTTTTCTGAGTATTTTCTAAGTTTTTATGGATATTGTTACAAAAGGGCCCTTTCATCTAGGGAGATCTTGTCAGGAATTTACTGATTAGGAAGAAAGGCATAAAAAGATGAATTGAATCAAGAATACCAAGCTCTGTGACAGACAAAAGAACCTTGTGAATTCTGTTTCTGTGCTTTACAAGGCCCAGTGTTGCCTCTGTGAGCTGACTAGGCCGGTAATGAGGTATACCTACATGACTTTGTAAGCTCCTAATTTGTTCTGTTTTATATCCTGAGAAGACTCAAGGAAGAACTTAACCGTGGTGAATGAATTAGTTAATTATACCAGTCAGAGATTATAGCTATACTCTCAGAGAGAGACAGTAGGAAATAGTTGGTAAGTAGCTGAAGACAGATTAAAAGAAGATTCACTGCATCAAGAACACAGCCTCTGTGGAAGCCGATGACAGTCATTAATTTTAAAATATATCAATATCTCTTGACATTAATAATTTTAATTATCATTTTCTAGTCTTAGTATTTTCCTTTTGAAAAATGCATTGAGAAAGAAGTCTTTCACAAATACCTCATAACTGTTCAGTCAGTTTTTCAATGTGATTGTATCATGCATGCAGTGGGAATTGTATATCTGGTTAGATATCTATCTGGTTAACTTGTTTAGGGCTATGGTGAATGGCCTAGAGGGGAAGACATATGAGGAGCATCTGAGGTCGCTTGTTTTTTTCAGCATAGAAAAGAGGGGTCTGAGGGGAGACTTCATCATGTTCTATAGCTTCCTCACAAGGGGGAATGGAGGAGCAGGCATTGATCTCTCTGGTGGCTAGTGATAGGACCCAAAGGAATGGAGTCAAGCTGTGACAGGGGATGTTTAGATTGGACATCAGGAAAAGGTTCTTTATCGAGAGGGTGGTTGTACACTGGAACAGGCTCCCTAGGGACATAGTCATGGCACTGTTGTGGTTTAACTCCATCTGCAGCTAAACACCACACAGCTGTTTGCTCACCCACCCATCCCTTTCTGGGATGGGGGAGAGAAATGGGAAAGTGAAGCCTGTGAGTTGAGATAAAGACAGTTTATTAAGACAGGAAAATAATGATGACAATGATGATGATGATGATGATAGTAATAATAATAATAATAATAATAATAATAATAATAATAATAATAATAATAATAATAATGTGTACAAAACAAGTGATGCACAATGCAATTGTTCACCACCCGCTGACCGATGCCCAGCCTATCCCTAAGCAGCCGCCCCCTCATCCCTGCTAGCCACCCATATGTATTGTTTAGCATTAGGTCAGATGGTATGGAATACCCCTTTGGCCAGTTTGGGTCAGATGTCCTGGGATTGTCCCTTCCCAGCTCCTGGTGCACCCCTAGCCTGGCCGCTGGCAGGACAGAGTGAGAAACTGAAAAGTTCTTGGCTTAGTGTAAGCACTGCTCTGCAACAATTAAAACATCAGCATGTTATCTCATGTTATCTCTTCTCATCCTAATCCAAAAAAACCCACAAACAACCCTACCAGTTACTAGTAGGAAAATTAACTCTATCCTAACTGAAACCAGGACAGGCACCAAGCCTGTTGAAGTTTAAGTGTTTGGACTATGCTCTCAGTCATATGGTCTGAATTTTGGGGTAGACCTGTGTGGAGTCAAGAGTTGGACTTGATGATCCTTATGTGTTCCTTCCAAATCAGGATATTCTATGATTCATTGTCCAGGTATATAATATTTTAAACTGTTAGAAAACCAAGAAAAATCTATGTCATTAATGGATTGGTTATGTTCTGTGTAACTGTATTTTAAAGTTCTGATGGGAAAAAAACTAGGTGGATTTTTATTTTTTTATTTTATATTTTTTAATGGTGGTGCTGTTTTTATTTGTTTGTTTCTGAATCCCAGAGTCCAATAACAAACAAATAGACTGTATTTCATGTACTTATCTTTAGGACTTAGTTATGCCACTTATTTTATTCACCACCATGTGCAAGGTCATATGCCTTCAACAGCACTGAATACTATTTCCTTGTTGCATATGTGTGATGTAATATCAGTTCAGTGCTTGAAATTTTTCCAAATTATAGAGACCAAAATAAAATATAGACATCGTAAACACATTTTAGGCTAGAGAGAAATGTAGAAAGAGAATGAATGCACTTTGAAACATAGCCAATAAAAAGTTTTCATCTTCAGCTAAAGATGTTAATTTTTGTCATTTTTGTCATTTTGCAGAGTTACAATGGGCATGCTCTGTGCTTTTTTTTTTTTTTTTTTTTTTTTTTTTCCTGTTGTAGCTTGCCTGGAGGTATATGAAAACCTTGACATATGATGCAGGTTTCTGTCTATTTTGTCTATTGTAATGAATGCTAATTTAATAATATTGTATTTCCCTCCTGCCACTTAAGTTTAGAATGCTGCTTTAACTTTTATATTTCCCATTTGGGATGTTATGCCACTGTATATATTTTTCTGGCTTCTGTAAGAAAATAAACCATACACCCTTCTTCTATTAAAGGCCACTGGTGACACCAGTGTTTCTACACCTTTGGAATATTTAAACCTATATACCTATTGTCTTCTTTAGTAACAATATTTTGATACCAGAGGAGAAGAAGTTTAGCAAACCGTTTTGGATATAAGAAAGCAAAACTTTCTTATCTTCCAGTTAATAATCGGAATTTTAAAACATAAATATAAAAAAATATAAAGTAATACATAATAATAATAATAATAATAGAAATTTTCAGCATGTAAAACCAATACAAAGTGAAAGGATAAAAAAATACAGCTTGAAATCCTATGAAATACTGAAAACTGTTTGAAAACTATGAAATACTGAAAACTCTTGATCCCCCCAATTTTTTATTTATTTATTTTTTTTTTTTCATGTATTCAGTTGTCAGCAGGGTCAATTTCAAGATCTTTCATTTTAGTCTTCTTTGATGCTGTTAGTTGTCAACAAGAAATTAACAATAATTACCCACAAACACTGGCATATAAAGATCTCTCTTGATGCCTATTGAAATGAGTGGTCAATAAAGAGATTAACAGAGTAATACGTGCTCTACACACTCACATCTCTGTAGAATACCAAGGTTCTTTCCAGTGTCTAGGTTGTGAAGTTGAATGTTCAAAGTCAGGTTATGTATCTTTACAAATCATGGAGTCATTGAAGTGACTTGAGAGTCAATAGTCATTAGAGCTTCCTTGCCTGCAGAAATGTTCCAGTCTCGTGGTTGTTCAATTGACCTCCTGACCAACCACCATGATAAGATGATGAAACTTCTGTATAAGATAGATGAGAACACAGTATTTTATCCTAACAATAATAGAAACAAGTTTATTGAAGACTAGCTTTGTTTGTTATTTTTTTCTTTCATTTTCCATTTAAGTTCCCACAGTTTTGAAACATCTGGTTAAACTGATGAGTCCACTCTCACTCAACTCTTAATTAAGGTCTATTTTTATTACTATGTTTATGTTGATCAGGTTTCTGCTTTTCTTTTGCTGTTGTGAGACTTCTTGAGGGGGATTTTAAAATGCTCTGCCATTAGAGAAGCTACGATCCAGTGGGATTTAAAATTAGTGTTATGTATATTCATGAGTCCCCTTTTGAAACATCATGTACCTGTTTATTTCTTCATCTAACTTTGAAAGTCTCTTTCTTGTTGCTATTACTGGTGCTAAGAGAATGACCAAAATTTACCACCATTTACCTTCCTTGCATTTTTTTTCACTCTTTTAATGTTCTCAAAATTTCTCTTTTTGTCTGTAAGAGCTTAAATTAAGCTCCCAGTTTTTATTCCTGATAAGACCTATGAAATAAGCATTTAACTTTCATATGTTCAACGTAAACAAATTTGTTGATATTCACAGTTCCACAGACAACAGGAAATTTTCTGCAGTGTTCATTTTCTATATTTAGCCATTTTTACTCAATGAGTGTCCAAGGGATGGTAGTCTGAATTAAGTTTTCCTATGAATCTTCTACAATAAGTCCTTCTAATGTAATGAGGGCATACTCCACCAGAGGCAATATTACTGGCACTGTTGGAAAATTTTTCTTCCATGTTGTCTGGCATACCATCATAAAATGCAATAGTACTTTGAGTTGCTAAGGGCCAATATAGTTCTACATTTGGTAGTTACATCAAGTACTCAAACGCACTCCATTAAGTAGTTGATGAGGCATTTCCTTGGAGTTGCCTAATATGTGAATGTACATTTGGGCTATCAACAGAAGAAAGAAGTTGCATAGCTGTAATGGATAGTGTTTGAGATTTTGAGTAAAATTGTACGTTTCTTGTCTGCTTTTCTCTTCCAAAGTTCTTTGATGTTTCTGAATATAAATTTTACTAGTTGAACAGTAACAGAAAGGCCTTATAACCTTATGTAAAAATCCTGTGTGTGTGCTGAGCATAAGCAACTGTAGAATATGAATGTAAGTAGGAAAATTAAAAAAAATAATAATCTACAGTCTTCAAGAGACTTAGTGCTTTATGTTAGTGTACGTATTGTCAGTTCAAGCATTCTCCTTTCTTTAAATGCTGCCTCATTTATAAGCCTCAATATGTTTTGTTTAAATTATCTTCAACTATAGTAAGTGTGTTTTTATTGTCAGAAGTATGCTGTGTCAGAAGTACATGTTGCACATGTTGAGTTAAGCACATGCACCTGTTGGGCCTGAACAGTCACCATTGGCAGATAGATCATGTTTTACTAATATGATTGCCTTCTGTGTTGGAATGTTTGGTTATGTGGACCAGGAAGAGCTGTGTATGGAATATAGAAGGCTTAAGGTTAAGAAGGCTTTTGGCATCCTTTTCCACTGTATTTTTAATTGTAAACTGAAATGGATGCAATGGATTAATGGAATTTTAGCTGGATTGAAAACTAAAAGGGTCTTTGGACTCAAAGTATAGTAACTAATGTCTCATCTTCCAAATGGCAGCCAGTCAATATCATAGTTTTTCTTACACAGTCATTTTCATCAGTGATCAGGATGATGACATAGAATGGATCTACAGAAAATTTTCATGAGGCTATGTTGGAAAGAGAAGGATGAGTGATATGCTGGACAGAAAAGCTTTGACAAATCTGGGGACTGGGCCTACAGAAACCTAAAGAAGTTTAAAAGGAAAAGTTTGAAGTAGTGCACTTCAGACAGAATAACCTAGTTCATTGATATAGTCTAGGAACAGATCGCAGCAGCTCTGCTGAAAGCAGAGGCTGTGGTGGATTTTAAGCTGAATATGAACAGTGTGCTGTCATCACAAATAAGGCAAACTGGGCTACAATGGAAAGAGCATGGGGAATCTAAATATCTAAAGAATTTATTACTCCTTTATACTTTGCACTGCAGCCTAATAGTTCAAGAAGGATCTTGAAAAAAAAAAAATATTGCAAACGATCCAAAAGGGGGCTATCAAGAGTCCAAATTTGTTAGAGGCCTGGAGCACATGACCTTCAATGAGGGATTGTGAGAGAGGGTTTGACTAAGGGGTTTACTTAGCCTGGGCAAAGGAAGGATAAAGAGACCTTTAATAGCAGCCTGTGAAATCTGAACAGAAACTACAAGGACAATGAAACTAACTCTTCTTAGTGGTGACTTTTGTTATGATAAAAGGCAAAAGCCACAAGATGCAGCTCCACTGCAGACATTAAATAAATGGCCAAGTAGGATTCACCAGGAGGGTTGTGCAGCACTGTAACAATTTATGAAGCTGGGTGATGGAATCTTCATCCTATTTTTGTTTGCTTGTTTTGTTTTGTTTTTGACTTTCTAGACAATGCCATAGTTGATCTGATCTAGTAGTGGTTGTAGTCTTACTTTGAGTAAGATGTTCAAGCTAGATGGCTTGTAATCAACATTTCTATGATTCTATGCCTAGTACTGTTGGCTACTTGCATACTTCATCTGTCCTTGTACACTAAATTGGGTGAAAAAATGCAGTCAGGGACGCTGACCACTGTGTTTATTACACATGTAGACATGATAGTATAGGAATTCAATGATTAATTAAATATTTCCTTTTCATCCCACAAACATTGGAAGATGCTTACATACAGAGACAAGAAAAGCTTTACTGTCATAATCCCTAAACAGTAGCAAGAAACATGTTTTGTTATCTCCATTCCCTTGGATTCCTAATAACGTTTGTATAAATTAAAAACTGTTAATAGCGGAACACTGCAATTGATTAGCTTCTGTATGTTTACAGCTCTCCTTAATTGCTTAAAAATGCCATTTGTCAGCTTCATGTTCTATTGACAATGTTATTGATTTATCTGATTTGGGCTTTGTCTTGTCTCTCGTACATAAAACTCACATATGCAGTTCAAATGGGAAATGACTCTATTGATTTCCTTAACTTGAGCCCAAATGCTAAAGATTTTTGGATAAGCTTTCTCATTACTTAAGCCAAAATCAATAAGAGAGAGCATCTTTTAATGAAAGAGCAGTTTGAGCAACGTACTTCAGAAATGGGGTCCTGTTCATCCTTTGCTTTACAAATCGATCTCCTTGGTTCCTTAAGTGAGGTCCAATTGGTTGACATTGTGGTTTGTCTTTGTGTGTAAACTTGCAGCTTCAGAAAAGAGAAGATGAGCTACAGAGACAGCAGAAGGAAACACTTTCTCTGCAACAGAAGAAGGATGATCTTACTGAAGTACCTCACTATATATTGTAAGTGTGCTCTGTAAAATTATTGCATTTGTTGCCATTTTTCACTATATAATTTATGGAAGAAATAATATGCTTTTCAGTGCTACCTCTGTGTCAATTATTATTCCTTTGTTTGCTATTATCATACTATTTAAATAAATATATTACATACTTAAATGATACAAATAGTCCATTCACCATTATTATCTTCTTTTATGATTGTTCTGTATAATATACTTTCACTGACAACAACCTGATCATATTGCTTTGTTAACCTGCTAATTTGTTCTGGCTTTGTTTCAGCTCTAGCCTTAAGAAATCAGACTCACCAGCTCCAGACGGAGCTCTGTAAAATGAAATCTGAGATAAAAAATGGAGAGTTGAAGTTGAAGAGCTACAGAATGAATTGGGTATATCCAGCTAGTTATATGGGCAGGCCAAATGTTCACGTACTGTACTAAGATATCATTAACTGCCTTGAACTACATAAATTAAGCTGATTATGCCTTCACTTAATTAACTGAGAGTGACCTATTGATGTATAGGCAGAATAAGATAGAGACTACATGCTGCACTGTACTAAATTTATAGGTTTTCAATTAGTTCTACTATTGACTGAGACTACTTAGAAAAGGAGTTTACTTTTATGTTTTGTAGCAGGTTTTTAAATTTGTAAGTTATTTGAAAATGTTCTGTTGCTTTGTATGCTCTTGAATTATTAGAAAAAAATGTTCCAGTAAAAATTGTTCATTCAAATAAATCTATAATTTTGCTTCATGGCTGATTAACACATATACAATATTAATCTTTGAAATTTTTAAAACTTATTATAACTTTTGACAAATCATCTCCAAAATATTAGTCATCTCCAAAATTGAATCTTAAATAAATAAATAAATAAATAAAAAGATTAAATATTTATTTTCAGCTTTTAAAATGGTGGTGATTCTTTAATATGAGTTTTCCATCTTGACACATTTATTGTATTCAGTTACGTTATGGCATACCACTCATTTGAGGATTATGGTTAAACCTGCCCTTTGTAATTCAGTGATCACCTTATTAAAATATTCCCTAAGGTTTTCCCAGTCTATACTGAAGATGACTATATTGTCTACACATGCAGCACTTTTCATTCAAATGCTGTCTACAAGCCTTTGATATTTACTAGTCATATACAGAACACAAAATACATAAAAGTAAATTGATATAGGTCCTTTACTTCACTACAGTTAGATGATAGCGGCAGCCCCAACATGTGGTGCCCAGCTGCTGTCCAGCTGCTTTGAATATCACCAACTGACCGAACCAACTCTATATTTTATCCTTCTTATTGTTGTGTATATTAACATGTAACTTGTTATTCTCCTATGTGATTTCCATGATTTTTGTTGACTTATTATTTACTTTTTTTAAAAAAAAACAACAACATTTTATGTGTTTTAAAGCTTGCCTCACACCTGCTTGGTTCTCAGTGTTTTATCTGTATTCTCCATCCAGTTAATTTATATTCTGCTTCTGCTTGTTCACTGCCTGTTCCTATACTTTTTTTCCCATTATAATTCTGAAGCATGCTATATGTATATATATATATACACACATATACATGTATATATATATATATACATATATATATATGTAAATGTATTATATTTTGCTTTACTGGAAGAAAGCTGATGACCCTACCCTGTCTTTCTTGTCTTCCTGACAAGAATCCAGACCTTTTCGTAGTGCTTGACCATCAAGTTTTACAACTTGCACATTCATGTTGTTGTATTTTAATTACAGTGTTTGGTTCTCTTGTCTTTCTATTTATCACATTCACTTATGATTAACTTCAAAACAGACTAGAGATAATTAGAGATAATCATGCCTCCTTTATTTTATTTTATTTTATTTTATTTTATTTTATTTTATTTTATTTTATTTTATTTTATTTATTTAATTCAACCAGAATAAAAGGCTGCACCTATATTTATAAATGTAATAGTAGCAGGGACTGCTAGTAAGGATTCTAATGCTATCTGTGCACATACAAGTAATTTATGGGAATTGTTCAGGTGTTTGTATGGACATAGGCTCATATCCAACAGTAAGTCAACATGTTTAATACAATGGATGCTGGCTGAACCATGACCACAGGCCTCAGTGACAAATAGCAGTGTGTGGCATGTTTAATTTACTGGCATGAATGTAGTCAAAGTGTCTTGATCCTGACTGACTTTTTATCATTGCCTTACCACTAACAATAGTAGTTCTACTAATAACTGCAACAATTTAGGCTGAGAGAAGATGAAATGGAATTTATAATATTGTTTTCATAAACTAAGAATAGATCTGAGGGTAAGTAATCTTAAATGATTAACAAGATCCTTTCTATGCAGCACAAGATGTAGTATATATTTTTCAGAGAATAATACGTAATTATTTCTGCCTAGATATTTGCATTCCTGCCAGAGATGGAGGGCTTCTGCTAAAGACCCCTTTTCTAGCACAATTTCAACATGTAAGCTAAAGTCATCAGAATTCCATAGTCATTGACCTTGAAGGGTATTTCAGCATCACAGACAGTGACGGGTGTAGGCATTCCTGCTGAATGATATCATTCCCCTTTTGTGACAAAACTCTTATACCTGTATCAATCTGTGCTCTAGGTTGTAGTTCTTGGACTGTAGGACGTAGCACTTAGGAACATGGTTTAGTGGGTGCTAGTAGGGGGGTGGTTGGACCAGATGATCTTGGAGGTCTTTTCCAATCTTTATGATTCTATGATTCTAGAAGAGCCACAATAAAGAAACTCAGCTTTACAGGTTACAGCTCATTACACCTGTTATCTGTTCCCAAATGTTTCTGTTGTTTAGGTAAGAATATTAGGAAGTGTGTCACACAAAAAAAATCTTCACTGGGAAATGTGACAAAGGAAACTATTTATGCATTTTCTTTAATACTCTCTTCATTGGTACAAGGTACTCATCTTCAAAGGTACAAGGTCTGTCCTTGTATCTTTTCCTCAACATAGGAATGTGTTGTCATGTACTTTACCATTTATCACTGTATTTCTATCTTTCTGAAAACCTTTCTCTGTACTTTTGGACAGCTACCCTTCAGCACAGAGCTTGCATCTGCAACAACGTATTGTCAACACACCCAGGGCTTTATGATCTGCTTCCCAACCTCACTTTGATACATTTGCCATATCTCCAAGATGAGATGCTGGAGGCATCAGTTTATGCACTATTTCTTCATGTCTCTTTTCTTTACATTTTGTTCTCTCCGTTTTTTGTTTGTTTGTTTTTAGAGTATTTTTGAAGCATTTTTCTTAAGTGAGATAATGCAGATGTAGCTGGACCCTAGCCCTAATGGTGTTGTTTCTAATGGCTAGCTGTTGAAAACTATCTTAGATATGTCATTTGAAAACTTGTCTGTCTATATATTCGCATTATCTGAATTTTCATTGCCAAAACATTTTGGTAGGAGTGCCCTGTGGTTTTATCTAATCTTTCAAACTATATATAATAAAAAATAAATGACAAATACACAAATGCATACGTCTAGTTTCCCAACTTTGCTCTATTTTTGTTTGATTATAGAGGAGGATTTTATTTTTTTTTTAGTTTTTAATTTTAGAGATCCGATTTCTACCATATGATCACTGGGAATATTGCTTTTCATTACTGTATTTGCAGTTACAACGAGTGAAGAACTAGTTTGGCAAAAATAATTCTGTGATCATTATGACATACTTCTGTTACAGATATTGTGTGGATTATCAACATTTTTACCAAAAAACATATTCCATAGGACTTCTGTAATTACAAGACATAGGTAATGGCAGTGAAGTTACAGTTAAGAAATGTTATAGAGCTATGTAATTTTGTTAAACTGTTTTTCATAAACAGCTAAAAAAATATTCTGAGCTAACTTACTCAGAATTTCATCATCATGCATGAATTTTTCCCCCTTAAATTTTCTATGAGTAAAATCTTATAAGAGAAGAATAATTATTTTATTTTTAAATATAAGCTGTCTAAAATATATTTGTTTTTCAATGTGCTAATATGTTGTTGTATCCTTCAGGACATATACAGTTGTATACATTTTTGAAGTGAGAACTAAAATGTTATATGGTTCTGTATGGTTCTAAAAGGTGTACATACAGCCAAGATGTTCACATTACTGCAACTTTGTCAATTCAAGCATTCAGAAGATTTAGATACAAATTACTAACTTAGTCAGTATCCTGGGCTGATAAAATATCATCTTACAAAGAATGCCACGTAGTATAACTACAAGAAAATTAATATACTGAAAAAAGGCCCAATATTTGTGAATGCAAGTAGATATATTTTGAGCTTTCTTAGACAAACATATTGTCTAGGTTTTCACTATTATTCTTCATTAATTTACTTGAGTTATGCCTAACTTAAAACCTTATAGATAAAATGACTATACAGGCATCAGATGGATGGAATTTAGGTAGCTTAATTAACAGTTGAGTCAATACATAAATAAATAAACAAATAAAAAACGTTTTGAGTTGCTTTGTAAAATAAAAAATACTTCTAGAGTACACTGGGTCTAGATGGGATAGAGCTCATTTTCTTCATAGCAGCCTGTATCGTGCTGTGTTTTAGATTGGTGACCAAAACTGAGATGATAACACACTGTGTTCGCTCTTGCTGAACAGGGCTTGCACAGCATTGAGGCTTTCTGTTTTTCTCACTCTGCCCCTCCAGGGAGCAGGCTGGGGATGGGCAAGAACGTGGGAGTCGGAACAAGGAGAGCTGACCCAGATGAACAAAGGGATATTCCATGTTGTACAAAGTCTTGCTCAGCAGAAATCCTAAAGGGGATGGGCGTTTATGGGAGGTACCTATGTTTGGGGACTGGCTGGGCATTGCTGTACTTGTGGGCGGTGGTAGTGATTGACTTCTGAATTTTTCTTCTTCTTCTTTTTTCTTTCACTTATTAAACAGCCCTCATCTCAACCCATGAGTTTTCTCATTTTTGCTCTTTCCGCTCTTCCCTGTCTTGCTTTGGGGCCAGGTAGTTGTGTGGCACTGAGATTCTGTCCAAGATCAACCCACCATATAAGAAAGATATTTTTTTTTTCCCTTTGGGCTTTTAAAATTTTATTTATTTTTAAGACTGGCAAAATAAAGGGCTAATCTTCACACACACACACACACAAAAAGGAAATCATGGTGTCTCCACATCCTATGCGTATATAGCAGTTATTGGGAACTAGGAGATGGCATGTGACTCTGTGACTCAGTACAAACAGTCTTGAAGTGAAAGTGCTCCACTGTTCTTAAAAATAAACACATATTGTAAGTACTATAATATTCAGAGCTGTGATTTATTTATTTATGTAAAAAACAAACAAACAAACAAACAAAAAAACAAACTCAAAATTCACAAACTAATTAACTAAAACAAGTTAATTATTTAGACAAAGGAGATGTGAAATGCATGTGAAACCCTGCCCACTGTTTCTTTGCAGTGTAGCCTCTTTCCTCCAGGATGGTTCCCAATCCAAAAGTTTTCAATAGCATTTAGAATTGCCAAGGTTCTCCTAGCAGACACTGCCGAGGTCCTCAAGCAGTGTCTCTCCTGATTTTCTCTTTCCTCTTCCTTCACTTCTTACACCAAAATGATAGAATCATCATGGCTGGAAAAGACCTTCAAGATCAGTTAGGACAGCATCATTAGGCCATTTTATATCCTGCATGGACACCTTTTGAACAGAGAAGTAAAATATATGTTGGTTCTGATATCTACCACTGTACTTTCTAATCCCTCATCTGAAACAAGTAAAGATTTGCATTGATTTGCACTCAGATTTTAAGAAATCTCAGTATCTCACTAATACTATATTTATTAACTATCTGTTTCCAACAGCAATCACAAAACTCCTAAAACAAAATCATAGTATTTAATTCTACGATCTATAATAGAGAGTAGGGTAACTTTGAGCATTATGATTGGTGCCACAGACAGAGGTTTGTCCAGGTAGACCGTGGGATTTGTTTTGAAAAACCTGGTCTCTTGGAGGCTGATGGGGTACACTTTCAGAGGAGAAGAGCATCTTTGGTTATATGCTTGCCAAGAAAGTTAAGAGGGCTTTAAACTACAATTTCTGGGGGAAAGGAACTTCAGTCCATCCAACTCCTCTCAGTTTGACACCAGTGTTAGTGATAGATGTCCAGAGCCTGGAGTATGGTCATAGGTCAATGGGAGAGCACCTGAAGAGCAGCACAAAGGAATTCCAGCCTCTCCAGCCAGTAAGTCAGCTTCTTCGGGGGCACAACTCAAATGTCTCTATGTTAAGGCATGTAGCATGGGGAATAAATAAGAGGAATTAGAAATCTACGCACACCTGCAAAGCCATGACCTCATTGGCATTATGGAGACATGGTGGGATGGCTCCCAGGACTGGAGTGTTTGAATGGAAGTATGCAGCCTTTTAGGAACAACAATGAGGGGAGGCATAGAGGGAGTGTCACCCAAGTCCCAGAAGACAAAGGCAGGGCCTGTGAAAATGAAGCGCCACCCACTGTAGGAAAAGAGGTTCAGGAGCACCTAAGGAACCTGAAAGTGTACAAGTCCATGAGATGTACCTGTGGGTCCTGAGGGAACTGGCAGATAAAATTGTGTATTGGGTCTGGCTGGAATGTTAACTTTCCCTGCAGCCCATACAGTGCTGTATTCTGCACTTGTAGTTGGAACAGCAGTGTTACCACACTAGTGTTGTGTCTACTGCTGAGCAGTGCTGACACAGCATCAGGCCTCTCTTTAACCCTACTAGGGGGTGGGCAAAAAGTGAGAAGAGAAACATCACCAGGGCAGCTGACCTAAACCAACCAAAGGGCTATTCCATACCATGTGATGTCACACTCAGCAATAAAAGGTGGAAACAGGAAGAAGAGGGGGAGGGGCGGGCTCTCGTTGTGAAAATGTCGGTCCTCCTCCTAAAGACAGGCTACATGTGTTGAGGCCCTGCTTCAAGGACGTGGTCAATCATTGCTCATTTGTGGGAAGTAGAGAATAATTTCTTTCCTCTGCACTTCCACATAGCCTTCATTTGTTTTATTTGTTTGTTTTCCTCCTTTTTTTTTTTTTTTTAATTTTCCCTTTCCCCCTCCTTTTTCCCCTTTCCCTTTTTATTTCCCTTTAGTTAAATTGTTTAGTTCATAATAATATTTAATTATTATTATTATTTCCCTTTAATTAAATTATCCTTATCTCAACCTGTGAGTTGTTCTTTGCTTTACTTATCCCCCTCCTTATCTAAAAAGAGGGGGAGTGAGAGAATGGTTGTGGGGTTTAGCTGCCCAGCAGGGTAAAACCACCACAAATTGCTAAGCCACTATCCATCATACTTGCGAAGTTTTTAGTTAGCTTTTAGTTTCTCACTGCTCTACATTTAGTAATAGGCAGTAAATTACAATAATCTCCCTAGGCAGAATCTATTTTGCCTGTGATAATAATTGTTGAGTGATCTCCCTGTCCTTATCTCAACTCCTGAGCCCTTTCCATCATATTCTCCCCCTTTCCCTTTGAGGAGAGTGAGAGAGAGGTTGTGGTGGAGCTCAGCTGTTCATCTAAGTAAAACCACCACAGAGGGCCACAAAGGTGATCAATGAGCTGGAGCACCTTTCCTATGAAGACAGGATAAGAAAGTTAGTGTTGTCTAGCTTGGAGAAGAGAAGGCTCTGTGGAGACCTTAAAGTGGCCTCCTAGTACCTAAAGGGGCACTACAGAAAGGCTGTGGAGGGACTCTGTCAGAGAGTGTTGTGATAGGAAAAGAATATTGGATTGGATATAAGGAAGAAATTCTTCACTATGAGGGTGGAATGTTAGGCACTTGAACAAGCAGCCAGAGAATCTGTGGATGGCCCACCCCTTGAAGTGTTTAAGGCCAGGCTGGATAGAGCTTTGAGCAACCTGATCTAGTGAGAGGTATCCCTGCCCATGGCAGAGGGGTTGGAATGAGATGATCTTTTAGGTCCCTTCCAACCCAAAACATTTTGTGATTCTGTGATTCTACAAATTTATTTATTTATTTATTTATTTATTAATGCTTATGAATATAAGTATTCATAAGTAGTTTTGACCTCAGTTTCAGGGAAGCTCATGGAGCAGATTATCTTGAGAGTCATCACATGGCACTTGCAGGGCAAGCAGGCGATCAGGCCCAGTCAGCATGGCTTTATGAAAGGCAGGTCCTGCTTGACGAACCTGATCTCCTTCTATGACAAAGTGACCCACTTGGTGGATGAGGGAAAGGCTATGGCTGTGGTCTACCTTGACTTCAGCAAGGCTTTTGACACTGTTTCCCACAGCATTCTCCTCAAGAAACTGTCTGCTCATGGCTTGGACTGGCATACGCTTCGTTGGGTTAGAAACTGGCTGGATAGCCAGTTTCAAAGAGTCGTGGTGAATGGAGTCAAATCCAGTTGGAGGCCGGTCACTAGTGACGTTCCCCAGGGCTCGGTGTTGAGGCCGGGCCTCTTTAATATTGTCATCGGTGATCTGGATGAGGGCATTGAGTGCACCCTCAGTAAGTTTGCAGATGACACCAAGTTAGGTGTGTGTGTCGATCTGCTCGAGGGTAGGAAGGCTCTGCAGAAGGATCTGGATAGGCTGCACCAATGGGCTGAGGTCAACTGCAGGAAGTTCAACAAGGCCAAGTGCTGGGTCCTGCACCTGGGGCGCAATAATCCCAAGCAGAGCTACAGACTGGGAGAGGAATGGTTGGAAAGCTGCCTGGCGGAGAAGGACCTGGGAGTACTGATTGATAGTCGGCTGAATATGATCCAGCAGTGTGCTCAGGTGGCCAAGAAGGCCAACGGCATCCTGGTTTGCATAAGAAACAGTGTAGCCAGCAGTGCAAGGGAAGTGATTATCCCCCTGTACTCGGCTCTGGTGAAGCCGCACCTCGAGTACTGTGTTCAGTTTTGGAGCCCTCGCTTTGTTTTTTTTTTTTTTTTTTTTTTTTCTGAATCATCTGTTTTGAAATATATTTCCATATCAATCTTCCAGGTATTTAGCAATTCGATAATAAAAGTCTTGACAAGGTTATTTTGCCTTTTACATCACCAGCACTAGGTAGCAACAGGCCATGATCTGTTTTCACTAGGAGAAAATGAAAGAAGAAAAACAGAACCTGTTTCCTAGCTCAGCAAACAAATTAAGAATGATGGGAAGAAATGTTGTTCCTAAAATGGCACTTTGACTAGTTTAAGTGTGTTTTCAAGGTTTAAGTTTGACAAAAATCAAAGATGGAATTGCATAAAAAAATGTTAAGGCAACAATTTTAGGTTTGTGTTCCACGAGACTAAAGGTGAAGAATCCAGTTTGTAAAATATTTGTATGGCTGAAGTGACAAACTGGGGAGAATGAAACAAAACACAGAAAACACCAACAGCAGGAATGATCAGTAAGTAATACAAGGTTGAAAGAAATTTTATTCATTAGAGAGAAAAGAACAGTCTTAGCTAGCAACGAAGGAAAGAAACTAGTTAATGAAAGGTAAAGAAGACAGTGGAGTAGTAAGGAGAGAAGAGAAGGAAGATCACTGAAATTTTGTTCCTCATTTCCTAAGAAAATTAGTCATTTGTGGCCACACATTCAATCCCTCCTTTAATTTCAGAATCAAACATGAAATACAAGTCTCAATGCAGGTATACAGTGAAAACTCAAAATACAATTCACTTTGACAGAAGGGTAGATGCTAGGTTATCATACTGAAAGCTAGCAGATTAAACAAGGTGTCCTGGTGAGGATCAGAGGAGCAATATGATAGGTAGAGAAAACTTTTTAGCCTAGTGGAATACACTGAACTAGATGCTCTGTCTACCATCTGAGGAGAACAATTAGCCCATTGTTGCTGATGCAACATCTACCAAGATAACTCAACAAAGGCCATCTCCCTGCACTGCTCTAAAATAAAGAGGTTTAAGACTTATTATGTGATGCCAGGGAAAAGAGAGAGAATTTTGGTATTGTATAAAACTTACAATAGGATGTATCTGACTGAGTCCTGCATTTTATCACCTGAGCATTACCCATGTTTCTATTAAATCCTATTTTTAGCTACCTTGTATGTGGGCATGCTCTCTAACCTGGGCCTGTACATGCGAATAGTAACAACCTCCAGGCTGGATGAGTACGAGTATTAGTGCCAGATGCTAGAGAGAAACTATGGTCTGAAGGACCCATGGGTCTGGGTGCCAAAAAGTAGAGCGAGCAGGGTGTGGGAATTACACTTAAACTAAGTGCCTAAAGCACTTAGTTTACTGTACTGTAGTGGTATTGGATGTTTCCTCTGTGAAATGAGTGGTTGGCCACTTGTTTACTGTTTGCATTTTTTATGTGCATGCACCTATCAGGAATATATAACTCCATATTGCTGCTCTCTGGGAACGTGGAGCTGCAGAAGCCTTGACTCTTTTGGGCTGAGACAAGAGATGTCCACAAGTCCACCAGATTCATCTACACCTAAGTGTGTTACAGGCTCCTTGTAGAAGCACCGTGCTGTCTCAATTGCCATCACAGGTTAGTGACAAGCTGGGCCTTGCTATATTCTCCAACTCAGTGGAATAAAAGGGATATATTAGGTAGAGTGATAAAACTTCATAGTAAGGTAAGCCTCATTAATCATTCTGATTATGAAACAAGTATTTTGTGATTGTTCTTCCTGTCTGGACAATACAAACTATTTTAATGGTATTTCAGGAGTTGTATTATAATCAATGGAACTTTGGATTGAATGTAGCTTTTATCTTTTTATTGTTTTTATTGTATTCAATGATCTTTAGTTCAAGCAAAGGGAACAATACCCAGCCATTGACAAATGACATTATATTTTTTTATGTATGCTTATGCTTTTTAAAATGTTCTTTATTTAATATGTATAAATTTAGATAAACAAATATTTATGTTTCAGCTAAGTTTAAAACTATATATACATATATATAGTTTAGTATTTATATGTATATAAAGCTTTTTAGCAAGAATGGTGTTGCTACCATCTTTGAACTTTTATTGGCTCCAGTATTTATGTTTTAGATTTTAAAAATGTATATTAAATGTCTATTTAATAACAAGGTAATATAAGTTTTCCAGTAAAGCCAGTTAGAAAAATGTTACTAATTGACATGCTATTTTCCAGACGTTTAATTCTTTTTTTAGAAATGGTCACGGTACCCACAATCTCCTTTTTGCTCAGCTATGGTTTTTAGCATGCTCAAATATCTTAGAGAAAAACAATCAAAACTGTAAAATTAGCTTTTGTTAGACAAGTCCATTGAGAATAAACTCTCTTCGTGGGAAAATGAAATTGAAGACTACGTCCTTATTTCATTTTTGACAATGTGAACAGAGTTCAAAAATGTACCTTTTAATCCGCAAAATATAATACTATTTAAAGATTATGTTCAGAAGTGTGTTTTTTAATGATAACCATAATGTACTGTTTTCTAGAACACATTTGCATACAGCATGTGCAGACTGTAGGCTTTTTTGTCTCTGAAATTTTATTTTACAAGAATGTACTTTTTGCTTTTTGTATTCTTTGTCGCTTTTAATATCTTTGGTGATTCTTGAAATATTTGGTGCTGCAAATATGACCTGTTGTTTCATAAATGGACTGATTGAATCTGTCATACTGGTGGAATTTATGGTAAATCCGCTGCAGCACAAATGAAACCATGAGAAATTTTATTGTCTAAAATGGCTCAATATAAATCATCTCTTTTCATCAAATGCTATCTTGCATTTAAGTAAAAAAGAAGAACATTCATTTGCATAATAGATTCAATTAGAATACTTAACATCAATCTATTTTACGTATCCAAATGAGAGGAAAGTATTTTCAAGCAAAATTGAAGCAGCTAACTTTTTAAAAAAATGTTTGGTTTTAAATTCCTTCTCAAACAATATTTATTGAATACATTACTGACTTACAGAAAAATAAAAATTCCATTATAGGAAGTCCAAAATAGATGTTTGATTTTTAAAAATTTATTTCATTTAATTTGAAAATAAAGTGTTGACTATTAAATCTGAGACCCTTACAACAGAATCTGTTGCACACTGGTGTATTCAGCCAGTTTAGTAACTTGCCAAATACAACATTTAAGGAATATAATTGTTCTTTTTTCATCACTGTCTTATTTAAAATATGATGACCACATCTTTTTTTTTTTACAATAATATGGCATCAAAGATGACTTTTTTTTTCTTTCAGAGCTACATTACAATGGGTAACTGTTTTACGTGCATAGACATTTCTTTCTTCTTTGTAATGGATTTCATTGTACTTCATAGCTTGCCAGTATTTGACTGAGGACATTTTCCTTGTGAAGGCAGACATGTTTCAGTGCCTATTTTGCTTTGTTAAACCTAATAGTTAACTTTGTTATTATGCCTATATGAATACTAACACTGTAATAAAAATCATTTTAATAGTCCTATGAAGCAGACCACATAAACCAAGAACATTTATTTTCATTGAGGGCATGTGCTAATTTTTTATTAAGAGATGCATTAAACATTGATACATCCAACCTCTGATTGAACCTTCAGAGTTGTCACATCTAGGGGTAGCTGAAGATTTATTATGCAATATAAAATTAGACGTATACAGTAAGCTTCATAATAAATGACCTTTGCAGACTGGAGATTGCCACATAGAATAGTTTCTTTTGTTGCACAACAGAAAGGGTTTTGAAAAACAAATATAAAGACATAGAAGCTGGAAATACTAAAATGAAAAATATTCTCAGGGAAGTTCCAGTTCTATTTACTGTTAAGAAAATATATGCTATAAAGATTATCTTTCAGTGATGGAAAATCGAAATCTAGTAGTTAGACAAACATCTTTTGGCAACATGTTTTTGATATACTATAGGTAGCTACTGCTAAAGGATGAGATAAGAAGTCTTACCAGCTAAGATTTTGTTGTATATCAGGAAATGCTTATTAAAGATTTATTAAAAAGCTCACTACAAAAAGACTTCTGTGGTGCATATAACATGTAAGTTAATGGAACAATAAGATAGCTTGGTAGATGTAAATATGTATTAAACAGTAAGGAACGGTATAGAATGACAGAAAGGTTAACCTCTTTGTAGCATATTTAGATCATTACTTTTTCTTATCTCTGTCTTTTCTGTTGATTTAAATACACAGCTGGAAGACTGAAAGATGATTGTTCAAGAGCACAGGCAGCCTTCAGTGGACAATCAGAATGTGCCTACAGCTGGAGAAACTCACTGGCATGACGCCTTTGTTGCTCATAAATCTGATTTCACAGAACTTGAAAAGAAGGTACGTCAAAGATTTAATACAGCTCAGCCACAAAATAGGAATGACAAAAGATCTCATAACAAAACTATCAAAAGCAACATGCAAAGTATATTGAAAATGGTACTGTGTGTGAAACCTAAATAAATTCCCATTTTATTTTGGACTATAGAAACCATGGTAATTAGACAAAAGTAGATTTATTAATGGTGGGGAAAAAGAATTAAGTACAAACACCACTTTTTCCCTAATTAGTTCACTATAAAAATACCACATGATTTTTATGAACTTATACTTAGCATTATTATAAAAACATGCCATTGTGTGTCTCATGTTTATATTGAGTAAAATTAGTAGACTTAAGTGTGTAGACTGTTTACTTTTGAAGCATAGAAAATGTGGCAGCACTGTGAGGATGGAACATTTTTCTCTATTTAAATTCAAACAATTCAAACAATTCAAAATTCAAAATGTAGGTGTACAAGTTTACTGTTTAAAGACTGTAAACTCTTATCATAGAGTATGCAGTTCCAAAATTAGCACTTTATTTATATCAGAATTTATATCACAATAAGTAAAATGAAAGTATAATTTAAAAGATTAAGCTGAAACAATCTTAGAAAATGCGGCTGCTATAGATACCTTACCTTCTGTGAAATGACTTGGTAATGCCTGTGCTGTAATTAATGCACTAGTGATGTGTCACTGAAATTGTGAATAGTGTTGTGTATGGTTTTTGACAATCTAACCCCCCAGGATCCTCATCATTTTTCAATAAGATAGTGGCAGAGTGTTTAAATAATGGGTTATAGCATGCACTGCTGTTACCCAGAATGCATGGGTTAAGGCATAGAGGCTTCACTGCAAGGTAGTCATTTCATTTTATTTCATAAAATTGAAAATATCCACTTGCTGCAGCCTCAGAACAGGATAGATGGAATATATCTGCTAAACATGATTAAAAACACCTAAAACTTTACTTATGTAACAATGCCAACAGAAACTAGGAAATCAGGGAAATATAATTTTAATTAATAAAATGCACAGAGGTTTTGATTATTAAATTGATAGACAGTACATGTAGTGATCATATACTGCACCAACCAAGGTTATCAGCTTCTGTATATCTGCTTTTCTGAAGAAACAAGAAAAAAACATTCACCAGTGTGCACATACATCTCCATGGTCTGAGCTGGATCTTGTCTACATACAATGTATATTCAGTATAATCTAGATCATAATGTCTCTGAATTTCACTTTCTGTAAAGCACATCAGTTGTGAACAGTGTGAATTCTTTAGCATTAACTTTCAGCTGGTATAAATGTCACCTACATTTACAGCTGGTAAAATAATTCATCTGTTTTTTTAAAAAATGTGCCTGGAACATTTCTACAGTGTTGTAATACACGATCCAAAGCTACTCACAAGAAGCATCTGGAAAAAAGCTCTTTTCTTCTGGATGGGCTCCTGATACATATTTGCAGAAAGCAAATGATGTACTGAACCATGTGCTGTGACTGTCAACACTTTCAACAGTATGAACTATTTATGTTTTTGTTTAGAACTGATAGTGGTCATTTATTTTAAATTTCTCCTATGTGTTATTGTATTAATAAGAAGTGATTACATCTCTTCAGAAAAAGGGAAACACACACTGTTTTGCTTTTTTGGGGCAAGTCTGCTTTATATTATGGTCATCCAAAATACTTAAGTAGCCCTGAAGACTTTGTTGTCTATTGTTATTCATAAGATAGATGAGACTAAAAGAAAGAATAATACAGTTATTATTATAATATTTTATTATAATAGTTTATTATAATAATTTATTTATTATATTATTTATTTATTAATTTATTATAATAGTTTATTATAATAGTTTATTATAATAACTCATACCATATGAGTTAACTGGCTATTTTATAAGTGAAAGTTTATTGTCATGCTCTGTGCTTCCTTTCAATATCTTGCTACTTTACTAGGTAGTGTTCTTTTCTCTGATCAGTTTTTGGTATGGTATGATTTGTGGTGACTGAGGAGAGCACTAGTAACTAATCCTTTAAAAATGTGATGCAGGAACTCTCAAATATTTTGTACATTCAATTCTGCTATGAAATTTACATCTAATATCCTATATGTGTCACAATTCAAGATACATTATTGTGTGTGAGAAGGAAGGAATCTGAATGGTATATAACTTGTGGATTATCATTATCTCAATCTTAAAGGCTGATTCATAAGGATTCATATCTTGTGATATAGCTAGTCAAATGAGTCTTGTCTTAAAGCAGGAAACTTGTATTCTGAGTGTTTTTTATTTTTATTTTTATTTTTTAAATTCCTTTTACATACCTTTGTTAAAAACGGAGAAGCAAGGGCTCTGTGGTTCTATATACAAAACAAATGTTCCCTACATGTCTGTGGGGAGAAAACAGCCACATCTGTACAATGGGACTGAGAGGTCATTGCCAAGCTTTGGGTCACAGCATTAATACAGGTATAGTAGCAGGTCTATGTCCATATACATTTCTCAGCAGGGTCCCATCTCCCTCTAAGGAAAAAATTACATGCCCTTGCCCTTCTGTAAGGAGAAAACAAAGCAAATAATTTGGATTCCTGAGGGAATCATGACTGTAAAGCATGCTACAAACTGCACTTGCTCCACAATAGACCCGACAGATATCAGCCAAGGTCAATATATGAATACAAACATTTTTGCTTTTCTGTCTCCTCATCAAGAAGCAGATTGAAGCCATAATTCCTAGCTTTTATATAGTGTTTCTCTTCACTTTTTTTTTTCGTCGTTGCTCTTCTACCCATTTAAAACCTTTCATCATAAATGTCACAGCTATTATGTATTGCAGACAAAATGGATGAATCTGAAGAATGATATCAGAAATGTTCATACCTCTCTAATACTATGACTTTTCAATTTACTCTTTTGGGACAGTGTGCTTTAGAGGGAAGAGCAGAATGATGGAGCTCTGTCCCTGTTTCAGTTAAGTTAATAACTGGGATGAAAATGGACCCTATGTTTCTAAAGTTTTCCTTTCTCTTTAACAATTCTTCTTTAACACTTCTTTTACCTACTGGCAGGTTAGCAACAAAATTGCCCCAATGGCAGATGTAATCCCTTGATACTGTGATTTTGGAAATGGACACTCCTTGTGTGTTTGGGTTATATTTCTTTCCCTTTTATTTACTAATTGCAGAGTCCTTGGAGAAAAAAATAAAAATAAAAATAAAAATGAAACAGAACAGGATGGAAATCACCTTGCCCTGGTATCTCACAATCTTTGTTTTTCCTTACAAAGGCATAGAGTAGATCATAGCTGATATCTCTCAGCTGTGTGTTGTTTTGGTCTGTTATACATCTGTTGAAAAGTGATAATTTTCTTTTACAGAGATTTGAACTACCTCTCCACAGATGTATTTCAACAGTTAAGAATACCTTGAAGTATGAAGACATCTTTTCTAACTAACGAATTTGAGTATTTTTCCAACTCCCTTGTGTTTTTTTGTTTTGTTGTAGTTTTTTTGTATTGTTTTGTTTTGTTTTGTTAGGCAAAGTAACTTTTGGACATACTGTATTTCATTTTTTCAATAGAATTGAAACTGCTGTGGTGATGTCCCCAAATTGAATCAGCAGTAAGGATGAGTAGAAATTCACAACAGGCCCACAAACCCACATACATACAATGTATATACATAGATACGCTGCTGGCCACACAGATCAATACAAACATAAAACAGCACACATACAAACATAGACAGCACCAATGGCCTTATAGTGATTCCCTCCTGGCTTTCTATAATCTGTAAATTCTCTTTTCACTTGTATTCTCTTGTATTCTCCGACAATCCACTTAGAACACTTCAAGTTCTACATGATCCCCAAATTCTTTTGCCTGGTATCCCATAATAAATCCTGTCTGTCTTTAGGCAGTTATTCACTTTTGTTTGCAAGGTGTCCTGGATAGAATTTTCCTGTTTCTTACAAAGGATGATGCAAGAATTGTTATCATTGCCTAGACCAGTACCAATTCCATGTGTTGTGTTTTCAGTGACTAGGTTACTAGGCTCTTATCATTGTTCTGATCTTCTGATGTTCTCCATGACTCTGTTTTTATGACTTTAGATATATGATGTAACACACTGTTTCTAATTTGGTAATATTCTCAAATAGAATTAGGAAAATATTTATCATAAAAGTAATTAAGATCATTCTTGAGGCTTATATTGTATTTGGGATAGTGAAGGTTTCCACGTAAAAATTCATTCAGTAAGACTGGAATGGCTTCTGTATTATAATGTATTATTATTATTATTATTATTATTATTATTATTATTATTATTATTATTATTATTTTGTGTCATACCTACTTTTCTGAAGCAGAAGAGACTTCTCATTTACTATCAGAGCAGTACTCACATTTAGTGTGTCTTGCACATAAGGTAAAGACCCTTTTCATTAGATGAAGTATCAGATTGAAAAAGAAAGAAGTTACAGAAAACTTTCAGAAATTCTTTATTAGCAAATTGTTTAATAAACATATCTAAAATTTATTTCTATCTTTCTTATAAAGAAAAATTGAATACTTGTGATTTGTAAAACTGCAATGTGGTCTTCAGGCAAGAGTCTATATTCCTACATAAAAACAATAAATGTAATATATGTCATATCCTTTGAGACAATACATTTTTTTGGTATTCAGATAGAATATATTTGCAACTTGCCTCTTTTATGCCCTGTGCATGGATATACCTCATCTTGTTTCAGTTACCAGATACTCTGCTTCAGTACTCCACCTCCATGCATTTCCTCTGCACAGGAGAAATCCATTTGGCCATGAGTGTCTGTATGGCTCCTTGGTATTTTCCAAGAATTCACTTTTGCCTTTCTGTCACTGGTGAGCTCTGTCTTCCAAACCAGAAATATTTTCTCTGCAGCAGAAGTTCTTTAGAAAAGCTTTATCTTTCATTTTTTTTAAACTTAGGAGGTGGAAAAATGAGAGCTCTCTGACTAAACAGTGTGTGGGAGGAAGTATGCCTTATCATGTGAACTTGTAGAACCTTTTCCTTTTTAGATGACACTTAAAGAATGTGTTCATTCCTTGCACATGTTTGACAAAATGATATGTAGAACATAGGTTTATGTAAGACATACCACTTCCTTCAGTGCTGTTTTTGTTTGTTTGTTTGTTTTGTTTGTTATATACACAGAAGCTGATCTGTTGTTCTGGACTTCTAACTGAGCTTTTATTATCTGACACTCAAGTACAGGATGGCAAGCTTTCTTGGGTTCTTCAGGAAAGACCAGTCTGTAGTTCCTGACTTCTGGGGGACATATATTTTACATAGAGAAACAGTTATCTCAATGTTGTTATTTCTGTTTTGCTTTCTGATGGGTTCACTAACAGTTCAAGCTTTCACATGATCTTTATTTTTCCTAGTGATTTATTTCTTTTCAGAAGAAATGTTCAGTGTGAAGAAGATGAAGATTCTGTCAACACATTTCTGTCTCAGTGAACATTCAAAAATTCAATCTGTACTATGCAGGTTTGTAGAATGATTCTTGGTAATGAGTGCTTTCCTAGATCCTGCAGAATCTCATTTATTTGCTGTCTAACCACTCCCATAAAATAGTATCTGACCCTCTTAGGACCAATTGGTTATATGTACCCGATGTCTCGTCGTCATTTTTATTTATTTTTTTTTTCCAAGTATGATTACACTTGGTGTACTTTCTCACAAACAGAAGATCATTGTTTTTCACACTGATAGGTTTCTTGTTCTAGGTGAAGTCAGCTCAATTTTCGCAAGAGATGTGGTGGGCAGCTGGGTAGTTGAGCTCCACAACTGCTCTCTCACTCCCCCTCCTCAAAGGAAAGAGAGAGAAAATACACTGGGGAAAAAGGAAAGGGGGGAGAAAATACAACAAAAACACTAAAATGGTTATGATAAGGACAGGGAGATTGCTCAACAATTATTGCCACAGGGAAAAGATTCAGCATAGGAAGATTAATAAAATTTGTTACCTATTACTAACAAGCTAAAGAAGTGAGAAACAAACAAACAAGAACCTAAAAACACCTTCCCCCCATCCACTCTCTTCTATGTCCTCCCCCTCAAGGGTGTAGGGGAGCGGGGAATGGGGGCTGTGATCAGTCCATAGCATTTCATCTCTGCTGCTCCTTCATGGTCACTCTCTGCCCTTGCTCCAATATGGGGTTCCTTCCAGGGGGGTCCCTCCCGAACTAATCCTAGGGTGGCTGCCAATAGGAAGCAACTCTTTAAGAACTGCTCCATCATGAGTCCATAACATGGGGTATGTCCGTCAGGAGCAAACATCTTCAAAATGGGTCCCCCATGGGTGGCAGCTCCCTCCATGCCCCCTGCTCCTGCATGGGATCCTCTCCACAGGCTGCAGCTCTAGCCCGTGACCTGCTCCTGTGGGGGCTCTCCATGGGCCGCAGCCTCTTCCAGGCCACATTCCCCTGCTCCACTGAGGGCTCCTTCACGGGCATTCCTCCAGGAATGGTGACACCACCACCTCCCTGAGCAACATAATCCAATGCCTGAGCACTCTTTCTGAGAAGAAATGTCTCCTAATTTCCAACCTATACCTCCCCTGGGGCAACTTGAAGCCATTCCCTCTAGTCCTATCACTGGTCATCTATGACAAGAGGCCAACCCTCAGCTCCCCACAACTTTCTTTCAGGTAGCAGTAGAGAACAATAAGCTATCCCCTGAGCCTCCTCTTCTCCAGACTAAACAACCCCACTCCCCTCAGCCGCTCCTTATAGGACTTGTGTTCCAGACCATTCATCGTCTTCACGGCTCTTCTGTGGACATGCTCTAAGGCCTCGATGTCCTTCTTGTAGTGAGGGGCCCCAAACTGAACACAGTACTCAAGGTGCAGCCTCACCAGAGCAGAGTACAAGGGGACAATTACCTCCCTGGTCCTGCTTGCTGCACTATTCCTGATACAAGCCAGGATGCCATTGGCCTTCTTGGCCACCTGAGCACACTGCTGGCTCATGTTCAGGTGAGCATCGACCAACATCCCCAGATCCTTTTCCTCTGCACAGGTTTTGAGCCACTCTCCCCCAGTCATGTAGTGCTGCATGGGGTTTGTTGTGACCAACATGCAGGACTAAGCACTTAGCCATATTGAACCTTATTCTATTGGCCCATTGCCCATCCTGTACAGATCCCTCTGTAGGACCTTCCTACCCTTCAGCACATCAATACATCCCCCCAACTTGGTGTCATATGCAAACTTACTGAGGGTGCGCTCAATTCCCTTGTCCAAGTCATCAATAAAGAAATTAAAGAGGATGAGCCCCAACACGGACACCTGAGGAGCACCACTGGTGACCTGTCACCAGATGGATTTAACTCCATTCACCACCACTCTCTGGGCCCGGACATCCAGCCAGTTTTTAACCCAGCAAAGAGTGTACCTGTGCAAACCATGGGCTTCCATCTTCTCCAGGAGAATACTATGGAAGACCATGTCAAAGGCCTTACTGAAATATAGGTAGACTACATCAACAGCCTTTCCCTCATCCACCACAGAGGTCACCCAGTCGTAGAAGGAGATGAGGTTGGTCAGGCAGGACTTGCCTTTTATGAACCCATGTTGACTGGGCCTGATGTCCTGCATATGCTGCGTGATTACATTCAAGATGACCTGTTCCATTGTGATTCATTCATGTAAAGAATGAAAATTCTGTAAAAATTAAACTGAATAATGCAAAACAAACACATTTTGCATGTTTTTGTTGTGTTTTTTTTTGTTTGTTTGTTTTGTTTTGTTTTTTTTTCACCATATTTCTAATGTGCTGACAGCATACACGTCAAATATTTCCAGGGTTGTTTAAGCCACTTTTTCTTTACCCTTTCAAAGACGACATACATGCAAAGAGAGTGAGTTAATTTCATAAGTCATTGATGACAGCATAACCACTGCGTAGCATAACAAAACAGAGCAACAAGTCAATTACATGTTGTCATCACTAATGTGTGAAAATACTTTCTTAATTCTCCCTCCTCCAGCCAGGACCATGTTCTTATTTACAGCACAGAAGATTTACTCTATAATTCAATGTGTCACTTCAGGGAATTTGTAGGAAGAAAGTAAACAGAGACAGACATTTGATGTTGTCCAGAATGTGAAACAGACCTTTTTCCATTTTACAGGAGCTACACTTCTGTATATATATTTTCAAATTGGAGGGAATTACAATATGAATTAATCTAAAGAAAAGGAAAGCAAGACATTTAGGTTCTGTTTCAGCTGAGTTTCAGTTTCTGTCACCAAGAAATTGGAAACTAGTGGCATCCATGAATGAATGAAGTTTATGAGGAGCAAAGTGTAATTATATTAAATATTTATAGTGTGGTGACTGGATGGCTACAACTGGTAATAGAATACACAACCTTTAACCTCTAAGTGACCAGTTTCAGTCTGACCTCAGTCAGTTGTGACTGAAGGTTGCTGCCATGTGACAGTTATCAGTGGCCTATGTGAAATGTGTTGCTGGTCTTAGCCTAACTCCAGGTGAATAGGTGGTGATCCCTATGGACCAGGGTTGAATCATGTCAGCAGGAGAACACAGAGAATATTTCTCTTTAGCAGCTATACTTTACTCCCCTGAATCAGACAGCTGAGCACCTGCATGCAACACTTTGCCTTCCTGTATATATATATGATACAATGAATCTACATCTAAGTGTTACTACTCTAAAATTTATTCACAGCACAGACATTCTTGCTGTTTTTCTCTACTCCTATGTGATTTTATGTGGTTTAAAATGCCATGCATTTATATGCTAGATTAATTGTTTACAGTAATATAAGTATCTATATAGAGTTGGTGGGTGGATGAAACATGCAATAGTACAGATGTATCTAGATGTTTGGATAAACATAGTTATTTAGAGAAGTTCACAATAACTAATTGTTCAAAACTTTTAATGTTCTTCTTTTAATACTAAATTGCTCTTTCATATTAGAAAAGAACTACCTACTTTTTATGGAAATGTAAAGAGAATATCTTTCATGCAGGATTTTTTGCTGGTAAAGTCATAGTACAACAGACATATTTTTTAAGGTTTACTACTGTAGGAGGTATGGAAGTACTTTGTGAGTTTTAACCATTTTATGTAAAACATTCCTTATCATCAAAGGGTTATCTTCTGACATTGCACAGGGATAGAACTATACAGTAAATAATGAATTGTGGGATGCAGCCAGGCTTGCAGAAAATAACTATTTGAGGGATGGTGCATGAACAGAAAGCTGTAATTTTGACAGGTGGCAAGGTGTCGTGTCACCAAGCCCTTCTAAAGCCTCATATCTCATACCTATTGATTAATGGCTCTAATTAAGGAATGAAATCAAGCATGTGAAGACAGGGGATCGCTTTAGGTCCTTGTTTGGTAGTTTTCTCTTCCTGGTGCACAACTCATCCATCTAAATATCACTGTTCTTTCATTTATTACAGTTGGATGATACCAAAAAGGAACTGGAGGAGGTGCATGCTAATCTTGTCATGGTCATGCAGCAACTTGATTTGGCAAGAGCTGAGGTACAACAGTGTATTTGAGCATCATCTGAATGAATGCTGCAATACCAGTTGGTAGGTTGTCAGTTTTGTGGTGGTGGTTAGTGAATGCTGCTTGTAAATTTATTCCTCTTCATCTTCTGCTTCTTCTGCTGTTGATTTTTTTTTTTTAATAGAAGGAAATTTTATTCTAAATGTCCGTATTTCCATATACCAATATAGAGTAACTGATTTCAGTGGCACTATTGTATATTTTTATATGTGTAAGATCAGGATATGGCTCTTCATATGTAAACTTTTAAAGCCCATTTTTCATGCTGATTTTATTTAAAACAAATCTCTTCAATTTCAAGTTAAGAAACACATACACACCAACTTTAATAATGTGAATCATGGTATTGTGAAAAGGAGGAAAGAAATAGAGGAGTTTTGTTGATAAATCTAGTAAAACATACTCCATTGATTAACACTGTGATATCAACCTCATAGGCAACTTAAAACAGGAAAATGCTAGTTTTATGCCCAAATATTATTATGTTTTCCAATTTAATTTTAAATACTCTGAAAATATGCAACTTCTTTTGCTAGCCACAGGAAGACACTAGCAGTAGAAGTAGTATGGCAAAAATTTCATTTTTTCATAAGATTTATAAATCATTATACTATTCACATAGTTAGACACAGATCAGAATAATTCTGGACTAAAAGTTTAGGTGGAAGGTAATGATGGAATAGAAATTCAATTTTCTTATTTTTCCTTGTTCATTGTAAATAGTAGAAAACCAATATATTAGACTCTTTATCTTCTGTTGAAAATTTCCTTTTGATATGTTCTAATTATACTAAATTATTATTAGCTTATTTTGTTAACTATACATTTTAGTACAGAACTCAGCCAGTATTTGGAAGTTCATACCTTAGTGAGCAGAGGAAAATAATGCAAACATATCTGTATTAATTTATTCAAAAATTTAGAGCTAGACCTGATTCTTTGTCTTATTGATCTTTTATTTAATGGCTAAAGCACAATGCTTTTAAACATGTTTAATGAAAATACAACTTATTAACATAAATTATGAGTCTGCCCTATGACTGACATTAAAAAGAAATATTAATTTACCTGTGTATTCTGTGATTAGTGATAATTGTATAACTGTAGTTTAAAGGCATGTTGATGGATCTAATAGATACAAAAAGTTTCTGTATATTTGCAGTCTTACATGGATGTAGTCATTTGTCTCGGTATACAAATATGTACAAATCCTAGCATTGCAGTGAAAATCCAATAATGATTTAATTGCATCAAACATGTTTGCATTCTACAGTTTTGTATTCTGTTACTGAAACACCAGTGTGTAATATTCAGTAATCCTAAATGATATACTGTGGGATATACTGCCTGTATTATATGATGAGAATACTTTGAGTTAGGTTTTGTCATAATGGTGTACTGTATAATATATTTTATTATCTAGAGAAATTACATTATGCTAAGGAACTTAAAAAAAAAAAAAAGAAGTTTCTTTCCCTTCATTTGTTTTGTTAGCTTTTCTATAATGTTTTCAATAAATTAATTTTACATATTGCCTCATTTTCCTTATTTATATTTTAAGAACCTTTTTTTTAAGATTAGAAATAATGATAAAATCATTGCTTACTGAAGCAAGCAGACTTTGAATCCAGCTATGCACATTAGAAGGATGTTACACACTGCACACTTTTAATAATGATCATTTAGAAGATAATTTTAGCATCCACACAAGGGAAAAATGGATTTTTGATGAGTTCTTATATGACCATATGTGGTATTAGTCAGTGTGAGGTATTGCTAGCAAGCTCATTGCTTTCAAAAATCAAAGTTAAATGGTTCATCTATCATCAGAATTTGTGTCTGGGCGACTTGTCTGAACATCAGTATGATTTATGGTTTGAATTGGAGGAGTCAACCATGCATGTTTCTTAGTTTATCGTTTTATGCTGTCTTCAATTAAATGTCTATAAACACAGTGATGGCTTTATGACATTGTCCATCAATAAAGACTATCAGATTTTGCATGAGAATATATAATTTTCATAAAAAATAATGACCTTTTGACTTCTATGTGCCCTGTTGTACACATGATATATATGACATGTTTAGACTTCAGTTTTTATCCCAGATCCATTTGATTTTAATCTTGGAGACTAATTAAGACAGTGACCATATTTTATTTAACGTAATTCAGATAGACTACCATCTAGGATTTTTTGATGAAACTATCAAATAGTGATATATTCTGCAATAATAGTCAGATATAACAGGTGCATGTCTCTAATATTTAGAAAATATATTATTTTAATTGCCCTAAAACAAATTGAAAGTGATAACAGAACAGCTTATTGCATATTGATTCAGTATCTGCTTATTTTACCTTTTTTTTTTTTTAAAATTTATTTCCTGAGACAAAAGAACGCATATGTTAAAATTAAATTAAACCATTCTGCAAAATGGATGAATACTAAAAAAACATAGGCTCTCATTTTCTTCAGGGACATTGAATAATGATACTTTCACTCTTCATATTTATGAATTACAGTATAGCATACACAGTGGCAGCATATGGAGGTTGAATCATTTTCTGCACAGCTGTGCCCTGATATTGCTGTCGACAGCTATGCATTAAAAAAAAATAATTAAATATATATATATATATATATGGTATTCTTGTTCTTAAGGCTATACTGAATATTTTTTCAATACGGTTTTATTGAAAAAATGTATGTTATGCAATTATTTTTTTTTATATGCCATGTAATCTAAAGATAGGTAAAGTACCATTCATCTGAAATGTAGTTAGTATAGCTTTTAAGCAAAATTTAGACAGAAGAAGGAAATATTTCATATGCAAAATGTAGCTAATACCAGCATCCATGTTCCTATCATCATGCATATAAGAGAGAATGCATGAGACAGGCAAATACATATTTGCTGAATGTTTCAGCAACATAAGTTAGTGAATATCATAAATATAACGTATGCTCATTCCAACTTGCCTAATATTCTTCTGAGCCTTTGTGGAGATGCTTACTGTAAATTTTTCTGTCCCATGAGGCCATGAGCTGAATTCATTTTGTGTTTGGTGCATTCTCATAAGTTACAAGTTGGCAGACACCAGATGGTGCTAGGGAGACAACTGTCAAAAATCTGTACAAACTTAAATCAAACAGAAGTTAATAGTATCTGAGGTTTTGATGTTGAGTAGGTGTCTGCTGTTGGGTAGGCATATCTTCCTTTTGTCATAACAATTAATATCCTTGAAAGGATATAAGTATATTCAGGCTATTTCTCTCTCTTCAATGCAACTTTTTTTTTTTTTTTTTTCCCCAATGACTTCACTGCAGCCTGACTGTAGGATACCTCCATCTCAACAAAAATATTCCGTATCATTTCTTAGAAGGTCATAATCATAGAATCAATGACTCAGGTTAAAAGGGACCTTAAAAATCACCCAGTTCCAACCCCCCTGCCATGGGCAGGGATGCCACCCACTCTAACATCAGATTGCCAAGGGCCTCATACAACCTGGCCTTGAACACTTCCAGGGATGGGGCATCCACAGCCTCCCTGGGCAACCTATTTCAGTGCCTCCTCACCCTCTAAGTGATCTAGGGGATTTCCTCCTAATTTCTAATCTAAATCTCCCCTCCTTTAGTTTAAAACCATTTCACCTTGTCCTTTCATTATCTCATTGAACAAATAGTTGGTCTCCATCTTTTTTATAATCCCTCTTTAAATACTGAAAAGTTGCTACGAAGCCCCTCCACAGCCTTTTCTTCTTTAGGCTGAACATCTCTATCTCTCTCAGCCTCTCTTCGTAAGACAGTCGTTCCAGCCCTCTGAAATAAAGGTATCCTGAAAGCTAACTGAAGCTTCCTAGATAATAATTGTTTTATGTGTTTTAATGCCGTGTTGGTCAGGCAATCAGATTTACTTCCTTCTGTTGTGGGTAGGAATCTTTCCATCCAATGCTGAATACTGTTACCTTTACCACAGAACTTTGGTATGTAGTATAAGATTACATTTGAGATTTGATTTAGTAGTTCCCTGTAGACTCCTCATTGCAATTTGGATTTTCCAACACTAGAAACAACTCTAACAGCACTTGGTTGCAAAGCAATACATTTTGGATGAATATCTAAGGGAGCTGTGGAAGGACAAAATCAATTGGGCAATGCTTGTGTTCCTTGTTTTTAATATCAGTATGGGTCTTCTCTAAAAACCTGTGCATACAAAGGAGAACATTTTTATGGAGACAGTTGAGAGAAGCTTTCATAAAAGGAAATTAGCATTCTCGTGTATTTGTTAGTTTTCGTTTGATATGCGGGACTGTGGTGGTTTTACTCAGGTGGGCAGCTGAGCTCCACCACAACCGCTCTCTCACTCCCCCTCCTCAATGGGGAGAAAATACCATGAAAAGGGCTCAAAGGTTTAGATGAGGACAGGGAGATCATGCAGTAATTATTGCAACGGGCAAAACAGACTCAGCATAGGGAGATAGTAAGATTTATTGCCTATTACTAACAAGCTAGAGAAGTGAGAAACAAAGGAAAGAAACCAAAAACACCTTCCCCCCAACCACCCTCCCCACCCTCCCCCGAGCAGTGCCGGGGAACGGGGGAATGGGGGTTATGGTCAGTTTATAGCGCTTCTTCTTCAACGCTCCTTCTCAGTCACTCTGGTCCCCTGTGCTGTGGGGTCCCTCCCACGGGACGCAGTCCTTAGTGAACTGATCTGGTGTGGGCTGCCCACAGGCAGTAGCTCTTCAAGAACTGTTCTAAATATGAGTCTGTACCATGGGGTCTATCCCTCAGGAGCAAACTGCTCCAACCTGGCTCCCCCACGGGCAGCAGCTCCTGCCAGGTCACCTGCTCCTGCATGGTCTCCTCTACATGGGCTACAGGTGCGGCCCAGAATCTGCTCTGGCAGGCATCTTCCACAGGCCACAGTCTCCATCGGTGCAGGGCCACCTGCTCCACCATGGTCTCCTCCACATGCTGCAGAGTGGAACCCTGCTCCACTGTGGTACAACATGGGCTGCAGGGGGACATCCTGCTTCACCATGGTCCTCACCACAGGCCGCAGGGGACGTCTACTCTGGCACCTGGAGCACCTCTCCCCCTTCTTCACTGACCTTGGTGCCTGCAAGGCTGTTCCTCACTCCTCTCACTCTCCCAGCTGCTGTGTGTTGCAGCGGGTTTTTTTTGTTTGTTTGTTTGTTTGTGTTTTTATTTGTTTTGTTTTGTTTTTTTCCTGACTTAAATATGCTCTCACAGAGGTGCAAAACAACATAACTTACTGGCTCAGCTCTGGTCAGCAGTGGGGCCCTTCCCAAACATGGGGCAGCTTCTAGATCCTTCTCAGAGAAACCACCTCTATGGCCCCCTGCTACCAAAACCTTGCCATGTAAACCCACTACAGGGATGTAAAATTCATGCTATGGATGTTGTTTCTAGTATCATAAAGATATTTGTGATATCTATAATATATTTTCAGAAAGATAATTTCTGTATACCAAAAAAGTCCAGATAATATATGTTGGGATCCACATACCGCAGCGAGTGGATGAAGTAATACTGAAACTTCTTTGAGTTGGTGGCAGCCTGTGAACTATGTTTTTCAAGACTAGACATCTAAATTTAATCACATTACATGTGGAATATCTGTCAGAGTTGGGAATGACAGTAGTTATCCATACATTCTGGACTCAGGGAACTGATATAACACCATATGGGCTTAATTTAAACAGACACTCAAGTAACTGTGTTTTACATTATCAAACAGCTAGTACCTGAGAACAGCCTCCTGTACAAGGAATCCTTGTAAATGTGACAGGAAGCTGTACTGTACAAGGTATCCTTGTTTTGTTCTAATAAAAAGTCAGCACTTTCTAATGGAAACCATGTGGTGTTATGGTTGTTTTATTATCTTACACACAGAAAAGAACTACAATATGTGCTGACTGGCTTTTCATGGTAGTATATCTGAGAACCACAAGAAGACTATGACTTAAGCAAAACTGAGCTGTACAAAATTATTGGATGATAGGATAATAGTAAAATTCAAATTTGAATGGACCTCTGAACGTCTCTGGTCCAACCTTCTGCTCAAAGCAGGCTCAGTTATGAAGCCAGACCAAGTTGCTCAGGGGTTTACTCACCCTGCTACAACCTATTCCAGTGCTTGATACATGGCTGAGAGGCTGGTGCCATCACAAGAATTTTTGGGTTTTTAGATCATGGGGAAGTTTACTCAGCACCTGGCCTCAGGGCTGCCAATGCGTCCCACCTGTCCCAAAGGGGGAATGGACTGCCTGGGAGCTGGCAAGGCTCATCGAGGGGGCTTTAAACTAGGTATGAATGGGGATGGGAATGAAATGAGGCTCAACAGAGATGAGCACAGGGGGAGCAGTCCCAGGGTTGGGGGTGAGGGTAATGGCATAACTGAAGTGCATCTATATCAATGCATGCAGCATGGGCAACAAATAGGGGGAGCTGGAAGGAAGCCATTCTGCAGCAGGAATATATAACCTAGTTGACACCACTGAAACATAGTAGGACCACTTCTGTGACTGGAGTGCTGCAATGGATGGCTACAAGCTCTTCAGAAGCGACATGCAACTAATGAGAGGTGATGGCATGGTTCTATATATTAGAGAGTCCCTGTGGATAAGGATCAGGATGTTGACCAACAAGGCGTATATCCTGCAGGGGGGCTGTTATGGAACACGAAACCAAAATGAAGAGATCGATGAGGTATTCTATAAGCAGCTGGCAGAAGTTGCTCAATCACGAGCACTTGTTCTCACAGGGGACTTTAACTTCCTGGACATACGCTAGAAATACAATACAGCCCTGAGGAAGCAGTCTAGAAGGTTCTTGGAGTACATGCAAGACAGCTTCCTGACTCATCTGATTAGTGACCCTACCTGAAAGTGTGCTCTGCTTGACCTGCTGTTAATGAAGAGAGAAGGACTGGTGGGAGATGTGGTGGTAGGGAGTTATCTTGGGCAGAGTAACCATGACATGGTAGAGTTCTCTATTCTTGATAAAGTCAGGAGGAAGATGGGTAAAACTGGACTTCTGGGGGGCAGACTTTGAACTGGTCAGGACAGTGGTTGTGAGGATCCCTTGGGACTCAGTCCTGAAGGGCAGAGGGGTCCAGGAAGGCTGGGCGCTCCTCAAGAAAGAAGTCTTAAAGACACAGGAGCAGGCTGTCCTTATGTGCCATGAGATGAGCCGGCAGGGAAGAAGACCTGAGTAGTTGAAGAAGGAATTTTTACTGAGTGTCCATGTCCTGGTTTCAGTTAGGACAGAATTAACTTTGTTCCTAGTAGCTGGTAGAATGCTATGTTTTGGCTTAGGATGAGAAGAGTGCTGATAATGCTGATGTTTTAACTGTTGCAGAGCAGTGCTTACACTAAGCCAAGGACTTTTCAGTTTCTCACTCTGTCCTGCCAGAGGGCAGGCTGGGGGTGCAGCAGGAGCTGGGAGGGTACAGACCCAGAACAACTGACCCAAACTAGCCAAAGGGGTATTCCATACCATCAGACATCATGCTAAACAATATTAAAAACAAAAATTTGGTTGGAAAGCTGCCAGGTGGAGAAGGACCTGGGAGTACTGATTGATAGTCGGCTGAATATGATCCAGCAGTGTGCTCAGGTGGCCAAGAAGGCCAACGGCATCCTGGCTTGCATAAGAAACAGTGTGGCCAGCAGGGCTAGGGAAGTGATTATCCCCCTGTACTCGGCTCTGGTGAGGCCGCACCTCGAGTACTGTATTCAGTTTGGGGCCCCTCACTACAAGAAGGACATCGAGGTGCTCAAAAGAGTCCAGAGAAGGGTGACGAAGCTGGCGAGGGGCCTGGAGAACAAGTTCTATGAGGAGCAGCTGAGGGAGCTGGGTTTGTTCAGCCTGGAGAAAAGGAGGCTCAGGGGCGACCTTATTGCTCTTTATAAGTACATTATAAAATGGAGGCTGTAGCGAGGTGGGGGTTGGTCTATTCTCCCACATGCGTGGTGACAGGACAAGGGGGAATGGGCTAAAGTTGCGCCAGGGTGTAAAAAACTTCTTTACTGAGAGGGGTGTTAGACATTGGAACAGGCTGCCCAGGGAAGTGGTGGCGTCACCATCCCTGGAGGTCTTTAAAAGATGTTTAGATGTTGAACTGATATGGTTTAGTGGAGGACTTGTTAGTTTTAGGTCAGGGGTTGGACTCGGTCATCTTGAGGTCACTTCCAACCTAGACAATTCTGTGATTCTGTAATATATAGGGGTGGCTAGCCGGGGGAGGGGGGCTGGACTGCTTGTGTTTAGGCTGGGCATTGGTCAGCAGGTGGTGAGCAATTGCATTGTGCATCACTTGTTTTGTACACATTATTATTAGTAGTACTATCATCATCATCATTATTATTATTATTGTTGTTATTAATATTTTCCTGTCTTAATAAACTGTCTTTATCTCAACTCACGGGCTTCACTTTCCCATTTCTCTCCCCCATCCCAGAGAGGGAGGGGGGGAGTGTGAGCAAACAGCTGTGTGATGTTTAGCTGCTGGCCAGGTCAAACCACGACAGTCCAGGAGAAAAAGAAAGTTTATGTCTGGTGGAAGAAGGGCCAGGCAACTCAGGGAGAGTACAAGGAAGTTGACAGATTATGCAGAGAAGAATCAGGAAGTCAAAAGCCCAACACAAGCTCAACCTGGCCACTATAGTTAAGAATAACAAAAAATGTTTTTACAAATATATTAATGGTAAGAAGAAGGCCACAGAGAATCTCCGTGCTTAACTGGACACGGAAAGGAACATGACTACTAATTATAAGGAGGAAGCTGAGGTTCTTAATGCCTTCTTTACCTCTATTTTAACTAATAAGACCACTTATCCTCTGGGTACTCAGCCTCACAAACTGGAAGTCTGTGATGGGGAGGAGAAGAAACCCCCCCACACTTCAGGTAGAAACACTTAGAAACCTGCTGCTTCACCTTGACTATCACAACTCCATGCAGCCAGGTGGGATCCACCTGAGGGTGCTGAGGGAGCTGGTAAATGTGATTGCTGGGCTGTATTCCATCATCTATCAGCAGTCATGGTCATCTGGAGAGGTCCTGGATAACTGGAGACTTGCTAATGTGATGCCCATCTATACGAAGGGTCATAAGGAGGACCTGGGGCCCATCAGCCTGAACTTGGTGCCAGGACAGGTGATGGAACAGGTCATCTTGAATGTACTCATGCAGCATATGCAGGACATCAGGCCCAGTCAACATGGGTTCATAAAAGGCAAGTCCTGCCTGACCAACCTCATCTCCTTCTACGACTGGGTGACCTCTGTGGTGGATGAGGGAAAGGCTGTTGATGTAGTTTATCTATATTTCAGTAAGGCCTTTGACATGGTCTTCCATAGTATTCTCCTGGAGAAGATGGAAGCCCATGGTTTGCACAGGTACACTCTTTGCTGGGTTAAAAACTGGCTGGATGTCCGGGCCCAGAGAGTGGTGGTGAATGGAGTTAAATCCATCTGGTGACAGGTCACCAGTGGTACTCCTCAGGTGTCCGTGTTGGGGCTCATCCTCTTTAATTTCTTTATTGATGACTTGGACAAGGGAATTGAGCGCACCCTCAGTAAGTTTGCATATGACACCAAGTTGGGGGGATGTATTGATGTGCTGAAGGGTAGGAAGGTCCTACAGAGGGATCTGGACAGGATGGGCAATGGGCCAATAGAATGAGGTTCAATATGGCTAAGTGCTTAGTCCTGCGTGTTGGTCACAACAAACCCCATGCAGCACTACATGACTGGGGGAGAGTGGCTCAAAACCTGTGCAGAGGAAAAGGATCTGGGGATGTTGGTCGATGCTCACCTGAACATGAGCCAGCAGTGTGCTCAGGTGGCCAAGAAGGCCAATGGCATCCTGGCTTGTATCAGGAATAGTGCAGCAAGCAGGACCAGGGAGGTAATTGTCCCCTTGTACTCTGCTCTGGTGAGGCTGCACCTTGAGTACTGTGTTCAGTTTGGGGCCCCTCACTACAAGAAGGACATCGAGGCCTTAGAGCATGTCCACAGAAGAGCCGTGAAGACGATGAATGGTCTGGAACACAAGTCCTATAAGGAGCGGCTGAGGGGAGTGGGGTTGTTTAGTCTGGAGAAGAGGAGGCTCAGGGGATAGCTTATTGTTCTCTACTGCTACCTGAAAGAAAGTTGTGGGGAGCTGAGGGTTGGCCTCTTGTCATAGATGACCAGTGATAGGACTAGAGGGAATGGCTTCAAGTTGCCCCAGGGGAGGTATAGGTTGGAAATTAGGAGACATTTCTTCTCAGAAAGAGTGCTCAGGCATTGGATTATGTTGCTCAGGGAGGTGGTGGTGTCACCGTTCCTGGGAGTGTTCAAGGAAAGGTTGCCCATGGTACTTAGGGACATGGTTTAGTGGGTGACATTGGTAGTAGGGTGATGGTTGGACCAGATGATCTTGGAGGCCTTTTCCAACCTTAATGATTCTATGGTTCTATTGTTCTCCAGTCTGAAGCTGCCTTGTTCCAAACTATGTCTGTTGCCTCTCATTCTCTCTCTTGTGTTGTACTATTGTGAATATCCTGACTACACTTAAGTAATCAACCTGTAGTTACTGGCAAGCTGCTTTCAGGTCCCTCCAAAGATATCTGTTCTCCAGGCTGAACAAGCCCAGATCCCTAGCCTCCCATTACTAGGACAGAGAAAGAACTAATTTTCATCTCACTTTTTCCAAAATCTGCAGGTTATTTTCTTCAGAATGGCTCCTCCTACTCCTCAGGCTCCTCAGACTGTATCAGTACAAGAAATTTTCCTTCCCAGGCATAGAACTTAGCCTTTCTACTTATTGAATATCATAAGGTTCATGTTTGTCCTTTCTGCAGCCCGTCCATATCCTTTGTTGGATCCCTGATCTCAACTGAATTGACTTATCCCATTAGGTTGGTGTCATGAAGAAACCAGATGAGAGTGCGCCCCGTTGCCTTCTCTGGGTCATTGATTAAGATATTAAAGAGGAGAATTGCAATACAGACACCTCTAGTATTCCACTTGTTAGTGGACTCTGGTTAGATGATGACCACTAGTCAAATATTTTTTATCTCCTCAGCTCCATATTCATCTAGAACATAATGACTTAATTCATATGTTGTGGGAGACAGTGTTCAAAGCTTTGCTAAAGCTGAGGTAGATGACATCCTTGGTATTATATGGGAATTATCTAAGGGACTGTCAAAATATCTTTGACACATTTGAAGAAAAAACCAAAAACTGCAAAAAGAGAAAAATATTTATACAAAAAATATAGACTTTAAAAGTTCACATTTTATTGTTTAAAACGGACACTAATTAATAAAGATTAACATCTCTGAAGAAGAGAAGTATGCAGGATAAGTAACTAAATGAATAAGGCCCTAGTACCTGAAAGATATAAATGATTTAAATACTTTTATAAGCTTTTGAACTCATGATAATGAGATTCGTCTCTAAATTCACCTATGAATTTGTGTCTCTGCCTGTAGTTAACAACATATGGGGAATGTGTTTGTGATCCTGTGAAGAGACAAAACAATTAATAGAAACTTGAGAAGTTTTACTCATTATTAAGTAGTTACTTTTGTCACCTGAGTAGCTGTCCAAATCATTTCAACTCAGTTTACTGGCTAGGTCTCTAATGGCTATGAAGCTTATCTATGTAATTCACTTGTTGATACTTATGTGAGAAGTATAAACTAAAAGCCATATTATAAAGGTGACAAAAATACTCCTTATATTATTAGAATACATAATCTAGGAATAAGATTTTAGTGAACATATTCAGGGTGCAAAGTAGTTTGCTATTGACACACTTGTCAGTGTTCTGAAAACATTAATGTGTGCACTGACGATCAAATAATGAACTCTATTGTCTCTTCCTTTTTTTCCCAGGTGTTTGTCTCCCAGTCAGTTTAACAACAACTTTTGAGCTTTTCATTCTGTTTCATTCAGTGGAATATACAATACACCAATATCAAGGTGGATGACACTTGCCCAGATGTTTTGGCATTGCTGAAATGCTAAACAATATTGATTTGTTATACTTTAAAAGGATTCAGGAATTATATTTGCCTAAGAGATTTTTTTTAGAGCCAACTAATTTCCTTCGTTAATCACATAATAATTAAAGATACGTATCACTTCTGGGCATGATCTATTAGCTTATGATTCCTTTAAAAATGGTGGTTCCCCCAGCCACATTAGAAAGATGAAGGATTGCATGAATCAAAGATTCATAAACCTAGTTATAGAGTGTCATCAGAAAATTAAGGACAGAATAAAAGATTATCTGTGATGGTTCAGAAGAAAAAGCAATGAAATGAAGGGCAAACAGGACTATATCAAATTCATCACTTCTAGTTATGTGATAGGGGCAGATGTCTTTACATCTGCTACACTATACTACATACTGAAGAGTAAGCACTACAGTTCTGCTTACCAGAAAAAGAAAAAAAAAAAAAAAGGTTCTTCACATTGGTATAAAAGTATTTTACTTTTGGCATGTACTCACCAAAGAGTTCTTCAGAGGATGATAATTTAATATTTTATTTTATTTTATTTTATTTTATTTTATTTTATTTTATTTTATTTTATTTTATTTTATTTATTTTATTTTATTTTAATGTTTTTAATTTAAACACAGTAATACCTTTGAGGTTGTTCATAATCTTAATAGTAACTGTGGTTGGCTAAATATTAAACCATTACACCAAATATAAAATACAAAACATATAAAATATAAAATAAATATTTGTTGTTAATATTTTTATTTCACATAGTATTACACAATTAAGAGAAAATCGTGGTTATCTTGCCCCAAATTTGGATCCAGTTTCTGAGATTGTTTCTATATGTGTGTATAAAATATGCATGAATTTACAAAACTTCAGAATTATAAATTTTTTTGTTTGTTTGTTTGTTTTTCGTAAACCCATTTATTTTCAGAATCATAAGCGTACCTGATAAAATGCAAACGTCCTAAAATAATTTAAATATTTTTCAGTTAATTTACTCTTTTTGTGCTATCTTGTCTGATGTCACTTGAATGAAAACACTCAAATGAAAATGGTTTCATTTTCATTGTGTTTATTTGGAAGGTTAACACATGGCTTGGCTACTTCTGATTGCTTATAGTGAAAAAAAAAAAAAAAAAAAAAAAAAGAAACCCAAATCCATAAAAGTTCTGAATCATCTCCTATACTTGGTCTAAAAGTGAGTTAACTGATTAACATTTATTATCATCATTTAATATTGCTGTTTGTGTTATTTTTGTAGTACCTTAGTCTGTAATCTTACCATGTGTTTTTTGTACAGTAGTTTGTTACTTTTATATAATTTTCTTATTTCAATTCATGTTGTGTTCCTTTACTAAGACTTACTGTCTTTGTAACAGAAAAGTTCATAGGTACATTTCTGAAGTGAATGCTGAAGCATTATTTTGAAAAAAAAAAAAAAAAAGATGGTATATTTAGAAGTAATCTTTTTTTTCTTTCTTTTTTTCTTTTCTTTGATTTTTTTTTTTTTCTTAGTTCTAAACTACATATACTATATAATAAAGATAACATTTGCCTTGAAAAAGTAGAGTATGAACAAAATGTAATGATCATAAAGTAGGAACTGAACTAAGAAAGAGAAGCTCACAAATTTAATGTACAAATTGGACAGAACAGAACTGAAGTTATAAAAATATCAAATGCTATCAACAAGAAAAATAAGATGTGTAAAATGTATTGTGGTTAAAAAAAAATATTCTGTAACTGTGGTTTATTGATAATGCAGAGATGAATTTATCCAAACCTCATTCTTCTCTTAATCCCGTCACTCTTTCAAGTACAAACTTGCCGTCTAAGTTTTGTAGTGTTTTCTTTATTCATTAACTCCAGCCAGGAATATCTCTTCACACATTTAACTGAGCATGTGGTGTTTGTTAATCAAAATTATTCTATATCAAGTGTTTAATAACATATGTGAGTATCCCACAGTCTTCAACTCTTTTTACTATGGGTACTGTCTCTGTTGAGTTGTATACGTTCACTGACAAAATCTCTTCACTGCCCTTGAGTTTCACAGCACATGCACATTGAAGTCTTAATAGCTGATTTGTATCCAGTTTCAAAAACCTTAAAATACCACAATCTTCCAACCTTCTAATATAAGTTGTCAGGTTTGTTTCAGTGGCATTTGGGCTTAACTGGGCAAGGAGATGGAAAATATGTAACTAACATTATATCTGAGTATATGCTTCATTGTTTCCTAATAATGTTTGAATGTCTACTTTATTTATTTATTTATTTATTTATTTATTTATTAAGAAATCAAGGGGAAATACCAACTCCAACTCCATTATCCAAAGACGGGACAGAATTGGCCAATTAGGTTTTCGTGAATAGATGGGATCTGAGGGTGATGGTGGAGCTGGTTGATACCACTGTAAGGCTGTAAAGCAAACCACCCATCATAAAGAAAGGCAAAATGCCTTCCAAGTGACTACAATCTGGTTGGCCTCACCTCAGTGCCCTGGGCAGGTGATTGCAGTCAATCCTTCTGGAAGACATATTCAAACACATTAAGAATAAAAAAGGTAGCAGCCAACATAGTTTCATCATGCACAAATCATGCCAGACCAGATTTTGGTGATGAAGTGAATGCTGTGGAGAAAGGGAGGGCAATCAATGCTGTATACCTTGACATTAACAAGGCCTTTGACACACTCTCACAAAGACTCTTTATCATTGATATGGTAAGATACATGGATAATAAAGTGGGTGGAAAATCAGCTGGTCAGTCAAGCTCAAAGAGCAGTGATTAGTCATGCAAAGTCCAGCTGGTAATAAGCGGCATCCTTCGGGGATCAGTACTGGATCAAGTACTGTTGTCTGCATTAAAGGCATGTACAGAATGCACTCTCAGCCAATTTGTGAATAAGTGGTTGGTGAAGTGGAGGGCAAGGCTGCTGTTTAGAGGGACCTGGGCAGGCTGAAGAAATGGGTTAATAGGAACCTCACAAATTTCAGCAGAAACAAGTGCAAAATCCTGCACAAGGAGAGGAAGAATCTCATGCAACATTACAGGCTGGTGGCCAACCAGCAAGCTGAAATGTAGTTTTGAAGAAAAGCATTTGGGGATCCCAATGGACATCAAATTGAATGCTATTTAGCAGCAGCAAGCATCCTGAGTTCTATTAGTAAGAATGTGGTCAGCAGGTCCAGTGCAGTGATCCTTCCTCTCTGTTTGACATTTGTAAAAGAGGATGTATCTGGAGTGGTATGTGCCACTTTGAGCTCCCCATTTCAAGAAATATATCAGCACAGATATGATACAGATATATGTAAGACATATGACACAGATATATGTAAGTCAAGCAGAGAGTGACTAAGATGGACTGAAGTACATGACATGAGAAGAAGCAGAGGAAACAATTTTTTTTCTGCCTTAACAATAGAAGGCTCAGGGGAGTTCTTGTTGCTGTCTACAACTATGTAATGGGAAAATACTGAGTGGTTAGAGACAGATATTTACCAGATATGCACAGTGATAGGATGGGAGGAAATGGACACAAGTTAGAACATAGAAGTGCCGACTAGATATAGGGGAACAGGTTACCCTGAGAGTTTGTGGAAGCTCCATCCTTGAAGATGTTTGAGGTTTGACTGTAAACAGCCCAAAACAACCTGCTTTAATTCGACCTCAGAAAAGCAGGGGTCAGATGTCCCTTCCAACCTAAATTATTCCATGATTCTATTATTCTGTGAACTTGCCTGTGTTCATTAGCACTTTTTATTACAGGAACTCTTTACACAGGTAATTAATTCACTGTGGAAGCTGGCCAGAGCTGACAAAATACGTGATTTCATACACCAAATACACATTTTCTTGCCAAATTGGTGCTATAAAAGCTGAACAAAGAGTAGCAATAAAATGCTTTTGCACAGTAGATAATGAGAAACCACGATTTACACCAAACATATTCAAACTCAGGCTGAGCATCTCTTACAAAATAGACATCTTCATGTAGATAAATTCATCTAGCATCCATTTTCTCTTTCCTTGGAAAACACTTCTACACCTTTTGGTTTTAGCTGGAATCACTCATCTCCTCAGTAATTTCTTCAGAAATCTACATACCTGCTTAAAGGTAGGCAGAAATCAATAGGTAGAAAGTCTTTCCATAATCCTATATACATTCTCATTCCATCATACCAGTCACAGTCTACACATTCTCTCTGCTACATAAAACAGTAGAGACATTATCTGCAGACAGCAAAGTGTATTATCAATTACATATTACCAAAAGAAGAAACACATCTCCCTATTTCTTTCACATTTGCCAGGCCTATCTTTCATCCAATTACAAAGGAGACAAGGTTGGTTAGTGCCGCACAACCTGATTCAAAATACAACATCAACCATTCTCATGGGATATGGCAAATTACAGTTTAACTATAACTACCATATCCCAGACATCCACTGACAAACAACTTTTCTACTAGTTTCATAAGGATACCATGCTAGAAATAGACCAGCACCAATTATTTCCTTGTCAGTCTTACCAAGAGAAACACATTCACCCAGCTGCTCACTGTATCTCCATGATCAGGCTCTCCTCTTGCTACAATAGCTTTCAAGACTGAAGTTTGCCCATCTTTAGATCCTGGCTTCCTCTCCAGAAACTCAGAGATTCCTTCTCTCAAACTAGCAGAAGTGTATTGCTCCAAATATTGTAGGTAAAATGAGGACAGGCCATGGACATGGATCCTACCCTAACCTACCCCTTTACCTGATTAAGATTTTAGGAAACATAATCTAAATTTGCAGTTAGCTCTGTTTTGAGCAGGAAGCTTGACTAGGTGATTTTCAGAGTTCTCTTACAGACTTTCCCCTCCCCCTCCCCCCCCTGCAAATTGGTTATAGAACACATGCAGTGAACTAGCTCACTAAACTGTGCCTTGCATATTCTTTAGCACTGACAATCTTCATGCCAGCAATCTGGGCCTGCCAGTATGAATGAAAGGTGACCTTTTTCTTTATCTCTGAAAATCTTCCTGGAAGCTTACTCTTCAGCACAGCTCTTCCTCCTAGAATTTCTAAGAAGAGGCATGCTTCCTATTTGTTATCCCCAGACTGTGCCTCAAGCATAGCTGCATGCTGTGAGGGATGAAGCCTGCCACAAAGATGTTCCTGGCAATCTGTGGGACATAATGTGGCATATAAGAACAATGCAGGCAACAACAAAATATGTTTAGAGTGTCAAAAGACAATTATATTATAAAGTGACTCTAGCGTTGAATAATACTTACTTCAAAGTAAGACTGCTTTGAAGAAGCATCCAAAGGATGGAAGAAGATGGAAGAAGACAGATTCAGAAGAGGTAAAAAGTGATTCCTATACAAGAAAAAGAAGAAGAAAATATGAGAGGGATAACAATCAGAATCTCAAGTGTCCTTTATAATTTGTTCTTGAAGAAAAGTTTGAGAAGTAATGCACAGTAACATGTGGATGGGAATGTAGACTGCCTGAGTTTGCATACCTTTTCTCACCAACATTGCTTTAGTTGATGTGTTAGCTTAGTCCAGAATGAAATTGCACTGATGATCAGGTTACTGTCTAAACTTCAAAAACAGCATATAAATACTTCTTTCTGCTCTGCCATTGTCACATTGCATTACCTTAAATAAATCTGTCTATATCTTATCTGGAAAATGTGAAAAGAAAAGAAAAAAAATGTTTGCCTTACATTGCAAGTATTAAGATTAACTAGTTAATGCGGTAGAGCTCATTTTTGCCGCGGCTTCCTGTTGCCTACAACAGAGGCATATATAGAAACCAAAGGAATTGCAGGTTTAAACTATATAGTTTTCTTATTCAGAGAGAAAGAAAGAATAGACATAGATTGTCTGAGATTTCAGTTTCCTTTTCTTTTCCCTGATATGTCTCCATTTAGAAGACTAATGCTCTAATAATACTTGGTACTCATTTGGACATTTAGATGAGACATTTGGGTTTCTTAAGTAGTATTGCGTTAGACTTAAGCTACTTCATAAATAAATGATGACCTAAAAAAAAATAATAAAAATCTACATTTCATCGTATTATGGAAAGAAGGGCTATTATAGAAAGAAAAACTCCAGGGTGTTACTGCAGCAGTCCGTCAATATGTATATGGCATTATCATGTTCTTTAACCACTTTGGTCTGCAATAAATGAATTTAGTGGGCTCTTCTTTGGTCTTAGAAACATTACACTGTATATTTTTTTTTATTCATTTTAAGTTTTGCATGCGTGTGTGTGTATGTGTAAGTATGTATATGTAAATATATATACATATAAGTATCTATGAGTATGCACATGGGTAGATAAATATATGTTGTAAATATGTACATACTTATATGTAATTATAGATACAAACATGTATGTATATTCATTTTATCTTCTGAATTTATTAAATTCCTATTGTGGAATGTGTTTTCTGGACAAGCCTTCGCAAGTCTTTCTGTCATTCTGTATTCTTCACAGAATTAGACAATGCTGCCTTTGGAACTACCAATACCAACCAGACGGCTAGCTCAATTCTGACTGAGTTATCAGTGTAGGCATATTGTTATTTCCTAGCTGTAAAGTAAAAGGATAGTTGAGCAGATAAATATGTTAAAGACATTAAGACAAATTGTCTTATTAAATACAATAAGACAAAAATACAATAAGAGAAATACTGAAATACTTACTGACATAATGAGACCAGGTATACATATAACTAAACACAAGAGAATCACAAAGGACAATAAAGGACAATTTCATCCCATCATCCTGTTTTCTTAACCAAAAAAAAAAAAAAAAAAAAAAAAAAGCAAACAAAAAGAAACCAACAAACCACTTATTAAACATCTTTTGACAGTCTGATTCAGCAAAGCAATTGAACATGAACTTAACTTGAAGTCAACAGCACTTACTACTTCCCTGTAATTAATTATGTACTTAAATGGTTTGTTGAATTTGTAATTTAATGTTAATGCATATGAAGTGAGGTGTTTTAGCATTTTTTATTTTATTTTTTTTATTTTTCCCAAAACACAATTTGAAGAAGAAATTCCTTGACTAAGTTTCTAATTGGTTTATTCATGCTCAGATTTTGCAGCTGAGATTGTCCTCTACAAAAGAACCTGGTACAAAACAGTAAGCTCCTTCCTTTAAAAATCATATGGTAGCTATCAAGTATTTTCCACATCCTTTCCTGAAAGATAGAATACTTACACCTTGCATACAATTTGTTTCTATTTTTATTTTGGTAAGTTAAGGAATATATATTTCTTATAGTAATGTTATTGTTTACTAAATAACTTGTCTCCCATTATTCCCTTGTAAACTCTTTTTTCACTGCTCTGAATTCTAATAGATGCAGTGTTTTCCTATATTGTTCATCTCATTTGTTATTCAGCAGAAGAAAAAAAAAAAAAGATTCCTGAGAAAGAGCTTGTTGTAAGATTACATGTACTGTACAGTTACAAAAATTAAGTTTAAACTATGTTTATATTTTTTACAACTGTACAAAAGTATTTAGATAAACAGACTATTGAAATAGATACAAAGAGACTTTTCAGACTCTTCTGCCAAGTGTAGAACAATGAGTAGTCCGTGAAGGTCATGAAGGTTACATTTTTAAGATCCACCAATCTATTGAAAAAATATTTTTTAATTCAGTCAGTTACTTCCTTACAAGTATGTGTTTTTCCTCACACTGAAGTCCTCCTAGAACATTGTAAAATTACATCTAGAGCTGCTTTAGAACTCTTTGTAACTCCCGTCTTATGTTGTTGTTGTTCTTTTCTTTTTCTCTGTTTACTTTTGAAGTGCTTTTCCTGCAATTGCTCACATAATTTTTCTTGATGCTGAGTCTGCAAGACATTGCAGTAATCAGTTAATCAGTAACAACACATTTTTGTATTCCTAATGCATGATTAAATTAATATAGTTTACACGAGTTATTTTACAGAAATCATTGACTCATCAAACAAATAAATACAGTAGTTAATTAAATTTCTTCTGATTTTCATATAATTTCTGATTATATGAAAATATCATTTTCAAAATAAGGTCAGGATTTTTGCGTGTTAGTTATAAGTAAGTAACAGTTTCTAAAAATTACATTACAGATAAACTTAACTCACAGGAAAAAAAAAATAAAGCAAGACAAAATAACATTATTTACCCAGATAACTTAATTTCTCTGGTTCTGGTCAAATTTAGTTTTTTCTCACTGTCATCATGATATGGCTCTGATGTCTTAGAAAAGAAAAAATATCTCAAGATCTTTTCCTGACAGCAACACAAGATGTTTAAAATGTTTTAAATGAATTTATGAAACAAAAGATGTTTGATACATATAAATATATTTCAACTTAATTTGAAATATATTTTATTCTTTATCACATTTTTTTACATTTTTATATATTTAATTTATATGTTGAAGATTTTTTGTTTCTTATCATCATTTGTTCACAGTTTCTTCTTCGATTTTTGTTATTCTTTAGTAGTATTTATAATAAGTAAATAAGTAAAAAAAATAAAGAAATAAATCTTGGAGACAGTGTTCAAAATATCAACATAGTTTTTCGTCATCAGAAATATTTTAAATTAGGATGTTGTCATCTATTACTTAAATTGTACCTTTAAATTAAAAAATCCCTGACAGCTTTCTCTCTAACTGAAAAGCCATCAAGTTGCCCGTTCCTGGGGTAAGAATTTTTCTTTACTATGACAGATCAAATTCTAGTCCTGTTTGAAACATTTTTAGACAAAACAGAGATTGAAACAGATGGCTTTAAAAATGCATGAATCAGTATCTGCTGATATGAGATCATTCCTAGAAGCGGAGTCTCTGAGGTACCTGTGCATGTTCACACAGTTAGCTTGGAAATCATTAACAAAGATTAAGACCTTTTTTTTTTTTTTTTTTTTTTTTTTAATTAGGTTATCTTTCTTAGTTAATATGAATATCCAGAGGACTACTTTTTATTAAAAGAGCTGACTTCAGACATACATTTCATTCCCTTACACATTTGAGTCCTCCATTATAAGAATGCTGTACTGACAAAGTTATATAAAATGGTTAAATTATCCTGCTTTATACATGGGCAAACAGGGCATAGGCACTGTCTGAATGGACCACAATCATGCAACAAGTTATAGCACAACAGAAATAAAATACATTTGATCAACACATTTCATACAATTAAAATAATTGTATAGTAATAACTGACTTTTTTTACTGTGTGCAGCCAACATATAATTCTATGTGTTTTCTGACCGTAATCTGCTATCGCATTAATACCATCACTTATTTAGAAGGTTTTGCAATGTCTTATACCTTGATAACATATTAAAGAATTTTAGCATGGATATGATTTTAGGCAAATGTGTATCTGTACCAGATGAACATAACTGAAAATTCTAGATATCATCAGTACCTCTTAGTAAATCCATCTATAGATGCATAATACACTCTTCAGACACTGAAGGTCACTGAAAAGCTATATGAAATGTATGACCTTTAATTGTAACTGAATATTTTCCACTGGGTTATTCTTTATAAATCCATTGTAACTCCATAGGCTGTTGACCATGGTTGGGATTTTTCAGGGATTGTTGAGGGGAATCAATAAAAACTGATAATGGGAGGCTATGGATTTTAGCTTTCAGCATGTTTTCCCTAGACAGTTCTTGGTAGAAACGGTTCAAAATTCAGAACTCCCTGAAATACTCCCAGGACTTTTATAAAGTTTATTTAACACAAAAGTTTGGATGTACGGAGCTAGAATAATGAGCATGTTTATTTTTTGACTTCATACAGCTGGTTCACTGATCATCTTATTCTCTCTGGGCTGCAGAGAAATACTTGCTTCACTGTGATCTCTTCCATGGGCTTCAGGTAAATCTCTGCTCTGGCTCCTGGAGCATGTCATTCTCCCTCTTTGGCCTTGGTGTTCACAGTGTTGTTTTCTCACACTTTTGTGTTCTTAGTCCTCCTCTGCCTGCTTGGTATTTTGCCTTTTCTAAGGGATAGAGGTGTCACCATCTTGTTCACAGAGGTTCAGCTACATACACCCTGTCGTGGACCAGCCAGCCATGTACAGCACAGGGCAGCCTGTTCTCACAGAGGCCCAGTTGACAGTTGCAGTTCCCAGTTGCCAACACCTTTCCATGGACACCCAGTACACCTCAATATTCACTAATACCAGAAGTTGAACTGGCTGAACTCCTCAAAGATCTTGGTTTTATTTTTGATCCAATTGAAAATTCTATGTATCAGTCTTGCAAATATATTTTGGAACAACTTTCAGGACAAAAATTGTCTATGATTTATTTAAGAAAAACTTTCATCTTGATCATGATAACTGGTCATTATTTAGCCTTTGTACTACTAACATATTGCCTATGATTAATGTCACAGGTTTGCTAGTAGATGCAGAATTTCATTAAGATATTTATCAGCTGTTTTTTTGAATAAACTTACATTAAATATTTAAATTGTAAGAAAAAGACACTTTTATTTTATTTTTTATTTTTTAACAGGACTTTATCTTGTTTGTAAATCTAATTTTCAAAATTTCTGAACAACCAGTGTATTTATTAGTAGGAGTAATAAATACCAAACTCACATTTTGTAAATTTTCATCAAAACATATTCCTTTAAACAACCAATGGGATTTGGTTGGAAACTTAATTCTTCCTTTTGCATTATGGCTTTTAAACTCTTGCTTGCTTAGAGAACTGATTGGATTTGTTTTAGTTTTATCAGTAGGCCTACTCAAAATCTTTTTCATTGTCTTCATTATTTTGAAATATTTTTTCTTGAATTTTCCTTAATCCTACCTCAATATGTTGTACCTTGCACTTTAATTGTTAGTTGTGTATCACTGTTTGAATGCTTGTTTCAATGTTTCAAATGTATGCATGCAACTTCATATGTTAAGCTCTAAGAATTCCTTCCTACTCATTGATCAGTGGCAGCCTCAATAAAAGCATTTATGACAAAGAAATGTGTCAAAATCAGTATTTTACGTTGTATAAATGATAATTTATGACATTCAGCAGAGTACCCAAAAGGTTGAGCAAACTTCACATACGTAGTAGAAATCCTATTTGCTGTTAAATAATGGCATTTTAGCTCATACTATACCATTCTATACCATACTAGCATGCCAGTACTAGTTGGTAAATGGGAAACATAAACAATTAAAACAAACATACAACAAAAACAAGAAAACCTAGAAGTTTTCTTTACTATTTGATTACATTTTTAACAAAAGTCAGTTTCTCCTCACAATATAGACTATCATATTTTGGTCCAATTTTTAACTGAAAAAATATGGTGAACTCACAAATTAACTCCTAACTCACAAATTCTAACAAACTTTACTTTGCAAGTTCTGTCCTTTAGATCTTTCCTTTTTATGATAACCTCAATTTTTTTTTCTTTTTATGCTAATCACAAATGAAGAAAAAATAAAGATTTCCAAACATACAAACAATTAGATTTATATTATGGATGATTATGTAATACACACACACATATATGCATATTTATTTATTTATTTATTTTTTTCTCAGAAGTGTTACTAGTCTGCTATCAGTTGTGTTTTCAACTGTAGTAAGTAGTATTTGAATCCTTGGTTTCCCTTTTCTTTATTTTTCACCCTGCATATCAGTAGTTTAGAGCAGCTGTTCTTTGGAGCACATCTCAGAGGCCAAAAAGAATATTAGTGAAAATCTTTGCATTTTCTTGTTACTTATCTCTTCATAAGCTGAAACAAAGGCAATCCAATAAACTTTTTCTTCATCTTCTAGGGTTTCTATCATTGTCTCTTATTTTAAGTAAAGCACTTTTGAAAGACAAAGTGTTCTTGGGACCATGAGACCTCAACCTTCTGAACAAAAACCAAAATCAAAACCAAACCAAACCAAACCAAAACCCCTCTGCTAGTTTTAAAAAGTTGATCTAAGCTTTGTTTTTGGAGGCTACCTCCTAACTACAACCCATTCCCATAATATTTGTCCTTCATTTGTAATGGCAGAGACTATATTTTGTCTACTGAGGACAGACTATTTATTTTTCCTTTTGCTTATTAAAACATCTGGCAAATTACAATCATACCATGACCTACCAATATTAAATTTGTTTCTATAGTCTTAGTTCATGTGTAATGATGACAATAATAGTGACAATAGCTTTATCGCAGTATTATAAGGCATATTATGACAGCAAGCACTGATCAGTCTTTCTGGGCCTCTGTATTCCTGTATATCTATCTAACCTGGGGTGAATCAAGTCTGCCGTCTCAGATAACTATCTCAACTGTTGCAGAGTAACTATCTAATTAATTCAGTTTCTGTATGTACGACATATCAGAACGTAAGACCTAAAGCTCTGCAGGTTTTCTCTTCAAAAGTTATAAAACTTCAGGAAAAAGTCGTGAATAACAACAATATCTTGCACAGGTTAGAATCCTCTCTGAATTTTTTATCTTCTTTTGTTGGTGAGACACGTCTGAAATGCTGAGTAGAATCTTGATTTATATTCACCAAAGATTTGAAATTCAGAACATGTTTAGAGAATAACTTCTAGAATCTTTAGGGAGGGAAACAGAGAGCTTATGGTATGAGAAAAGAAAAGGAGAGGGGATATTACTGTTGTCTACCAAAATTTGTAGTGGAAAGAAAGGATGAGCAGAGAAGGAAAAGTTAAGGTCATTTAAACTAAGGGAATTAATGGTATGAAAAAATCTGATATGGACTACATACAAATAAGTTTATTAAAACAGACTACTACAGGTATGTTTTAAGCATAGAAAAGGAATATATTTATCAAATCACATGCCTGCAGCCTTCCCAAAGGCTCTATCTTTCTCTCAATAATTTCTTCAAAACCATGTCCACCTACATTTTACCACTTTCTGTTATTATTTTTTTTCCTGTTTCCTTATGGTTTGCTTCTTCTCTGTATTACATTTTTTCCAGAGAAACGGCATTGCTTGGCAGCTTGCCTAGGGAAAGGGTGGAAATATTATTTTTGCACTCCAGGAATGACATTCTGTAGGCACCAAAAGATATGTTATTATTCCATGGTGGAAAACTTTCTGATGTATGCATTAAAAAGTATATAAACTCACAAACTACTCTATAGTTGCCTCTGGGCTTACCTATGAGTATATGTGCATTCTTTTCCATTCTATTAATTTTTAATGTAACCCCATTTCTGACTTTTACTTTACTTTATCCCCATAAAACAATACTAACTTCAGTAACCAGTTAACATCAAGACTTCTGTTTTACTGTCCATGTTTTTGACATCTTTAAACACAGTGTATTTTTAATATTTAAATTTGATATGTAAAATGTCAATTTCCTAAATCAAGTTACAAGATAATACCATGTTTCTTTCTTGTCAGATTATTAACGATTGAAGTGTCTGTGAAGTAGTGTGTATATATACATAATTCCAAGCAACTTTATTCTGATGCAAGACGATGTAGCAAAGTTGCTTTTTCTTTCTTTCTTTCTTTCTTTCTTTCTTTCTTTCTTTCTTTCTTTCTTTCTTTCTTTCTTTCTTTCTTTCTTTCTTTCTTTCTTTCTTTCTTTCTTTCTTTCTTTCTTTCTTTCTTTCTTTCTTTCTTTCTTTCTTCTCTCTTCCTTCTCTCCTTCCTTCTCTCTTTCTCTCCTTCCTTCTCTCTTTCTCTCCTTCCTTCTCTCTTTCTCTCTTTCTCTCTCTCTTTCATTCATTTCCTTCCTTCCTTCCTTCCTTCCTTCCTTCCTTCCTTCCTTCCTTCCTTCCTTCCTTCCTTCCTTCCTTCCTTCCTTCCTTCCTTCCTTCCTTCCTTCCTTCCTTCCTTCCTTCCTTCCCTATACCCTTCACTAGGATCCCTGACCTTTGGACACGGAGTAGCTTATAGAGGATCCCATGCTCGAGCAGGGTCAAAACAGAGAAGATGTTATGTACTGACTATAACCCTCTACCTCACTGTCATATTAAGAGGTGTAGTCAATTAACCGTTATGGGTCTGGTCAGATTCAGAGCACTGAACTACCATGGTCATGGATTCACCAATAACGTATAACCACCCTTACTCTAGTTGCGTTCAATGAGAACTATCACGGCTAGGAACAATGCAGTTAAGTGCAATTTATTACAGCAACAGATACTCAGGTTCTTTTGATTGCTGGTAATAATTTACTGTCTGCAAAAGCAAGCTAGCATGCAGGCATGCAGCCTGGAAATTAATGTGTTAAAAGGCACAAAGACTCTGTAGAGATTTCTAAGTTTCCACGGAGACACACAGTATAACCAAGTGTTCAAATCTCACACAAAGGTGTCCCAATGTGGAAGGAAGAGAGACTCAGCCCATCAACTGGTCCCAGGAGTCCGGAGATCCTCAGGATGGTGTATTCCCTTGGGATGGTATCTCCCCTGACAGTGGTATCTTCTCTAACATCCCCTCTCTCTTAGTCCAATTTATATTATTTTCTATCTTTTAGTTGGAGCTTGAGTGACTCTAGTCAAGCATATCTTAGTTATGACTGGTGAAAAGTTTCCCCACCTCCATTTAAAGGAATAGGCTCTGAGAAATTCAGAGCACATGCTCAGTGAGGGGTAGTCACACCTTGGAAGCCAGTAGCTTTTGGGATGGATGTGTGTTTTGGTATTGTAAAGATATTATAGTGAGCAAAAGTACACTAGAGTACAGCATTTGTCAAAATATGACAGGTCATCAGCTCAGAGTAGCAAAAAGTGTGACTTATCGGTCTCGGTGTGCACAAGAACAATTGAGCCCCCACCTGGACACAGAGCCTAGCCATGGTGTTTCCACTCCACTCCATGCTCCATTCTGTTCCTTAGAGTCAGCACACAAGGTTCCCCCAGTGCGATGGCATCTAAGGTTGGAAGCCTAGAGAACTCTCAGGTAATGCAGCTACCCTGAAAGCTGTACATTTGTACCCAATGCTGTACATTTTCTTTAAAATGTGAATATTACTTTTATTTTCCTGGTTACTTTAGGCAATTGCACCACACTCATATAGCCACTATACTGCACACCGTGGGACATTGTGGAGTCAACATTGAAGAAATCAAGCTGAGCCTGGGAAAGGGTGGTGGAAAGGTACTGTTTTCACATTTGTATTCCAAATCCATTCTACTTGGCAGTAAATTATTTTTCCCTGATTTTAACCTGGTTAGCCCATGACTAAATGGTAGGTGATCTCCATGTCTTTAACTTGACCAATGAGCTTTCTTGTTCTTGTTTTTTCATAATTTCTCTTCTCCTGCTGAGATGGAGAGTGAAGGAGCAGCTTGGTGGGAGTTCAGATGTTAGCCAAGGTTAACCCACTACAGTGTCATCTCTGATTTATTTTATTTTATTTTATTTTATTTTATTTTATTTTATTTTGCTATTTTTATGGTTGCATAAACTTCCATAATATTTATACTGAATATAAGAAAAATAGTAAATTCTAAGTAGACTTGGGTAAAATAAAATCTTAGTTATTAAAAATAGAAATTATCTTCAATTTGTATTGAACTGTAAAAATTATAATTGGTGTTTCTTTAGCTGTCAAGGTCTTGATTGAAATAATTCCAATATATCCTATTGCTTTTAAATATCAGCAAGGAAAATAAATGTATTGAGCTTAGAAGCTGGATTATTGAAACACAGTTTGCAGTGAAAAGAAGACAAACATAAAAATCTGAAATGTCAAGTTCTGAAACTGTATCTACTCACTGAAGTAAATTATATGTTAAAAGTATGTAGACTGTTCCTGCATGTAAGGTAGCAACTTTTAGAAAAACGAAAGTAAAAACAACAAGAACAAAAAATTATTCCGAACTCATGATAGTGTAATCCTTTGTCTTCATGGTGTCAGATGAATACTGAATGTGGTTTCAAGTTGTCCTTTGTGAAGTTTGATGCTTCTGGCTAAAATATGTCTAAACCTGGCTAAAATATGTCTACACAGTTTTTAAAAGGATTATTTCCTGTATTCAGAAGTTTTCAGTCAAGGCAAAAAGAGGAATCTTGATATTTTTCAATTTTTGTTTTATATTTTATTTATTGTAGTAAAATATTTTGGAAGGGATATGCTAGGTTATTGCACCACTCCTCGATGTGGCACGTGTCTTAAAATGCACCCTAGAAATGCAGCAAGCTCCATCTTGGAAATACATTTTATTTATTTATTTTTTTTTCCTGCTCCTTTTACCTTAAGGTGGACACTTGCTTAGGATTAAATTAATGGTTTCTCTGATTCAGTAACATTTTCAAAAATTATTTGAGATCATAGTCTTGAACTACTGGAGTCACCTCTGTTTTATGTAATTCTACTTATTTATGTTAATACTAATTTAAAACTCCTTTGTCGCAGGTTAAATAGAAATTGCACTCATGAAGTATTGTAAAAATGAGTCCTTTTTATATATATATATATATATATATATTTAATTTTAAAAGTCAGATAAAGACTGTAAAATTCTGATTAGATAATATGCCACTTTATCCCAGTTTAAAGATATGAGAAAGCTCATTCAAGTAATAAGTAAACAAATAAATAAACAAAAAAAGAGATAAATTGGAATACGTTGTATGTCTTCCAAATAAAATTTGATTTCCTTTGTGTATTATATAAATTTCAATCAACATTTATATACTTTTTTTTAAATTAAATTACAATATGGAGAAAATATATCTAAATTAGTAAGAGATATATTACCTATGTTTAAAATGTAAGTGATAATAAATAAATAAAAAATAAATAGAACAAAACAGCAAAAATTAGACTATAAAAGTAAGGTTATAAAAATTATAAATAAAACTATAAGCATGAATTTCATATTTTAAAATATTTGTTTAGACTTAGGTTAGAGGGAGATACTGGAAAGTAATATATAAAAATAAATAAATAAATAAATAAATAAATAAATAAATAAATAAAAATCTTAAAGTGTTCTTATCCTGCAAACATAGCCTACTTTTAAGGTTTTGTGTTAAACTTCAATTTTACACTGGCTTCAATAAAAGCTTCAATAAAGTGTTGGGTAATTTAATAATCTAAAGCCAATTAATTATTTGTAAAACTGTACTATAAGAATCCTTAATTTAATAAAACATACAACCCTGGAAGCAAAGTAGGTCATTATACAGTACACAAACAGAAAGTGCATCATGACTGTAAATGTTTCTGTTTAAAAGAAAACAAAAGATGGTATCTTCACAGTGCAAATGAGAGATACACCATCATCTATCAGCAGTCATGGTCAACTGGAGAGGGCCTGAATGACTGGAGATTTGCTAATGTGATGCCCATCTACAAGAAGGGTCATTAGGAGGACTTGATTAACTGCAGGCCTGTCAGCCTAATCTCGGTGCCAGGAAAGGTGATGGAACAGGTCTATATGTACGTATGTCTGAATGCAGACATATGTACATACATGCATATGTGTCACACAGCATATGTGGGACAACCTGGGGATCAGGACCAGCCAGCATGGGTTCATGAAAGGCAAGTCCTGCCTAACCAATTTCATTTCCTTCTATGACCAGGTGACCTGCCTGGTGGATGAGGGAAAGGCAGTTGATATAGTTTACCTAGACTTCAGCAAAGCCTTTGTAAATGTCTCCCACAGTATTCTCCTGGAGAAGCTGGCACCCCATGGCTTGCACAAGTACAAACTTTTCTGGGTTAAAAACTGGCTGAATGTCCGGACCCGGAGAGTGGTGGTGAACGGAGTGAAATCCAGCTGGCGACTGGTCACCAGTGGTGTTCCTCAGGTGTCTGTGTTGGGGCCAATCCTCTTTAATATCTTTGTTGATGGTTTGGATGAGGGAATTGAGTGCACCCTCAGTAAGTTTGCATAAGTTTCCCACCAAGTTGGTGGGAAGTGTCAATCTGCTGGAGGGTAGGAAGGCCCTGCAGAGGTACCTGGACAGGTTGGATAAATGGGCAGAAGCCAATGGGATGAGGATCAACATGTCTAAGTCCTTTCAGCTGGGTTAAAAAACAGGGCACCCACATCAAGAAAAACATCGAGGTCTTGGAGTGTGTCTGGAGAAGGCCTACAAAGCTGGTGATGGGTCTGGAACACAAGTCTTATGAGGAGCAGCTGGGATTGTTTAGTTTGGAGAAAAGGAGGCTCAAGAGAGACTTTATTGTTTTCTGCAGCTACCTGAAAGGAGGTTGTGGGGAACTGGGGGTCGGCCTCTTCACACAGATAACTAGTCATAGGACTAGAGGCCTCAAGTTGCACCAGAGGAGGTTTAGGTTGGAAATTAGGAGACATTTCATTCTAGAAAGAGTAGTCAGGAATTGGAACGGGTTTTACAGGGAGGCTGTGGAGGCACTCACTGTCCCTAAAGGTGTTTAAGGAAAGGTTGGATGTGGTGCTTAGAGACATGGTTTAGTTGGTGATATTGGTGGTAGGGGTATGGCTGGATCAGATGATCTTGGAAGACTTTTCCAATATTAATGATTATGTGATTCTATGATTCTGCAATGAGAAGCTGAAAATTATGATGAAAGCAAGGGAATTTGCAAGGTCCAAACTTCTTCACACAGTTTGAAGCAAAAAAGGTGGGCTTCATGAATAGCAAAGGAATTATTCATGTGTGAGTGCATGTACAGATAAAAATATGTGTTCTTTATAATTTAGGAAGAAAACATTGAACATTTATATTTACCAATTTAATCTTAAAATATTCCAATCATAGTAATATATAAAAAATACAAAAACTAATAACTAGAACTATAAACTGACACCTTTTTTTTTTTTTTTTTTAATTGAGTAGGTTTATTTATGATGCTTATATGTTTCTGCATGATGCTTTTTTTTTTTTTTTTTTTTTTTTTGGTAGCTCTTTCCATTCACACAAAGCTAAATTATAGACTGAAAGATATTTTGGAAAGAAATTTTGTCAACAGTATTGCTAAAACATAAGGAAACTATTAGATGGAGATTTCAGTAATTTAAATTTCTAATATTTGATTTTTAAATGATGAAACATCCAATAACCCAAATGACCCTGCACAAACATATATATGGAATAATTTTTTTCAAATGAAAGCACGAAAATTATTTGTTCAGCTGCTCTAGTGACTGGAAAGTTAGAAACAAAAGCTATTATTGTTCAGTGTATTTTTTCACAGGAAACAGACAGTGGCGAACATACAGTAGTTCAATGCATGAGATCAGAGAGAGAGTTTTTATAGTAAACCAAAACCAGATGTTGGAAGAACTCAAGACCTTTACAGAAATTATTAGCTATGTTTGCCTTTGAAAGCAAGGAAAGTTTACAGAGAGTCATGTACCTGATTAAGAAAAAGACGGGTTACAAAAACTATGAGTTTTGTAACTCATTCAAGAAAAAATATTTACCATACAGACAGATTTTATATATGACAGTTACTTATGTGCATAGGAATTGAATTTTACTTTCGTTTGATTTTGAGCTGAATATATTAACTTCTTCATATTACTGAACAACTTCAGAAGTAAGAAAAATAGTGAAGATTTTAAACCTTAAAGATAGGATTGTTCAATATGACAGTAAGCTTTCAAAGTTTCATCTCTACCATGAATACATATAGAATTATGCATTAAACTTTTTTAAAACGTTTATTTTAACAATTAATCAGAGAAAATTTAAAATATACAGTCCTTGTATAAGTAGCATATAACTTTTCATATAGTATAAACTATTCTTCTAGTTAGATATTAATGACTTGATATCACTGGATGTTAGCCAATTTGATTGGAGTTTGGTGGAGTATTCAAAACTAAGGTGCTCAGTGTTACGTTCCTGCAGGTTTCATACAAAGAGGCACTTACATAGAAATAAAAAATGGGTATTGTAGCACCTAGGAAAGCAAGGTTTATTTGCCAAATGGCACAAATCTATAGGAAATTGGAATTATTAATTCTAGTACCTTCTAAACAGTGTGTTTTCTTGGCATGTTGCTGTGGTGGTTTTACCATGCTGGGCAGCTAAACACCACAACTGCTCTCTCACTCCCCCTCCTTAGATGACCCAGTACAGTTGCTTATCTTTTTTATTTTATGTTATTATTATTTTATTTTATTTTATTTTATTTTATTTTATTTTATTTTATTTTATTTTATTTTATTTTATTTTATGTTATGTTATGTTATTTTATTTTATTTTATGTTATTTTATTTTATTTTATTTTATTTTATTTTATTTTATTTTATTTTATTTTATTTTATTTTATTCTATTATTTTATTTTATTTTATTATTTTATTTTAATTTTATTTCAGATAATTTTAAGTCATCTTATTTATTTATTTATTATTTTTACAACCTGGCCTTGAACTCTTCCAGAGACAGGACATCCACAACTTTTCTGGGCAACCTGTTCCAATGCCTAATATTTTACCTTCACAGTGAAGAGTTTTCTTTTAACATATAATCTAAGTCTCCCCTTTTAGTTTAAAACCTTTACCCTATGTCTTGTCAGTATACTTGATAAAGTATACACCTTGATAAAATGTCCCTCCCCAGCTTTCCTCTAGGCCCCTCTTAAATATGGGAAGGCTACTAGAAGGTCTCCCCAGAGATGAAGTGATGGCACATCTTAGAGATGCATAATGAACTTACATGGGAATAGCATTTTAGTTCAGAAAATGAAAGTAGTATACATCTGTCACACGTACAGGATAATTTTGGAGCTGATCCCTGAGGAGACAGTTGTATTGTCCCATTGCTTTTAAAAACTATTTTATCACTGAGTCATTTTCTTAGTCGTTACATTTCAGTGGTTTTTTTTTCCCCTGAAGTCAACAAAACAGAGCCCGCTTAGAAGTGGATTCATTTTCTTTTTTTCTACTCTAGGCTAAATAACCCCAACTTTCTCAGCCTTCTTCTCATAGAAGAGGTGCTCCAGACATCTGATCATCTTCATGGCCCTCCTCTGGACCCACTCTGACAGGTTGCTGTCTTTTTTATGCTGCAGGTGTCAAAGCTGAATGCAGTACTTCAGGTGGAGTCTCAAGGAATGGAATAGAGGAGGAGAATCACTTCCTTTGACCTGCTAGTTTGTATTGGGTTTTCATGGCAAGGTTTTAGTAGCAGGGAGATGCAGGGGTAGCATCTGTGAGAAGAATCCATAAGCTGCACCATGTTAGATAAGGGCCAGCTTCACCTGGCTCCAAAAGGGGCCAGAGCCAAATCAGCAAGTGACGTTGTTTGTGCCTCTGTGAGAACAGATTTAAACAAACAAAACAAACAAACAAAACAAAACAAAACAAACAAAAAAAAAAGTAAAAAAGAAGAAGAAAACAAACAAACAAACAAACCTGGGAGAGTGAGAAGTGAGAACCAGCCCCACAGACCTGCAGGAGGAGGGCAGGAGGTGTTCCAGGCACCGGAGCAGAAGTTCCCCTGTGGCCTGTGGAGAGGCCCCTGGTGAAGAAGGCTGTCCCCCTGCAGCCCATGGGGTACCACAGTGGAGCAGATTTCCATGCTGCAGGCCATGGGGGAGCCCCTGGTGGAGCAGGTGGATGTGGCCTGAAGGAGTCTGCAGCATATAAAGAGCCCCTGACAGAGCAGATTTGGGCCAGAGCTGCAGCCTATGGAGAAGAGCCCACACAAGAGCAGGTGATCTGGTGGGAGACCCATCTTGGAGCAGTTTGCTCTTGACAGATGGACCCTGTGGTACAGACCCATATTGGAGCTGGTCTTGAAGACCTGCTGCCTGTGGGAAACCCCTGCAGGATCAATTTGGGAAGGACAGCATCCAGTGGGAGGGACCCCAAATGGAGCAGGGGCAGTAGAGTGACCATGAAGGAGTGTTGGAGACAAAGTGTTAAGGACTGAACGCAGCCCACATTTTCTGTTCCCCTGAGCTGCTCAGGGGAAAGAGTTAGAAGGGAGTGGATGAGGAGAAGGTGCTTTTAGATTGCTGTTAGTTTCTCACTGCTCTAGCCTGTTAGTAATAGGTAATAAATAATATTAATCTGCCTGTGCGGAGTCTATTTTGCCTGTGACAATGATTGTTGAATGATTTCCCTGTTCATATCTCAACCCTTGCGCCCTTTTCGTTGTATTTCTCCCCTGTTCCTTCTGGGGAGAGGGAGTGAGCAAGCAGTGTTGGTGGAGCTCAGCTACCTAGCTGGGTAAAACCACCACATAGCTGCAGAAATTCTGACTGTATTCACTACTAGTTGTACTATCCAGGCACATCTCTGCCACAACGAGCTTGTTTATTTGGTGTCATTTGGTTCTTTCTTCTACCACAAGAGTTAGAAAGACTGTTAAAACTGTCATAGTTTTACATTGATCTGAGTAGAAAAATAAATTGAACTACATAGTAAACTGTATGAAAATGTGCTAAATGTGCTTGGATTTTTTTTTTTATTTATTTTTTATTTTTTGTAGTATAGATAGTAAGAAAAGAAAAATTGTTTTTGTCCTGTTTCTGCTAGGAAGTTGTAAACATCACATGTCAAGCCACAGTGATAAATAGTGTTTCTAATTGGCATCCTTGCTGATCGTTTGAGGGAGATAAATGGTCAAAGAAACTGAGCTACCCTCTTGTACCTACTGATGAATCTTCTGCCACAGGATTAATGTACTTTTGTGGTGATTGTTTTCTAACACTGCTACACAGAATTGGCTGGTACTGCTTACTGTTACAATTCTTCTTAAAATATATGAGTGAAATAAATGTGTAATGGTTAATATAGTTTTTTTATTATAGTTAATATAGTTTTTTTTTTTTTTTAAAGTATATCATGTTTATTAATGGAGTGCAGTAACAATTAATTTTATGGCTAATGAGTTAAGTATGGAAAGTCTGCAAACTAGATGATAAAGATGTGTTATATCAAGAATACTTATAAGACATCAGTAAAACTTTGAGGTACTTTTCAAGACACTGAAAAGTAAATGTAACAACAGAAAAATTCAGGTGACACTGCAGTGTAAAAATGATGTAAATGTAATCTTAACCAGTAAAGTAAGGTTTATTATCCGTATTACGTGATAGGTGGCCATCAAAAGTAGATCCAATTCACGTGTAGTTTAGATTTTTTAGGGATAAAACCTGATGATGAGGGGCTACATTTTAGAAACCAAACCAAAGCAGACCAAACAAACAAAAAAACTGTTCTGCTGAAAGGAGATCCTATTGATATATATTATTTACTTTATGTCTACTAATCAAAAAGTATGAAACAAACATTTTGGTCATTTTGTTATAACATGTACATGATGTTGGTAAAAAGCAGTTGTTAAATTTTTGTTTTTAGTGGGCAATCAAATAGTATTTTCTAGAATAATTTTCAAGACTAGGCAAAGCAGGCATTTGCTTAACACAATGAAAATTTGAATAGCAAAATGATCTTGGGTCCAGCTGTTTGCTATGCCTAGGTCAACAGTTTGTAAGTTCAGGTGAATAGTAGCTGCCACAAAGGGATAACCACCATGTATGGGAAAGAGGACACCATCTATAATTAGCAGCAGATACAGAAGCAATGAGCTGTTTCTTCAATTTCTTTCTTTTACACAGCAACACCACTAATGCTGTCACCAGAGTTTGTTCCCCTACCTCTCTACTATATTCTTCTTTTCATGGGAATGATTAAAGATCCATGTTCACTACCTTCTCCTATACTGTCCCATGCTTTTGACTACAAAATTCAGCTTTAACTTAACTGCTGGGAAACCCAAGCCAACATTTTGCATGAGTGCTGGAAGGACAAATACTTCTGTAGTAGTGAAGACTACCTTGGACGTATTCAAAAAAAAAAAATATCAAAAACATATGGGAAATATCAGGTAGAAGGAGTTAGGAAATGCTAATTGTTTATCATTTTACTGTGCTATTCTTTGTAGTGTATCATAAGACAGTGTAGCACATACAAATCAATTTTATGTTTGTTAGTACCTAAACAAAAAATAGAAAAGTATTTGTCTCACTCTAAATCCTGTTATAATCTTTCACGGATTGGAAGGATTCAATCACATCAAGTTCTAATGTATATATTTTCAGTGTTAGATATCCTTGATCTGTCTGAAAATAAAAATTAAAAAAGTGGATTAACTTAATTTACTCAGAAGAACATGAGATCAAAACTGTATGTTGCCAGTCATCTGCATATAAAATCATCACAGATATTTTCCAAATAAATATTTTTCAACAGATTACACTGCACAGGTCTATCCGAAGCCTCCTTTGTCTTAAGTTTTAGATCAATTCTGATAATGTCATATGTTCTTAAAATCTTGCAGTAATGATAGTCTCCACAAACACTTTTTTTTTACTTTATGGAAGTGTAATGCTGCATATGTTACATAAATATATCTTCTATGTCTATTTGTATTTAAATAAATATATTAAATCCTATTAGTTTGGAGATGCTATCCTTATATCCTTTTTAATAAATGTCTATGCTTGAAAATAACTGCACTTCAGTAACCTATGGAAACATACTGCACATTATTAGACCTTAAAATTACATGTTCTCATGCACACAGTTCTCAAGGGTTTTATTGCAATCTATGAAACTTATTAACTGCATTTCCATAGCCAATGATAAAAGATAAGAATGATAAAAAAAAAAAATCAACTGTTTTTTAAGTCAATGCATTTATCCATAGATAATATAAAATCATAATTTCCATACATGGCCAAGGAAATAAAAAAATTAGCCACCTTGAGCTGTTCCCACTCATCTGACCAAAAAGACTCATTAAAACACAAAGTTTTATACTTCAAATAGTTTTAACTTGGGATTTCATATAGCAAAACACGTGGGACTTGACTAAGAGCTAGTTAAGATCATGGAAGGACAAAATATCTCTGGGGAAAAAAAAAAAAAGTAGATTAAAAAAAAAAAAAAGCCTGCATATCTCTTCAGTCAGAACCACAGGGGTTGTAGTATGGTAATGCCAGATGTTCTTGTTTTAAACACTTGGACATCATGGATCCAAGTAGTTTTCCTAGACAATAAATGTTAATACTAGATACTTTTTCCTCTAATTTCAGCAAATGAATGGTCAATTAGAAACTCCTGTTTTAATGTTTCTTTCTTTCTTTCTCTCTCTTTCTCTCTCTCTCTCTTTTTCTCTCTTTCTTTCTTATCTTTCTTTCTCTCTCTCTCTTTTTTTCTCTCCTTCTCTCTTTCTCTCTCTTCATTCTTGATCAAGACTAGTGTGGTAATCCTGTGGATCCAATTTATTTACTTCTGCAGTTAGGTAGTAATATAGTAGTTCTGAAAAGGCAAAATTTAAATATATCCCTTTGATTTTTCCATGAATGTTTGTTTGGATTATCTAAAACCACATTACGAAAATACTGCTTTTAGACAATGTACTATGTTTATGTTAGCACCTATTACATGATGAGTGAGCAACTAGGAAATGAAGAGTCACTCTTAACATATATATAATACATATATATACATATATAGGTCATAATCTATTTTATCCCCACAATATCTCTACCATATCTCCATCCCCTTCAGCAAATGCACTTTTATTTATTTATTTATTTATTTATTCATTTTGCTTTGCATCTCTTCTCGTTTCACTCTTTTGCTGCCTGGCACTCTCACGCTTTTTGTAGGGAAGTAGGGAGAGTGACACTTTATACTCAAGCTTGATAAATGAATTCTTTGCCTTGTTGTTTCTTGGTAAGTGGACCATTAAGCTGTATGTCCTTGACTCTCCCTGTTGATAGTATGAAAGAACATAACAACAAAAGGATTCATCTTTGAGTAAATTTTATTTTACTCCCAATATCTGGTTAATAATATAATTTGTGTACAATTTCACTAATATACTACATGATTGAAAACATGGTAGGATTAAAATGTGATATACTTCATGTTTTCACAAGTCTTGTGGAAGTTCGATGTTTTAACTTAACTTAAGCTTGCATTCCCACTAGGATTATGTGAAGACTATAATATGGTGAAAAAAAAAAAAAAAAAAAAAAAAAGAAAATCCTCTGAACCAGTTTTTATAATGCATATCCTTAACTGACAATAAGTAATTGGAGAAGAATTTTTGTATTTGTAAAGTTTGACCTTGACATTGTTTGTGAAGGCCTCCAAAGCAATTATTGTAGAAACCGAGATGGAAAACAATGGCCAAAAGCAGACAGAAATGCTTGAATTAGTGCAAATCACAAACATAGCTGAGTGGTATTAGATGACAATTTACTTTTAATGAGAGAAGACATGAAGTAATTAAATCTTGACATACAATTATGAAAAATATCAGGTAACAAGCCTGCTATGCAATATAAAATAAGAAAAGACATTTTCTGAAAACTTGCCTGATGCTCTGTCATCTGAGACTGTTCTTTATGAGTGCAGGGTGAAGGTCAAGGAGGTATCTCAACTCCATCAATCCTTTGGACAGTTACAAATGACCTTTCACTTTTCATAAGACATTCAATATTCTGAATGGGAGGGATACATTTTTCTGTGTTTAGAAAATAACAAAATTGAAACCTTTTATAGGTTTCATAAATGCACAAGCTGAATTTATGTTTGAATCTTCTGAACAAATTCATTCTTAAACGTTCATTGACACCAATATCTCATTTACATGAATTAAATGATTTTAAAATGTTGTGTCTGTTTCAATATATATCTTCTCAAATTTGTATTGCAATAGATACTATATTTTGCCTACCGTTTAAGATGCATTTTATGTTTCCTTCAAACAATGTTTTAAAATACTACAGTACATTCAGATGTCTTGGGTTGATTTGCTGTTGCTCCAATTTGATGTTGATGCAAATCCAAGATTTACACCACATTTTTGTTTCAGAATTACTTTGCCAGGATTGAGTATTTAAGTCTGTTTTAGTTTTGATCTTTCAAGAAACGTACAGAAATAGTGATGCTAGAATAATGTGTACCACCAGATAAATATTACTGTGTGGCTTAGAGGGTTTAACTTTAATCCTCTGTGTGTTACCAGAGCTTGCTCTTTGGTCATATATTCTCTGATTCCAATGGTGCTCATGTTAGATAAGAGTCAAGGATTTAACTGTCATTATTTTTGTACTGAACAAAACAATGCTGGCAAGCCATTATTTCTTCTATATTTTGGAAAGTCCTAAGTACTTTTTTCTTTTTTCCACATAGATTTTTTTTTCCTCCCTTTTGCAACCCAAAGCAGAGAAACTTGGAATTCTAAGAAAGAACTGTTGCAGTATCTGTCCCAATGCTCTGCATGTTATGAGTAGTAATCCTTTCACTAACTGAAGTTGTACTTCAGTTTATAAATATACAGAAAATAAAGGGAAAAAGACAAGCAAAAAAACATATGTAAACATTGCAAAAGGACAACATCTCTTCACTTAAGAAACAAACAAATAAAGAAACAAATGAAAAACAACCCTTGAGATAGAGCATAATAATGGGCTGTGACTAGTCTTGGAACATAAATTAAAATGCACATAAAGAGAACAGAAATAAATGTTTTACACTTTCCTAGCTTGCTTGCTCTATTTAATAAGTGTTGTTAGAGCATAGAATATAATTTTATCAGTTTAGAAGAACTTATCACTATTTTAGTACTAAGTTAGGTGTGCTTTCAGTTGAACATAATTATTTATTTATATCTTATATAATATCTAATTCATTGCTTATAGGAATATTATTCCAGATCTGCCAAGGGCAACAATTTGAAATAAAGCATAGGCAATTTTATTAGACTTGAAAAGCTATTCAGAAGAGAATTATTAAAACAATGCTCAGAATCTCAAATTGGATAAGCCAAAGTGACATTTGTAATATCTCAGTAATCTGTTTTCAAAAATAATTCTTGCTGCAGTTTTCAAAATCTTATGATTTAGTACACCTGTACTTTACCATATAGTCAGTACCTTACACTGAGTTAGATTCTTTATTTAGACCAATGTAAATCACACGTTAGCAGATTTTGTGAAATATACATATATATATTTCTCTTTTTTTTTTTTTTTTCTTTTCATAATTAACTGCTGAAATAATAAAATGGGAAGAAACACTTCCAAACACCTTAGAGAAGGACTCCATGACAAGTATTGTCCAGTGTGTTCTCTTCAATCATTAACATGAGCTTGCACCCCAGGAATTTCAGCAAAGTGAGGTCAAACAATTATAGTCTTGATGAATAGATGTTGGGAAATATTTATTTAGGCTACCTATATATCAAGACATAATAAACATGTACGTTGAAAAAAATATTAAAAGTTGTTATTTTAGGAAAACCTTGCTAAATATTGATGAGCTCTGTTTAGTTTCAAGTAATTGAAGAAAAATGCAAGTTGCATAAACATTCCTCAATGTTATGGAAATAAATACCAATAAAACTTAGTGATTCAAAATATTAATAGTAGGGAAAAAAAGAAAAACTAAAAATTCATGATTCATGAATTGTCAATCTCTGTTATATTTGCAAAATTTAATGATATTAAAAAACAAAGATAACAGTTTTTTCCCCTTCTTTTAAAAGGACTTTCTGCACGTGTTTTTCCTGTAATTCTGAAAATTATTTTAGTATTTAAATTGTTCTTTCTCATGATGGTAGAAATTTATATTTTATCAGAGAGCTTCTGAGAAAACTCTGTTTAGAACTGCTCATCTGTCTTCCAATTGAATCATACTAGTCTGTGAGCTATAATTTGGCGCTAGCAAGTACCAACTTTTAATGTATGCTACAGTTAGTCTCTCTTGGGTTAATGCTTATATGACAATATATATTAAAACAAAATTTAATTGGTAAAAATAAAGAAGCTGGCTAATGCCAGACATTTTTTGTTCTGTTAACCCATTATTTACTTGAATGTGTGAATGCTAATTAGGCACTCAGTCTAAAATTTGCACCTTAATGAACCTGGCTTTTTTTTTTTTTTTTTTTTTTTCCTCCTGTTAAGACTTCTGTCTTCTTGGTTTGAAACCAAGGCTCAAACTGTGAAGTTAGGAGGAAAAAAGCCAGAAAGATGGAAGTGCACAAAAACCTAAGGTGAATAAAATCTAGTGAAATAAAATTAATTTAAACATATTCATGGTTTTGATTGTAGCTAAAACACTTACTAATCTGTAAAAGCAGTGTTTGGCAAGACACTGGAAAAGTGTCTTTTTTTTTTTTTTTTTTTTAATAAAAAGAAAGAAAGCAAATAGTAGAACTTAAATATAGAAAACATAAATTCAACATTGTAGAGATTTTACATTAATAAAAATAAGAAAATTCAGTTTTGTTTCTCAGAAGAAAAACACACATCATTCACTCTTTCTGCAAATGCACAAAAAATCACTGAAGTTAATACTGCACATTATATACCATAGAAATATAACATAATATATACAGAAATTGTCAAGGAGTGGAATTACAGTTGCTGTGGGAAATATATTTTGAATTTAATGAGATTTGTTTGTGTCATATCTCTATCATAATGTTGCATTAACATAGCATTTGCATTTAATTCTATATTACATTCCCAGTTTAGAACACATTTGCAGTTGTTCATGTATCTGCTTCCATCAGCAATTCAAAGTTATATGCTTCCCAAAATTATTTTGATGGAATTATATATAACCTCATGATGGAACATCTCTTTACTCTTGCAAGAGACCTTGATGCCTGTGAAAGAGTTAGATATTGATAACGAAAAATATTGGTTTTAAAGATTAACTGTTATTATTATACCTGTACTTTCATGGATGAATATTATGTTATGAGAAATGTAATGCTTAATTATTTCTCAGTGACCACAACTTCAGAATAAGTCATTTGAATTCAAAAGAAAATAGAAATGTATAATCTAATTAAAGTTCAATTTGTGCTTTATTTATTTAATTTGAGAACCTAGGGCATCAAGATGGGAAGAAGATACAGCCATTTAGGACAGAAGTCTATAAGCTTGCATCTTCTGCTACAGAAAATAATCAAGATTTGGAGAAACGTACCTGAAGATAACAAAGTAAAAGATAAAATGTGCATATAATTTGAAAGCAGTCTAATAGGCAATATGACATATAAAAGCAAATTATATGTACCAGACATAGAATATTTATTAATACTTTGAAAAGAAACTACATTTACTTGTGATTGTTATTGAAGTGTCCTCTAGGATATGTAGACCATGAGCCCTTTTTTCTAGCAAGAAAACAAGCAAACCAGTTGTACCATTCATATCTCTCTCATAAAGAACACTGAATGATATTATGAGAATAAAGGTAAAATAGTACCTTTGGAAGAAGTGAAAAAATCTCTAATTAGGAGAATTAGGAGGAGAAGGACTTCACCCTGAAACTTCTTTTGCTTAAAACAAAGTTAAAACCAAGTTGTAATGTGTTTTATTGAGTATTCAGGGAAAGGTCTGAGAGGATCTCAACATCTCCGTTTAGCTAAAAAGATTGCACATTGCCAGGGTAAAAGCAAATAGAAAGTGTGAAATCAAAGGAAAAGAAAATAAATACAAAAAGAAAAAAAAATAGAAAAAAAAAAAAAAAAACTATTAAACAAACACATAGTATAAAATATGATAAAATAACAAACAAACAAACACTTAAAGCTTAAATATAAATATGTACTTACTTTTTTTCTGTACTGTTTAAAAATCTCTGCTACTGGGGAGAAGGGAAATGGAGGTATTCTGCATTCAGGTAACAGTTTTGACCAATTCATCCCATATTCCCCTTTGACATTACAGAGCTTGTCAAGCCTCCCTGTTTTTTAGAGGTCATAAAGGCTGTGCACAATTCTACTTCAGGAATGTTACACTGAAGACTTACATTGTTAAAGTGTTCCAAGTGTTGATTAATACATAAAATTACAGCAAAACTATTATCTATGACTTACTTAAAAATCATTTGGCAATATAGGTATCAGATATATAAACCCTTGACATTCTCTGAAAGACTATCTACCTTTACCATAAGTAAAACAGCCAAAACCAGTTACTAAATAAATTCATACTGAAGTCATATCCAACTCTTACTTGGCTACGTGAAGTAGAGAAACAGTTTTGTTGTTGAACTAATTCAATTAAAAGAAACCAAATGTGGGTGACTATTGCATAAATTAGATATTCAGATACATATTTTTTTAAAGATACACAGCTATGACATTCACAGATTAAATCACTTAATCTGACTTCCTTTGTATCACAGGCCATAGAATTTCATTCTGTTATTCACATCTTTAACCCAGTAACTTCTTTTTTTATTATTATTATTTATTTTTTTGAATTGAAATTAATTGAATTTAAATCTTTTTTTTTTTGCATTGAAAAAATATTTTTCCAAAAAGATAACACAGTCTTGAAGATATGAGGAGCCTTACAGTGCCCACCATTAACTAGTTTCACTAAGTATTGCTGTAATATTAAAAAATGTGCCCTATTTCTAATTTAAAGTTTTTTGTCTTCGGATTCCCATTTTTCGGTGTTGGTATGCCTTTCTCAAATACACCTTTAATACAAAGTGTTTTTCTTCCTGTGAAATCCCTGTAAAGTGTATTCAGGTGAAATCTCTCTCTCTCTTTCTCTCTCTTCTCCCCACCCCCCCCCCCCTTTTTTTAAAAGGAGTTAAAATAAATGTTGACTAATTTTTGTCTCTTATCTGCATTAATATTTAAGATGCTCTTGAATAATATCTCAGAATGGGATGTCATATATATTCTGTTAATTACATTTAAGGATGTAACTTCTGGCAGACTTTCTACAAGCAGCAAAAACGACTTGAATTGATAGCCCAGAAACACTATGCATTGTGATTTTTACTTTGTTCAAACTGGATACACAGATTTTTGGAACATCTTTTTATGTGCCAGATAATTTATCAATAAAATGAAATCAGCTAATGGCATCCTTCTGTGTGTGCATACTATGTTTTTCAAAATAGAAGATTATTAGACTCTTTTTTTTTTTTTTTTTTCAGCAGAAAGTCTCATCCCTTCCTTCACTGAGGCTGCAACATTACAAAACCTAATGCTGAAGATCTGTTGATATGGAGATTTTAGGGTCTTAGAAAAGCTTGACCAATTTAATTTATTGTTCCCACTCATTGTTTTCTGTTATGGGTTGTAAATAACTGATTTCTGGTCATGAGTGGTGTTACCCACTGTAAAGGCACATTTACAGTGCAAATAAAAGTTCCACCATCATCTATCAGCCATCATGGTCATCCAGAGAGGTCCTGGATGACTGGAGATTTGCTAATGTGATGCCCATCTATAAGAAGTGTCATTAGGAGGACGTGGGGAAGTAAAGGCTTATCAGCCTGACCACAGTTCCAGGAAAGGTGATGGAACAGGTCATCTTGAATTCAATCACACAACATATGTGGGACAACCTGGAGATCAGGACCAGCCAGCATGGTTTCATGAAAGGCAAGTCCTGCCTGACCAATCTCATCTCCTTCTATAACTGAGCGACCCTCCTAGTTGATGAGGGAAAGGCTGTTGCCAGTCTACCTAGAATTCAGCAGTCTTTGTAACTATCTCCCCCATATTCTCCTGGAGAATCTGGCACCCCATGGCTTGCACAAGTACACTCTTTGCTGGGTTAAAAACTGGCTAGATGTCTGGGCCAAGAGAGTGGTGGTGAACGGAGTAAAATCCAGCTGGTGACTGGTCACCAGTGGTGTTCCTCAGGTGTCTGTGTTGGGGCCAATCCTCTTTAATATCTTTGTTGATGGTTTGGATGAGGGAATTGAGTGCATCCTCAGTAAGTTTGCAGATGACACCAAGTTGGTGGGAAGTGTCAATCTGCTGGAGGGTAGGAAGGCCCTGCAGAGGTACCTGGACAGGTTGGGTAGATGGGCAGAAGCCAATGGGATGAGGTTCAATATGGCTAAGTGCTGGGTCCTGCACTTTGGCCACAACGAACCCCATGCAGCACTACATGTTCAGGGGAGAGTGGCTGGAAAGGTGTGCAGAGGAAAAGGATCTGGGGGTACACATTGATGCTCACCTGAACATAAGCCAGCAGTGTGCCCAGGTGGCCAAGAAGGCCAACAGCATCCTGGTTTTTATCAGGAATAGTATAGCCAGCAGGACCAGTGACGTGTTGTCCCCTTGTACTCTGCTCTGGTGAGACTGCACCTTGAGTACTGTGTTCAGTTTTGGGCCTGTCCTGGTTTTGGCTAGGGTAGTTATTTTTCCTCCTAGTAGCTGGTATGATTCTGTGTTTTGGATTTAGGATGAGAATAATGCTGATAATGCTGTTTTTTAAATCATTGAAAGTAGTGCTTACACTAAGCCAAGGATTTTTCAGCTTCTCACACTGACCTGTCAGCTGAGGATGGAACAGGAGATGGGAGAGGTCAGAACCAGAACAGCTGACCCAAACTTGTCAAAGGGGTATTCCATATCATGTGATGTCATGCTGAACAATTAATATTGGGGGGGCTGGCCAGGGTGGGGGAACCGGCTGCTCGGGGATAGGCTGGGTATCGGTCAGTGGGTGGTGAGCAATTGCATTGTGCATCACTTGTTTTGCATACATTATTAGTAGTAGTACAATTATCGTTAATGTTGTTATTTTCCTTGCTTTTCTGTCCTAATAAACTGTCTTTATCTCAACCCATAGGCTTCATTTTTTTCTGATTCTCTTCCCCATCCCAGAGAGAAAGGGGGGAGGATGAGCGAATGAGTGTGGTTCTTAGCTTCCAGGTGGGTTAAACCACAACAGGACTCCTCACTTCAAGAAAGACATTGAGCCCATGGATCATGTCCAGAGACACACTGGTGAAGCTGGTGAAGGGCCTGGAACACAAGTCTTTTGAGGAGCAGCTGAGGGAACTGGGGTTGTTTAGTTGGAGAAGAGAAGGCTCAGGGGAGACCTTATTGCTCTCTACAACTAACTGAAAGGAAGCTGTAGGAAGCTGGGGGTAGGCCTCTTCTTGTAGATAACTAGCAATAGAACTACAAGGAATTGTCTCAAGTTGCACCAGGGAGGTTTAGGTTGGAAATTAGGAGAAATTTCTTAGAAAAAGTAGTCAGGCATTGGAACGGGTTTCCCAGGAAGGCTGTGGAGTCACTATCCCTGGGGGTGTTTAAGGAAAGGTTGGATGTGGTGCTTAGGGACATGGTTTAGTTAGTGATATTGGTGGTCAGGGTATGGCTGGAACAGATGATCTTGGAGGTCTTTTCTAACCTGAATGACTCTATGATTCTATAATTCTATGAATTAAGCTAACTGAACACCTGAAGGTTATTTCTTTTATTATTATTTATAAATACACTTGATGTCTCTGAGGTGGTATTTCTTACAGAAAATAACCTCTTCAGGAAATAAACATTATCCACGAACACAGAAGAAGACAAGACGGTATTAAAAAAATCTCCTAAATTCTTTTTAAAGTTGTGATGATATTGTATTATGAAAACCCAACCAAAAAAGAAGCTGATGAGCTAACTGTATTTCTGGCATGGAGTTGCTGGCTTGGATTTCAGGCCATCTTCAACACCTATACTCTCTGAAATAAATATCCTGTTCCACCACTTTCCTGCATATTGTCACTGAAGAAATTTGTAATTTAGGTCAATTTTTGGTCAGTTATTTACCAAGTACAGTTCCTTGAATATTATCTTAAAACATAATTTTCTTCCTTTATTTATGTTTATGTATTGGGGGGAGGGAGGAGGGGGGCAGGCAGGGAAGAGAAAGGAGAAAGATGTCAAGAAATGTAAGCTTCCTTGCTTTGTAAAGGCATTAATTTATTTCTAGGTCATCTCTTGTTTTCTTTGTAGGTTATTCATTTAAAAGGAGGCCATATATGACTCTTTCCTGCACTCTTATTACATTTAAGTTATCATTGTCTTTTTCCTCTCATTTGAATTGTATGTTTTTCTTTAATTATACACATTTGTAATTCTCATCTCTAAGAATAAGATTTTTCTCTTACCTGCAAAAACAATGCAAAAGAGTTATCTGCAGTGAGATATGTTCATCAATGAAAAACTTTTGGTAAATAGAAATGAAACTTAGGCAACAGGAGCAGTGAAAATAGAGAGAAAGAGCAGGGGAAGAGAGAAACTCCCCAAGCTCAGTGATGGAAAAAGTCTTCAAAGCCTATGCAGATAGCTATTCTTTCATCCAATTTTCCATGTTCTGTTGCCATAAAATCCCTTTTCATAGTCTCTTCCTATCAGAGAGGAAAAGGAAGAGAAAATTAACCCTATAGGAACATGAGAATAGATAATATGCCACTGTATCATAGAGAATACTGAGGCAAGAATTTATAAAGGTATTTAATGTGGTCTCTCTTCAGCATAGCTTAACTCTGATGAATCACAGACAAGATTTTTGTCTTTCAGAAAGTTCTGAGCAGAGAAATCCTTGGGTTATTTTATGCAAAATCCTGATAACTAGGAAGTAATTTTTCCCAGTTGTGTTCATGGAAAAGTTATCTTTCAAAGAAAACACACTTCAGTTTCATAGAAAACTGATATTTAATGACCACTGAAAAGACAGGAGACTATGTGGAATGGTATAGATAACCAGAAAAGTTATTAAGCCCTAAGTCTACTGGTATTTCTTAGATCTTCCCCCTCCCCCTCCTCCATTTTGTGCATATTCATGTGTAGTTCTGAATACCAAAATAAAAACAAATAATGTTACTGTCATAGGTAGGACTGTAAACTTTCAGGGGCATTGATGGCTTTTGCAAATATAGTGTCTCCTACTTATTCAGAAATAAGTTGCCTACATCAGAAATAGTGTGGCCAGCAGGACTAGGGAAGTAATTGTCCTCCTTGTATATGGCACTGGTGAGACCACACCTCAAATATTGCACTCCGTTTGGGGCCCCTCATTACAAGAAGGATATTGAGTTGCTAGAACACATGCAGAGAAGAGCCAGAAAGCTGGTGAATGGACTAGGAAAGAGGGAAAAAAAAAAAAAAAAAAAAAAAAAAAAAGTGGTATAAGGAACAGCTGAGGGTGGTTTAGTCTATATAAGAGGAGGCTGAGGGGAGATCTCATTTCTCTCTATAAATATGTGAACAGAGGTTGGAGTGAAGATGGTGTTTATCTCTTTTCTCAGGTGATGAGTGATGGGATGTGAGGATGGGATGTCTCAAGTTGTGCCACAGGAGATTCAGATTGGACATCAGGAAGAATTTCTTCATGGAGAGAGTGGTCAAATATTGGAACTGGCTGCACAGAAAGTGGTAGAGTTCATGTCCCTTGAGGTATTTAAGAGATTTGTGGATGTGGCACTAAGGAATGTGGTTTAGTGATGGGATTTGATAGACCAGGTTAATAGTTGGACTTGATGATCTTGAAGGTATTTTCCAACTTAGGTGTTTCTATAAATCTGTGGATGGGATACACTGCATCTTTCTTTTCTGACTTATCAGGTCTCAAAGTACATCTAACATTGATCTCCAGAGTAAATGAATTTTAATAAAGCGCCAGCTTTGAAGTGGACTATTTGGGCAAAACATATGATCCAAGGACTTTTATCAACTTCTAAGTGTTTTTATTAATGATCAAAGACCAGTTGACATGGGTAATACTACTAGAAGTATGTATCCTTGTTTTTTACAGCTTATTTTCATGACTAGCTAAACTTTACAGTGAGTCATAGAAGGAAATTATCTGAATAGCTACAGAATACACATTTAATCAGCTGATAAGCTGGAATCAGTTTGAACTGTGTGAAATGTGGATAATAGTATTTGATAGACTGTCAAAACAGTTTAAGCTGTTTGGACACTGAGGACTTAACTATCTGTTGTACAGGAACTGCATATTCATTTTTGCTAGTGAGTGTCTATGCTGAGGAACCTTCGTAATAACTTGGCAGGCAAAAATTGGAATCTGTTTGCTAAGGCTTGTGTGTCTGTAGTGGTATGTCCCCTGTCCTGTTTGCTTTTTTTTTTTTTTTTTTTTTTTTTGTGAGATCATGTTTGTCTACATGACAAGCTTGCTTGAGCAGATAGGCTGGCTCTATGGAGGTTTACTTTCACTAGCACTGAGGAAACTGAAACACTGGAACATGTTATGTGTAATTGCAAAAACAGTTAGTAACTCATACTTGGAAAGCCTTGGGCTGCTTCTGTTTGCAGGTTAAATCAAGCATGAAGTCGTAGGAGCAAGAATCGTCTCTTCCTGGCACAGAATTATCAGGGTAGGAATTGGGTTGGTGCAGAAACAGCAAAAATCAAAGCAACTGAGTTCCCCTAGGGTGCTGTTCTCATTATCAGCCAGTGAGTAGCTCAGGCTAGAAATAATGCTGCTCGTCTACTGTGCTTCCTGCTCCTGGCTATAATGAATCACAGTTTGCCAAGGTGATGCATACACCTTGACTTTGGCTCTAATCCACTATCATAACTACCTATTTCCTTGTAATACAACAACAGGAAGGAAGGTCCAGCTGAGGTAGGGGTCTGAGTGGAGGCACCATATCTTGCCATCCTGGCAACGTGCCTGTGATTTCACACAGCTCCAGGCACACAAGCTCTCGCTGGGAGACTGGTGATTGAAACAAGCTGATGGTTGATTCAGACAGCTGACTGGCATTCTCACCACTCTGGTTTTAGCAGTTCTAATATTTATGTGTCTTCTTGGACTTTATTCTTTCTGGTTATTTCTCTTTCCCTCTTGTTTCCTTCCCACATGGAATTATATCTTTAAACTTACTATTTATCTGTTGGTAACTTTACTGCTGATTACCTTGCTAATGCTTATGTATCTCAACATTTTTGTTAATCTGTATATTTTCTTGATTTGTCTCTGCCTTTGTTGTTTTGTTTTATTTACTTATTATTTTGTTGGAGTGTAGTGCTGTAAATTTTTTTTTCCTACTTCACTCTTTGTGTGGCTGATCCACCTCTGTCTACACTTGCTTCTAATTTTCCAAAAGATTTTCCTACTCTATAGAGCTTTAGGTGTATTATCTAAACCAGATAAAAGATAATCTCTCTGTCATTGTATATCGCATCCCCATCTATATTGGTTAAGGTATGAATCCTGTCTTCTGTCATCAGAGTTACTTTGTATCATGGAACAGTAACGTAAACAAGTGTGTTTAAGGGGCTCTTAAATATTATGAGCAGTCTGCTTGTAATTATGTAGGACTTCTGTAGTACAGACTAAGAATGCAGTTAAAAACACATTGACTTCAGTGGTAAAACTGATGTCAAAATCATTCTCTCAGCTGAACCAGTGGAACTGGTTTTGATGCTGTTTTGTAAACCAAGTCACTGGCAGGACCTAGATTTTCCAAGACATTGACATTTTGTTTTATTTTTAGTCCAGTTCATTTCAGTGATTTATTTTGCAATGTGGTTCTTCATGGAATTTGTGAACTGTGCTGCAGGGCAGAAATGATGGTGAGGATTAGGGTAAGAAAAAGAAGCAGCTTTGTTGCCAAAATCAGTGTACAGAATTACTATGCTTTGAGTATGACTAAAGCAATGAAAAATAAGATTGTAAGCAGTCTAGAACTTAACTATTTTATTTTTCCTTCTCTACCCCCAAGTAATAGGTCAGTACCACTGAAGTGAAGAAGACAATTATTTCTTTCTGCCTTTCTTATCTTCACTTTACCATTGTAGGAGAATGGGACCACAGATAAAGCCATAGTATATAGGGGAAACTAGAAAGTAAATGTAACAGCAGAGAAGACATTGGGCTCTCTGTTGGCTTTAATTGCCAAGGAAAGATGAAGGACATATTGACAATGCTCATCACTTATTCTTTCACTGGAGGTGACTGAGATGTATCTTTATGATACTTGCCTGTCAAAATTCTGACATTTGGCTAAGCCCAATGCTATCCTGTTGAGATATAACCATGTCACTCTCAAGTATCATTAGCCTATATTGACACTTGAGATTTCATTAGACTCTCTTTCCAGTTCTGCTGCACTTGGCAAATTCTCCTTGCTAAAAATAACTCAAATCCCCCAAACAAACCAAGACTCACCAGTTCCCACCAGTGTCTCTTCTTATATCAAGGTAATTTAGGAAGTAAAAATACTTTTCCAGTCTTCCTCAAAAAAAAAAAAAAGGACCTAAAAAGAGATCGATGGATATTGTGAAGAATGTTTCTTATAAATTATTTTGCTTCTTTTATGTCAGTAAAAGTTTAAAAATAAACTAGCAAAATAATAAAATTAATAACATAACCTGTGATAAAGCTAATGTCCAGTTAATTTTCAAGTAGCAAATTCTGAAAAAAAAAAAGTTAATCAAGGGAGGTAGATCTAGTTGTATGTCACTAGGAAATGCAGTGAAGAGAGAAAACATCTAAAAATGGAATTCGAAATTGTTTCAGAGAAATGGACCTTATCGAGAGGAAGTGTGTATAAAAAAAAGATATAAGAAATTCTTTATAAATATTCTTTCACTCATAATATTTTTTTTTTTAATGGTGTGTTGAACCTTCATAGGTTCATCTTAGAAAGTAGCTGTCTGCATTTGGGTTAGATGTCTAACTCAGTGGCTAGGAGAAAAAAGAGGCAACTGGGAGATACTGTAAGAGGTGATTCTGAATCATTTTGGCTGTTTCCTTTATCACTAAAAGTCAAATTGTTAGTCTACTTTTCTTTAATGGCTATATGGGGAGCGTGAATGACTGGTTCAGATTTAGGTACCTATATTGTAAATATCTATGCTACAGAGGGTTAATTCTGCTTCTGAAAAAAAAAACAAAAAAACCTAATAATATTTGTGTTAAATTTCACTACATACACACAATTTTATATTTAGAACTAAAATTAGTAGTTTAAAGTTATAGGCCTAATAGCTGGCAATCCATGCCAATCATACCTTCAATTATGAGTTGTTAGAATCACAGAACATCCATGGCTAGAAGGGACCCATGAAGGATCATCGAGTCAAACTCCTCTCTCTTGTTGTGGTTTAACCCAGTCAGCAGTTCAGCACCACACAGCCATTGCTCACTGCCTTCCACCCCCTGCTGTGGTGGGATGGTTGGAAAAAAATAAATGCTTTTGGGTTGAGATAAAGACACTTACCAGGACATTAATGAAATAATAACAGTAATGTGTACAAAACAAATGATGCACAATGCAATTGCTCACTATCAGCTGACTGATGCCTAGCCCATTCCCAAGAAGAGGTGCCCCTTCTCCACCACAAAGCCCCAACTAGCCACCCCATATTAATTTCTCAGGATGATGTCAGATGATATGGGATATTCCTTTGGCCAGTTTGGGTCAGTTGTCCTGGTTCTATCCCCTCCCAACTCCTTGTGCACCCCAAGCCTCCTCACTGGCAGGGTAGTGTGAAAAGCTGAAAAGTACTTAGCTTAGTGTAAGCATTGTTTTGCAATGATTTAAACATCAGCATTGTCAGCATTATTCTCATCCTAAATCTAAAACACAGCATCATACCAGCTACTAGGAGGAAAATTAACTCTATCCTAGCTGAAACCAGGACAGCTCTTCACAGGACTACCTAGAAGTCAAACCATATGTCACAGCATTGTCCAAAAGCTTCTTGAACTCCTGCAGGCTCAGTGCCATGACCACTTTCCTGGGGAGCCTGTTCCAGTGCCTGACCACCTTCTTGGTGAAGAATCTTTTCTTAACATCCAACCTGACTCGCTCCTTTCATAGCTCCATTCTGTTCCCTTGGGTTGTGTCACTGTCACCAGACAGCAGAGATGAGTGCCTGCCCTTCTGCTCCTTTGTGAGGAAATGCTAGGCCACTATGAGGCCTCCCCTCAGTCTCCTCATCTGAGCAAACCAAGAGACTTCAGACTTCTCACATACATCTTGCCTACTAGACCCTATCTATCATAGCCCTCCTAAAACTCTCTAATAATTTTATGTCTGTAAATTATAACACCCAAAGCTGCAGACTACCCAAGGTGAGGCTGCATTGGCACAATCACTTCTCTCAACTAATAAGCTATACTGTGCTTAATGCATTTCAGAATACGATTATCCTTTCGGCTGCCAAGGCTTGACTCATATTCCACTTGCTGTCAACCAGAATCTCTACATCCCTTTCTGTGGGACTACTCTCCAGCCTCTTATCCCTCAGTCTGTATGTACATCCAGGACTGTCAGTCAAAGGATGCTGAGAGAATTTTTTGATGTCCTTACAAGATCCTCTGTCATTCTGGGAGTCGTGGAGATCAGGGGGGATATCACAGAATCACAGAATGTTAGGGATTGAAAGGGACCTTGAAAGATCATCTAGTCCGATCCCCCTGCCAGAGCAGGAATACCTAAATCACATCACACAGGAATATGTCCAGGTGGGTTTTGAAAGTCTCCAGAGAAGGAGACTCCACAACCCCCCTGGGCAGCCTGTTCCAGTGTTCTGTCACTGTCACGATAAAAAGAAAAAGAAAAAAAAAAAAAAGTTTTGTCTTATATTTAAGCAGAACCTCTTATGTTCCAGCCTGCACCTGTTGCCCCTTGTCCTATGTGGATGTCACTGAGAAGAGCCTGGCTCCATCTTCCTGACATTCACTCTTAACATATTTATAAACATTAATAAGGTCACCCCTCAGTCTCTTCTCCAAGCTAGAGACCTAGCTCCCTCAGCCTTTCCTCATAAAGGAGATGCTCCACTCTCTTAACATCCTCTGGGCTCTGTGTTGGACTCTCTCAAGCAGTTCCCTGTCCTTCTTGAACTGAGGGGCCCAGAACTGGATGCAATATTCTAGATGCAGTCCCACTAGGGCAGAATAGAGGGGGAGGAGAACCTCTCTTGATCTACTAACCAAACCTCTTCTGATACACCCCAGGATGCCCTTGGCCTTCTTGGCCATGAGGGCACAGTGCTGGCTCATGGTCATCCGTCTGTCCACCCCAGGTCCCTCTCCCCTTCAGCAGGGCAGTCCCCAGTTTATACTGGTGTCTGGGGTTGTTCTTGCCCAAATGCAGGACCCTACACTTGTCCTCATTATATTTCATTACATTTCTCCCTGCCCAATTCTCTAACCTGTTGAGGTCCTGCTAGATGGCAGCACAGCCTTCTGGCATGTCAGCCACTCCTCCCCGTTCAGTGTCATCAGCAAGACTGAAAGAAATTAAATGTGCCCATCTTCAAAAAAAGATCATAAAAACTATCCAGGGAACTTCAGGATATTTCAACATTTCTTCAGACCCTGGGAAAATCATAAAGTCCTCTTGTAACACATTTCTGTGCACATAAAGGAGGCTGACACACAGGAAGAGTCAGCAGGGTTTAGGAAAGATGATTCATGCCTGATCAACCTGATTATCTTCCATGATAAAATGACTGGGTTTGTGGACATGAGAAAAATAATAGATATCATTTCCCTTGATTTTAGGAAGACCATCAACATTGTCTCATAAAGTATTTCTATATTCAACTGCCTGAATGTATAGTGATGATTGCCTGTCTATTACAATCTGGATGGGCGGGCTGTTAAGTGGACAAAAACTTGTTGGATGTTCAGGCTGAGAGGGTAGAGGAGATCAGTTACTGCAGGAATATGACAAGGGAAGTATTTTGTTTAATATTGTTATCAGTGACCTCTAAGAAGCACCAGTGTGCTTCTTCACATTTGCAAATGACAAAAAAAAATGAGAGAGAAAAGTTAGTACACTTGAGAACAGAGTTGCAATTCAGAGGGATTTGGATAGACTGGACGTATGGTCAAACACAAAACCTCTGATATTCAGTCAGTATAAAGGCCAAGTCCTATATCTGGGAATGAGGATATCCTTACACCAATACAGGCTGGGGATAGACTGCTTGGGGAGCAGCTCTTCTGGACTTGGTCATTAAAGAAAAGTGGAAAAGAGGTTTTTATTTTTTTGCTTTTATTTATTTATTTATTTTTTCTTCCTGTGGCTCCTGGCAAAAATTGAATTGAGCATGAATAAGATCTGTGCCCTGGCAGCAAAGAAGGACAGCAGCATCCTGGGCTGTATTAGCAGGAGCACAGCCAAATAGATGAGGGAAGTGATTATGGTCCTTTACTCAGCACTTTTGAGATGGTGTCTAAAATAGTGCATCCAGTTCTTGGTCCCCCCACTGCAAGACAGGGTTCAGTAAACTGGAATAAATACAGTGGACAGTCGTCAAAGTTGTCAGAAACTGGAGCACCTGTTCTGTGAGGAGAGGCTGAGACTTGGTCTTCTTCAGCCTGGGGAAGAGATGACTTTGGAGTCACCTAATAGCAGTCCCCCAATACCTATGAAAAGACCATCAAGATGAAAGACTTAAACTCTTTACCGGTGCATGGCAGGACTTGAGAGAAGAGATGTAAAGGATCAGATATAAGGACAAACTTTTCCCCTGTGAGGACAATCTAGCAGTGAAGCATCTTGCCCAAAAAGACTGAGCAGTCTTTCTCCATGGAAGTTTATAAAACACTAGGTTAAGTCTCCTGAACTTGCAATGCAATGTTCTTCCCTAAATACTTAAGATTGTTTTGCCAAAGTACATCAAAGACAAAAAGGCATTAAGCCTTAATTGTTTGTTATAATAATTATAATAGACATTGAGTACTCAGCACAGTTTTGGTCAATATTAGAAAAGGATTTCTCAGGTGTTCCTTGTACTACTGCTATTCAGTAGGGTTTTGTTTTAGTGACTTGTTTTTTTGTGTGCAAGGAACAAGAATGAAAAAAAGTGATGAGTTATGAAAAGAAGGAAGTTTTCCTTTGTGTTATGAACTAGTGCTGCTAGGATCTAATGTCTCTTGAAAATGAAATTTAGTGAAGATCTAAAGGTCCTATAATGGATCAATTATACTGACCATGGAAGGAGAAAAGCTAAACCGAGTCTATATTAAAAAATGTGAGGGGGAAAAAAAAAAAAATAAAAAAAAAAATGCTTGAGTTATATGATTGGATACAAAAACTTGAGCCTTTACTTTAGCAGTCCATGTTCATCTCAGATAGACAAGCAGGAAAGGTAAATATATAAAAAATAGATCATTTTAGTTTGATATTAAGTATATCAAAATTCTCAAAATTAAGTATATCAAAATTCTCAGATGTTATTTGGAATGGAGAGAGAAAGTTAAACTGTTAATCAACATGATGGTTAAGAAATATGCACAAGAATGCAAAATAAAAATAAGTGTCAGCATGCAAAACATTTAAAATAATAGTCTCAACAGGAATATTATGCTTTAGGAAAGAAATCAATTAATTAAAGATTAATTGATGTAATTAATTGTTTTATTATCAGTGCAGAGCAGATAAGTAACGTTTGTTATGTTAACCTTCATGAAAGCATGGAGCTACAAATTGTTCAGTAGAGTTTTAATGTTTATTAAGCATATAAACAATTTAAAAATTAGAATAAAATTAGTATCACTTGATTAATATTAATGTATTTTGCACAAATATTTAGCAAAAAGGAACAGTATGTTAATTAAAATGTAACAGTAGATTTCTTTTTTCTTTCATAAACCAGTAAAAATATTTTTATTTTGTTCAAGCAGCTATAAATTTCTCTTATCTTCAAAATGTGAGTTAATTTAAGATAAATTTTGAAAGGCATCTGATGTGTCTCTTATCTACCTTGTAGTCAGGATATGAATGTGAAAACAAATACAACAAAGTGCTCAGCAGTAAACTGTGTTAGCATTTTAATTAAATATGTGGCACTCCATATACAAGTACATGAAACTGGAGTTACTTAGATATATATCCTATATAAAGTAACTTGAGAGGCTGTCTTCAGGCTACCTAGGTGAAATAACTAATTTCTGAAAACTTTGAGGCAAATCAGAAAGGAACATTCAAACTGCAAAAGTTTCTGAAACACCAGTGTTTAGCCAAGCTTAGCCTACTAAAAATACACCTGGATATGTGATAATGTAAGGACATAGTAGTAAGAGTCAGCTAAGTACTGAAGTAACAAGTAGGGAGAATTTTAGATGGCAAAATGTGACAGCTAAGTAGTTCCTTCCTCTGTCTTTTCAGGCTGCTTAATGGGAACCCAAGGTCTCCTTCTCCCTCACAAATTTTTTCCAGTGGTGGGAAAGCCAGTTGCACATCACTTTTCATCCAGAATTGTAGGTATTTGTAGCTCTTTAATCCAGGCAAGCATTACCCCATCTTCCCATCTTTTTTTTTTTTTTTTTTTTTTTTTTTTTTAATGTCATTATTTAGCAGTGTTATATGTCAACGTGCTTTATTCTTATGATGTACCACAAATGTTTGCATCCTTCCAGCTTGAATGTTCTTACTGATCTTATTTTTAGGCACTTACAATTAATCCTGTGTTACACTTAAAATACACTTAAATCACCTACAGAACTTTTGTTTGGGTAAGTGCTTTCCTAGAAAGTATTTATTTGAAACATAGCCAGTTTGATAATTAGGTAGTATATATATATATATATATATATATATATATATATGAATGTATACATATATATATGAAGTGATTTCATTTATGAAAGTTGAAGTGATATGTTTAACTAACTATAATTCTGAAAATGAATAAACCTACATTTTTATGTTACAGATTTAAAGCAAAATTTTCCTTTTCCAAATCTGTTATCACTGAATGATAGCTCCCTAGCATTTTACAGAGGTTATTTGACATCACTATTAACATTCATGTTCTGAAAAACTTCCACAGAGTCCTGAAGTACATCTGTCAATATTTTCCTGCTACTTATCCTTTCCTGCTACCTCTCATTTCTACCATTGTAGCTGCTTGCAAACTATCCCCAAATTAGGGGATTTTTTTTCTTTCTTTTTTTTTTTTTTTTTTTTTTTTGGCGGGGGGGTAGAGAGGGGGATGGTGGGGTTGTTTGCCTGTTTGTTTTCCAGGAGAATTACTCAGCTGGAGTGTACTGTTACCTGTTTTGACGTCTTCTAAAATAAAGTCTTTAAATCATAACTTTGTGCATCATACTTGTCTATATTGAAACAGCTTGTCCCCAGCAATTATCAGATTATGACAGTCCATTTTTCAGTGCCCATTTCTATCAATTTTGTGAACAGGGGTTTGTTCCACAGTGCCTTGATGGTATACTTTTTAAACCCACCATATTTTGTTATCTTTAAGTTCTTGCAGAATGAGAACCTGCTTGAAAATTTCTCTGCATGGTTTGCTATCCCTTTTGAATGACCACAACTCCTTCATCTCAAGCACTGTCTTCTATTTCATTGCAGACACACATGCTCTGGGCGTGGTGACCTCTTTAAATATCTCACCTACAAACCTTTCATTCTAGTGAATGCTGCATACTGTGGCAATTTGTCTGTTGGGATCATCAGTCCTGCTCTTGAGGTTCACATATGTTCTCTTCAGATGTCTTCATCCAGGAAACACCACATCTTATTCTGCTCACAGATCATAAGATTCCTCTTTGGTTTAGGTCCCTAATCCCTCAGACTCAGAGTCTCTTTTAACTTGTGAGAATAATACTGAAAGGGGGAAAAAAAAGACAATAAAACTGGATGTAACGACAGCCAATCAGTCAGTAACCCTCCACCCCCTCCTTACTCCTCCCTTACCCACTTACAATCAGCACCAGCTGTAGTGCAATTAAACTCAGCAGGTGTTCAGAGGAATTACATTTTATCACCACCATCCCCTCTCCTCCTTCACTCCCCCTCCTCTTCCCTCACTCCTGCAAGACCCAACTGCCTTTCTTTATAGGTCTATAAAAATAGAGCAAGTCAAATATATAACAGAACTAAAGTAACCAAGGAATTAGTAAAAGAAGATGAAGATATATTGAAGAAAATGTACTTACAAACATTCATATGAAAGGGTTAGAATAAAAACATTAATATCCCTTAAATTGATAGTTATAAACTCTTCAGGGTGTCTTTGTTGTCTTTCCACTTCATATACAGCCTTTAACTTGATTGTTCAAGGTTTGGAACATCATTGTCTGGACTCAGTAATGGGATTCATCATGTGCTTGTGAAAAACATGATGATGGCTTTGTGGGGGGTACTCACATGCTTAAAATTACCTATGCATGCAAGTACTCTGATGATCATAGTAGTTAGCACCTTGCAGAATCAAACATTAAATAAGTGATATTATTATCAATTCATGTGAATTCAAACCCTGAAAGGGTTAAATAGAAAGCTTTCAATTTTCACGTTACTGTGTACTACTATTTGTCTGTGAAAAACTAAGTCAAAATATCTTGTACATTTCCCATTAGAAGGAAGAAATTAAATCCTTCCTATTTAGAATTTATTTCTAATATTTTTGTTTAGTGTTTCCTCATGTTCTTAGCTTATTTTAGTCTTTCTGTGATCAATATTAAGTATGTTTTCTAGCTGGTGTTCCTACTTGTATTCACTCAGCGTTAGCAATATTTTGATTCACCATAAGGACAATTTCCCGGAAGATAAGAGTGGAATTGATATAGCATTCTGATATTAAAATATCAATAGAAAAGTAAATGCTTTAATATAAAAGTTCACACTTGCTCTGAAAAAATATAACTTTTCTCAGGTCTTACTGAATGTTAATTGAATATCACAAGGATATATAAATATAGTTATAAATATAGATATAATTTTGAAAAATATATTTTTCTTATAATATTATGGAAATAATTATTAATTATCTGTTTTAAATACTTTAAGAATTCTAAATTTTATTTTAAATTGCTTATGTTTTCTTATGCTGTTGCTTTCATAAGCCGTGCTTTCTTGTAATGTGACCACCTAATTAGCAGCCTAATCAAAATCCGGATCTCCTGCTCTTACTCTGATAGAAGTTTAATGGGGTGAAAACCAGAAGAAATTTAACTAGTAGGACCAAATGTTGCATCACATAGTAGTTTTTATACTGTCTATGTAGTCTTTTGTGTAGGCTGAAGCAGTATCTACCTGTGAATTAGGTATAATAGTATAAGCCTAGTAACAGTATTAACTTTTCATTCCCAATATTGTGTGAATACATTTTTCTAAAAGTTTATAACTGTTCTTAAAAAAATGTTAAAAGCATAAAAAACTTTTTTTTTTTAATTATTATTTTCTTTCAAATGTGGTTTAACCACATGCAGAATAGTACTGTTTTAGAGTTTATAGTTTAATTCCTTGTAAGAAGCTAGAAGGAGACATATTCAAAGGGACTAAGTCAGTGCAAAGGTTCAATACTGCTCATGGAATAGACGCGCAAAGGTCCTGTAGGAAAGTTAATCTTGTACTGTGAAGACTACAAAAATACACATACAAGTGGACTTTCATTGCACAAACAAATCTAGGTACTGTATTTCTCAACCTCAGACTGCTCGACTTAATTTTTATTATTATTTTTTTTTTACTCAATTCCCTATGTATTAAATGTATTAAAGCAACGGACATAGGAACAAGGAAAATAAGAACTTTAGGGGATGGAATCTTTGGATTTAAAGAAGATCTTTAGCAAGTGAAGTATAACAAAATAGTGAAGTTTGATGCATTATATGGATTGAGGAGTATAGATGTATTTGACCCTAAATATCGGGGTATAGGACCACTTTACCCTAAATATTAACCTAAATAATAATTATTTCTTAAATCATAAAGGCAGGTGCTGGGGAATCCTAGGTTGTATTCAAAGTTTTACAAGGCAATGTGTTAAGTATCTGTCCCCTCTCTCCATCCCAGACTTCTTCCTTCTAGTTTGTTTCTTTTGACCCAGTCCATCTCTTTCTCCCTCCAAGGAATCAAGAAATCAAGTAGTTTGGCATGCCTTTCCCTCTGCATGGAGCTGGAACATTTCTAAACCTTACTTCATTGGCAAGTTTTCAATAAGTTTTCAGTTTGGGTTGGAAGATATCAGAAGATAGGCATTTCACCGCATTTCTCACAGCATTTTAACCTTTTAGAGGGCATTAATTAGAGCTGAGTGAGGTATTAGGAAATAATTGACTTGCCAAAACAGGTGACTCACAACCACCAATGAAGTCAATTTGAATCCTCCAAATAATTTGCATTGTTCAGTATTTGATATATAACTTGCTGGATATGTAATATCTTCTTTAACCCATAGCCCAATGGCTGAACAGTCCTCAGGGTTATGAAACCTAAGTTTCATTTAACAGATACGAATTGCTGGCTCTCCTCTTTATGTCAAGGATACACTATAAAATGTGAAGTATATAATGGTTCCAATAAGAGATTGAAATTTTTCTAGATTAACTAGCTGCATTATTACGGGGGAACCTAATGGAAGTTCATTAACAAAGAAAATTAAATCTCTATCTTCACTTTTCAGGAGTTCTGTTTGAGGAAAGAAAAATCAAATTCTTCCTATTTAATTTATATATATATATATATATAAAAATTATAAACATCACATCAGGCATTCTGGAGTGGGATCTGTTAATTTCAGTTCAGTTAATAAATGCTACAAGTCAAAGAGGTTAACATGATCCTATCACTGGGATTGCTTTAATAAGCAATTAAACAAGGTCTGGGATTTTGAATACAAAGAGACTTTGGTCTGCCTCACAGAAATTCCTGTAGAAGTGGTCACCATTGAATATAGCCTTTTTGAATTATTTCTAAAGATGGAGAGAAAAAAAATCAGTAAAGTCTTTTAAAAATTAAGTTCTGAAAAACACTTTTATTTTTAAACAAGTTTCTGACTGGAAACAGTCTTTATAAAAGAAAACCTTTTAATTTTGTAAGTCAGACAGTACTATGTACAGCTCTGGTCTCACTGTTTCAAGAAGGATACCGTGGAATTATAGAAAGTACATGGAAGGGTAACTGAAATGATTAAGTGGGTGGAACAGCTACTTTATGATGAGAATAAAAAGGCTTGGATTACAGTCTGGAGAGGAGAAGACTTGGAATGGGGTGTGGGTTATAGCTGAGGTTTACACAACTGTAGAAGTAGTGAATAAACTAAATGCAGAATTGTTATGAAATCCTGCAGCATAAGTAGGAAGCACTTGATGAAACTAGCAAGTGTTCAGTTTAAGAGTTAAAAAAAAAAAAAAAAAAAAAAAAGCATATAGGGAACTTGTGGGATTTGCTGTCATGGTATCTTGTAGAGGTAGAGGGTATCAGACAGTTAAAAAAGGGATTTAGACTAATTCATGGACATGAGGTATATAATAATAAATAAATAATAATAATATTAATAAACACTAGAAGTACTGAACAGAGAGGTGCCCTTTTACACCTGAAACACAGTAATTGTGGATACTGGTGGATAAGGACCAAAGAAAGTGTCCAGTCTCATGCATTCTTCCTATGTAGCTTCTCCTATTATCACTGTTGGAGACAGAAAACTGGGCTTGATGGTCTGACCCTGGAGGGCATTTCTTTTATATTCCTATCAGTGTCTTATGTATGATTGCAAAAGCTGGAAGAGTTGGGGGTAATGTCATCTTGAGTGATGGAGAGATATCTGTGAGAAGAAAAGAATTTGATCTTCTAGTGCTCTCTTAATTCAAAACTGAGTAACAAATGAGAATTTCTGCCTCTCATAGCTGCAATGTACCAGCTGAACAGCAGGATTTTTGAAAGTCAGTTTTCTGTTCTCTCCTAAAAATTTATTACCACACTAAGCCTCTTCTTAGGAATTAAGAATACAGTACTGCATAACATATTTTAAAGTTGCACTGACTTGAAAACAAAGTTTGGCTTTCATATTATTATTTATTTCTAACATAGGACAAAATATTTTTAGCATAGGACAAAAATGATTGGTTGATATTAGCTAGTTAGCATTACTTACAATTTTGCTTGGCTATTGGACCATTTTGGATGGACTGGACTGAACACAGCGACAAGGAAGATATGTATACGCTAATAAGAATTAAATAGTAGGATCCAGTTTGATTTTTGTCACATAGGACATATTAAATAACACACCACAACACACACAGTAACAAATACAGCACCCTTTGTCCAACAAGCTCTATGGGCATACTACAAACCTCTGTGTCTGTCTGAGCAAAACATTAGAAGGTCTGGTACCCTGGATCTAAAGCCAAACATTACCAGCGCCTTGACAAGTATCTAATCAAATTATGGGTCGTTATTATTGTTCTCTGAGTTAGAACAAATAGATAGCAGCATAGATTTCCTGGATGATTTTTTATGTGTGTGAAGATTTGCATGGAGATACTCCAAGATGACAGTTTCTAGTTCAATCACAGGTGAGCCTCCTAGTAACCAGTGTTTCATATTTTGCTTTGTGCCATCTCTTCATGTACTACTATTAAAAATTAGATTGTGGTCCCTAGTTCCTTCACAGAAACTTTGAAAACCTCAGAAAGATGGTATTCTATCAAGCTATATTGTGTAGATTTCCTTTTTTTTTCCCTGATTTCCAGGAGCTCACTGGTGGAAAGGATACAGTCCTATAGATTTTTTTTGGAGTTAGTCTCATGTTTTTGCTTGGATTGTAGTTCCTCTGCTACTACCTCTGACTTGCCTCTTCCCTCTGCCTCTTATGGACTTGGTTGGTCTTTCTTACCTCTTCATTCTCATACAGATTGTCTACCCATTGTCTTAGTCAGTTCTGCACAAATTTTGTATAATGCCCCAAAATATTTACTTTGGTCAAAAATATATGGCAAAGACTCCTACAATGGAGGAACAGCCTCCTACTGTGCTTTCTGAGCCATTTTCATCTCTAATCTCTCTGAGAATGGGCTAGGTCTTCATTTTCTTTATCACTTGAGAAGAGAATCATTTTTTCTCCCCTCTCACTTAAGCAAGTGCTTCTAGCCATCTTGCCTACTGTCTGCTTGCATGCATCTCTGGGGGTAAAAACATATCTACAAGTTCTCCTCTAAGTCAGATTAGAATCAATTTACTGCAGAACCTTCTAGCTATTGGTAGAAAGAGAGCTAGTCACCAGGGAATGTATATAGTGTAAATGTATCTGTCCTCCATCTAGTCCCATCAATATTTGCCTGAAGCATCTGGTACTGGGAATGGCATTGTTGGCCATGTTGGCCAAGAAAGGTTATCTACCTATTACTAGTACTTAACAGTGTGATTTGCCTTGCTGTTAGATGCAGGGAGTATTTTTTTAAACTGTTTTACTATTTTGGACTTCTAAATAATCTTTCTCTGTACACATAATTCCATGGTTTTCCACTTTTTTTTTTTTTTTTTTCCCATTTTATTTATTTATCCATTAGTTTTTAGAAATACTTCTCTTTGAAGTACTAATTATATTCATTACTCTTTGTGATTCTCTTTTTTCTTTGGCCATATTCAAAGTAAGTGCTTAACAGTCATGGATTTATAGGTTACCATTATTTTCAACTCAAAAATTAAATGACCTTTATTTCTCATGATGATGGACAAAACACCTGCAATTAAAATTGCAGAATAGCAGTAGCAATGTTTTTAAAAAACACTAATGATGTTTTGTTGGTAGATATTTTAAAACTCTTTCCTAATCATCCTCTTTTTTCCTAGTACTCCTCTTTGTACAACTCAGTTTCCATTCTTGTTTTGGCCAAGTGCCAAACAGCAAAGACAGTAGCAGTTTCTCTTTGATCGTTACTTTTCAGTTCTGTTGACTGTTAATATTACTGTATCAAAGTGCACGTAGCAATCACAGTAAATTCTGCTAATTTTAGTTGAAAATGTATACTTTGGGAGGGCTGTTGTATTGGGTTTACATTACAAGGTTTTGGTAGTGGAGGGCTGCAGGGGTGGCCTCTGTGAGAAGAATCCATAAGCTGCACCATGTTAGATAAGGGCCAGTTTCATCTGGCTCCAAAAGGGACCTGCTGCTGGCCAGAGATGAGCCTATAAGAGATGATGCCGTTTGCACCTCTGTGAGAGCAGATTTAAGAAAGGAGAAAAACCTGCTGCACAACAGCACCTGGGACAGTGAGGAGTGAGAACCAGCCCTGCAGACCCCAAGGTCAGTGCAGAAGGCGGGCAGGAGGTGCTCCAGGCACAGAGCAGAAGTTCCCCTATGGCCTGTGGAGAGAACCCGGGTGAAGAAGGCTGTCTCCCTGCAGCCCACTGGTCCCACATGGAGCAGATCTCCATGCTGCAGCCCATGCAGGATCCCATGGTGGAGCAGATGGATGTGGCCTGAAGGAACATGCAACCTATAGAGAATCCCTGACAAAGCAGACTTTAGGCCAGATCTGTGGCCCATGGACAGAAGCCCACATAAGAGCAGGGGAGCTGCCACCCATGGGAGACCCATCTTGGAGCAGTTTTCTCCTGATGCATGGACTCCATTGTACAGATCCATATTGGAGCAGTTCTTGAAGAGCTGTTGCCTGTGGGAAACCCCTGCAGGACTGGTTTGGGAAGGATGACATCCTGTGGGAAGGACACCACACTGGAGCAGGGGCAGAGAGAAGCCATGAAGGAGTGGTGGAGACAAAGTGTTAAGGACTGACTGCAGCCCTCATTTTCCATCCTGCAGAGCTGCTTGGGAGGAGGAGTTGAAGAGGATGGATGTGGAGAATGTGCTTTTAGATTTCTGTTACTGCTATAGGCTGTTAGTAATAGGTAATAAATTACATTAATCTGCCTATGCTGAGTCTATTTTGCCCGTGACAATAATTGCTGAGTGATCTCCCTGTCCTTATCTCAACCCCTGGGGAATTTTCATCATATTTTCTCCCCACTTCCTTTTGAGGAGGGGAAGTGAATGAGTGGTTGTGGTGGAGCTCAGCTGCCCAGCTAGGTGAAACCACCTCAGCTGTTCAACAAAATTATCAACTCTGGGGCATGGCATAATTTCAGTGGTGCCTACATCTCCTATACTTGGCAAAAAAGTCCAGGATAACACCAGGTGAAATTGTAAGAGTAACAGGGTTGGCGATGACCATCAACTGAATTAAACACTAAGGAGCTACTGTAACGTTTGAACCAGACGTCATCTTGAGAAGAAGTACAGTAGAAGAGCAGCCTGGAGATTTGTAGCAGGCAGGAGAAGAGGAAAGCAGGGCAGCAACAGCACTGGCATGTCCCTGACAGATGTGGCTCTGTAGCACCAAGGGCTCTGCCTGGGCTGGGAAGCATGTACTCCCTGCCCACTCATGGAAGAAGGTATGGAAATGTGTATATGTATTAGCATTTTGTAGTATTGTGGTGTATCAGCGTTGCTGATGTTGATTCTAGACTGGCAGTTAATTATGTGTCTTTAATAAATCAATAAACCACTTTGATTCTGATTTGATTGAAACTACATGAACTGAGCAGATATTCCCAACAGCACATGCTAAACACATGAAGAATATTCAGTCAGTGTATATCCAAACTCTAACCAAAATGAGTATGTTTAAGCAAATTACTTTTGGATTTTAATTAAGACACACTGGAAAATCTAAATGCAAGAGAAAGTATTTATGGGTCTGGGCATACAATTAGAAGTTATTGAGCTATTAGTTGCTTAGCCCATTAGCTAAGCAACTGAGCATTGGCAACTTTAAATATATCTGTTTTGCCACTCGAACAATTTAAAGTCAAGTCACAAATTTAAATGCAACATATATTCATTTTTTTATAATTAATATTTCTTTATAATGATATTCATATTTTTACATTAAAAAGACATTTTACTGATTCATGATGATGCAATAAATTAATGAAAAAAAGCATGTAGTGCAAAGAAGTGTTCCACTACATGTTGACAATTAATGATCATTAAACTAATAATCAATGTTCAATTAACCACAAGAACAAACATTTAAAATTGGAGTTTATGTGTATAAACATATAATCAATTCATCTATAAAAAAAATCTTTGTAAGAAATGTTATACAGAAAGGAGTATATATCCTCTGGTATAGTCTGCTCAAGGCAGACAACCTTGAACTCCCCAGTTTCCCAGCTCACATCTGAGGACTGACAAAACTACTACCTTTGCCTCTCTCACCAAGGTCTGTTTTGTGATGCCTCATATATGACTCTTCATCATGATCTGTAGAGAGATGGTTTCAAAAACTTTATCACTGGTGCATGTTTTTTTTTTTTTTTTTTCTTTCCCCTGAGGGTACTTTCCATTGTTGGAAAAGACCAACACTGTGCAGTACAGTTTTTAGACAAGAACTTTTATGATAAGAAGTGAAAAATGCTGGGCTCTTTCCAGTACTGTACTGAAGACAGGAACAATTAGGATTATTTTAGCTAAAATCTATTTATAAGTCTTTCTTCTTTAAAAAATCTATGTAACTAATCTTTTAAACTTAAAAACTGTAATTTGGAGATGGGTTCTTACACCCTGGAAGTTTGAATATATGAAAAATGTGAATTATCAAGTGTACCACTATTGTGAAAGATAGTAGCACAGTGATAAAAGCTCTTGCAGAAATCACTTGCTGGATAATAGTAACCAAAAATGTCTTTAAAAGGCAACAACGCCTGCTGAAATTTGTCAATGAAATGTGAACTTCAGTGTTACACTAAGAATGCAAACACATTTAGCTTTTACAGTAGTTTAATAATTACACAAAGTAACTCTTAAGCAGAGAGTTCATTACCATATCCCACTAAAAATTAAGTTTGGAAATGTATTTATTATTTCTACTTTTGAGATGTTGCAACAGTAATGTTTATGGATACATCTATGTCTTACCATTTGACAAAGAATAATTGAAAACTACTTTTCTGAAAACTGTTTTCCAAGCACTTTCACAAACCTAATGATAAATTTGTCTAGTAGATCAAATATATGTATGGATCCCTATCTTATCCAAAACTATGGTCAATGTTAACCTATCCTAGGATGAATAAAAGAATTGTGCAAACATATGCTGAAGTACTTCACTATTACTATTATGTAATAGTACTTCACTATTATTGTTATGGCCACTCTCCATCATCTCTGATTGTGAAGGTCATGGAGAACTGGAGGACTGAGGACTTGAAGAAAACCAATGTCACACCAGTTTTCAAAAGGGCAAAAAGAGGACCCAGGCAACTACAAGCCAGTCAGCCTCACCTTCATCCCTGGAAAGGCGATGGAACAACTAATCTTGGAGATCATCTCCAAGCATATGGAGGAAAAGAAGCTGATCAGGAGTAGTCAGTATGGATTCACCAAGGGGAAATCACGCTTAACTAGTCTGATAACCTTCTATGATGGGATGACTAGAGGGTAGAGCAATGGATATGGTCTACCTTGACTTCAGCAAGGCTTTTGACACTGTCTCCCATAACATCCTCATAGATAAACTAAGGAAGTGTGGGCTAGATGAGTGGACAATGAGATGAATTGATAAGTGGCTGGATGGCAAAACTCAGAGGGTTATGCTCAGTGGTGTGGAGTCTAGTTGGAGGCTGGTTGTTAGTTGTGTCCCCCAGGGGTCGGCGCTGTGTCCAATCTTGGTCAACTTTTCTATCAATAATGATGGAAAAAAAAGCACCCTCTGCAAGTCTGCTGGTGACACAGAGCTGGGAGGAGTGGCTGATACACCAGAGTGCTGTGCTGCCATTCATAGGGACCTTGACAGGCTGGAGAGATGGGCCAAGAGGAACCTCATGAAGTTCAACAAATGCAAGTACACAGTCCTGCATAAGGAGGAATAACCCCAACCACCAGTACAGGCTGGGGGTTGACCTGCAGAGCAGCTCTGCAGAGAGGGACCTGAGAGTAGTCCTGGTGTACAGCAGGCTGACCATGAGTCAGCAATGCATCCTTGCGGCCAAGAAGGCCAACGGTATCCTGGGCTGCATTCGGAAGACTGTTGCCAGCAGGTCAAGGGAGGTGATCCTTCCCCTCTACTCAGCCCTGGTGAGGCCACACCTGGAGTACTGTGTCCAGTTCTGGGCTCCCCACTGCAAGAGGGACATAGAACTGCTGGAGACAGCCCAGAGGAAGGCTACAAAGATGATTACAGGACTGGAGTACCTGTCGTACAAGGATAGGTTGAGAGAACTGAGCCTGTTTAGCCTGGAAAACAGAAGACTGATGGGACACATCATCAATGTACATAAATATACATGCATAAAGGGAAGGTGTCAAGAGGATGGGACCAGATTCTTTTCAGTTGTGCCCAGCAAGAGGGTGAGAGGAAAGGTACATAAACTGAAACACAGGAGGTTCTGGTGAGAGGCAAGGGACATAAACTGAAGCACAGGAGGTTCTGGTTGAATATGAGAGAGTCTACTTTATGGTAAGGGTGACAGAGCTCTAGAACAAGTTGCCCAGAGAAGTTGTGGAGTCTCGTTCTCTGGAGATATTCAAAACCCACTTGGATGCTATCCTGTGCAATGCACGCTATGTGATCCTGCTCAGCAGGGGCTGGACTAGATTATCTTCAGAGGTCCCTTCCAACCTCAGCCATTCTGTGATTCTGTGAATCCTGTGAATCCTTGAACCTCAAGCGGCTTGCAGCTTTGTGTTTTATTGGGCAGAGGATGGTACTATAATTTCTTTTTCCAGGTCTTTTTCCATAAACTTTCGAATTACTTTTGTATCTTCAGAGTTCTGTGGCAATGAGTTTCACAGCTTATTGTAGTATGAAGTATCCCTTTTGTATTTGTTTTAAACTGTGGCTCCAGATAATTTATTTGATATTTCTAGACTTACTGGTAGGAAGACAGTCCCATGTCCTTAACATTTATTTATTTATTTATTATTTCTGTGATTATATTTGCAAGTGTCCATTTCCTGGACAATGAATTCTTTAACAGGATGAGAAATCTCGGTCTTCCAAAGTAAATGGTCCTCCATAACTTTCAGGATTCCCATCATGTTTCTTTGTACTGCATTATAGACAACAGTACCTCAAATGGTCATCGGAATCTAGTGGAAAAGAAAATCGTTAGCTTTACTGGAGTCAAGTTGTTTTTACTCTTCCATTCACAAACCTTTTTATATAATCTGTCCTGGTTTTGGCTAATATAAATTTAATTTTCTTTAAAGTAGCTGGCATGGTGTTGCGTTTTAGAATTAATATGAAAATAATGTTGATAGCACAACAGTGTTTTAGTTATTGCTGAACAGTGCTTACACAGTGTCAAGGTCTTTTCTGTTTCTCATGCTGCCCTGCTAGTGAGGAGGCTGAGGGTGCACAAGGGACACAACCAGGACAGCTGACCCCAACTGACTGACGAGATATTCCATCCCATATGACATCAAGCTCAACAATAAAACTGGGGGGGAGGTGAGCTGAGTGGGCTGCCCTTGTTCAAGGACTAGCTGAATATCAGATGTCTGGTAGTGAGCAATTGTATTCTGCATCACTCTTTTTTTTTTTTTTTTTTTTTTCAGGATGGGGAGTGTTGGTTTGTTGCTTGGTTGGTTGCTTGATTGGTTTCCCCTTTATATATTATTAAACTATCCTTATCTCAGACCATGACTTCTTGCACGTTCTTCCCCCAGTTTTCTCCTGCACCCCACTGGGGTGATGGGGTGAGGAAAGAGCTGTTTGCCAGATTAAATAACATTATTATCACAGAAAGAAATTAACTTGGTTTGAGGTGTGAAGAAAAAGAGTGAAAAGGTGCTCCCTCCAGAGAACCTCCAAAGAAGAGGTTCCCCAGCACCCTATAGATAAGACCTTGGTAATGAATGTTGTGCTTCTGCAGCCCATGGTATACCACATTGGAGCAGACATCTACACTGCAGCAGGTAGTAATGCCCTAAAGAATGCCATAACCCATGAATAGCCCACTCATAGCAGCCTTCTCTCAGGAACTGCAGCCGATGGAGAGGAGCCCACAGTAGAGCAGGTCTGCAGGGAACTGAAACCTGTAGTGGACCTGCAGCAGTCTGTTCCTGAAGAGCTGCACCATTTGGAAAAGACCCATACTGGAGCAGTTCTTGAAGAACTTCAGACTGTGGGAAAGACCCATGTTGGAGCAGTGCATGAAGGACTGAATCCTGTTCGAACAACCCCCACTGAAGCAGGGAAAAAGTTTGAGGAGGAAGAAGAGGCAGAGATGAAGTGTTATGAACTGATTATAACACTCATTACCCACCCCTGTGCCACTTGGTGGGGAGGAGATAGAAGGAGCTAGGAAGAAGGCATTTATCATTCTATTTTTTTGAGTACTCTATTTTTAATTGTTAGTAGATTGAACTAATCTTCCCCAAGTCAAGTCTGTTTTGCCTTTGACAATAATTAGTAAACAATCTCCCTGTCCTTATGCCCATGTTTTTTTTTTCTCCCCCTGTTTTGCTGAGGAGGGAGAGTGAGAAAGCAGTTTAGTGGGTGCCTAGCACCCAGCTAAGTTAACCCACCACACCTCAGGAAAAAAAAAAAAAAAAAAAAAAAAAGTTGTTTGTGAGCAGAAAATTTCAATTAAATTATGCAGTTAACGTAGGAAGTCTCTGCTGAGCTCCTCCAGGTTTTCCACCTTTAATGAACCTGGCATATTTGGACAGAATTTCCAAAATGCCACTCAAGCTCCTTCAAAAGGACTTTCAAGACGCATAATTCAGAAACTTTATAATCAGTTTCCTACTATGTAGATTTGTACCTTATCTGTATACAATTCTGTGTATTAATTCATGATCACTGTTTTCAGAACATTTTTTGAGAGAATGTGTGTATTTTTATTTATACATACATATATATATTTCCATATACAAGTATGTATTAATAACACCCACTGTTACTAACTCTGGAAAAAAAAAAAAAAGAAAAGACAGATTCTCCTCTGCAGGGCAATCATTTGCACTTCTCAAACATAATATTCCAACTTTTCTCTGCTCTCAGCATTGTTATAATTTGAATGGACGTTCTATTTCTTTGGGAACAGAACTTTTCTGCATGTATACTAATAAGTCAGATTCTGGTTGTGGCTTCATTCCTGAGAAGGGTGTGCCATGGCTGTTATGAGGTCCTATGACTTGCTTTAACCATGTACTTTATAACAGAATATAATAATGTCAGCTGAGGCAGGGAACAAAAGTCTCTTTCTTTTCAACCAGTTTTATTTATTTTATTTTATTTTATTTTATTTTATTTTATTTTATTTTATTTTATTTTATTTTATTTTAGTACTAGAAATTGATGTCCTTTAACAAGGTAGAGAAGGTCATTGAGCTAATTTATTTTAATTTTCATCCCTTCTTCAGAGGAAAATTCTTCTTAAGTGTGTATAAGAGTAAGCAAAAAGAACCCAATAAGAGATTTTTTTTTCCTATTAGCTGCAATAAACTGCTTTCCCAGACCTTGCTCTGAATTTGTTTGTCAGACAAAAAGGAAATCCATTCTTTCTCTCTACTTTTTTTCAGAGGTAATATGATATAGGAATACTACACTAGTACAGAAAGGCTATCTCAGTCCAGTTTGTTTCCTAAAAACACTTGAAGTTCGAAGTATTATCTGGTTAGTAGGGGAGAATATACTTTTCTCTTAAATTGTCAAACTTCTCATGTATTTATTGTTATTGGCTCTCACACATTGGTTGATCTAAGTTGTGAATATATGGTGGAATAATAATCATATTGAAAAAAAAAAAAAAAAAAGACAATAATCATATTCCACTGTGAATAAGTTCTGCAGAAGAAACCTGTGGTTAACATTAGAAATTATCTTCCAAAAAGGGAAAAAGTGAAGCAAAATATCTACCTACTATGAAGTACTTGTTAATCACTTAAGCACCATCGTATTTCCCTTATAATGACATATTTAGTAGGTTATCAGTTTGAATGATTCAGTGTTATTAAACTTGGAATTTGGATCTGTAGTGAAAAAAAGAGAAGAAAGTTTCTTGAGTTGTCCCACACTTTACCCCCTTTCCCTGCTAGCTATGGATGGTATACTTTAATTTTTCATATTAAAACCTGGCTTTCTACCTATGTCATTTAGAATTTGGTCATTGACCTCAGTGTAAAAAAGATTGACAATCATGTGTTCTGCTAGTACAATGAAAACAAGAGGAGAAAACATATATCTATGGTATCAGGAATTTGTTGAGTACATTCATCCGTTTGCTATTTAAGAGGAAAGCTCTTAATTGTTCTTTTAATTACTTTTCTCTCATTACACTTGATTAAAACACTTGCATGATATCAAGATATTTTTTTGAATGGTCTACATACAGTTGTAGCTTATTTCTTGCCAAAGATAATTTTCATTTCACTGTAATTTCTACACCAATTTACTCTAGCAATATTTTTTTTTGTATTTTAAGCAAATGGAAAAAAAAAAAAAAAAAAGATAAATTCTAAATACTAAAGTTTCTTCTCATAAAACAAAGGTATTCGTTCCATAATGAAATGGATGGTGCACGTAAACATTTTTAAACAGAAATAGTTTGCAGGTGCCAGATATTAATTTTGCCTTAAAAGATAATTAAGAGTCACAAGAACAGCTGGTTAGGAATAATGAAAAATTTCTAAAGCAAGGATCCATTGATCCTCTAGACCTCACTAATTAAATGTCTTCATTTCTAATCACTGAATATTTTAAAAGGCTGAGGTCAGTAAAAGAGGGGTAAAAATCTAGAGTTATATACACAAGCAGCGTGATAAATGCAATGAACAGAAAGATCAACTAAACCAAGCTCAGTAAGTAAACTAGTAACTGAAGTATGAGTAGGATAATTATATAGAACAGGTATTATATACATCATTGGGACATTTAAAAATATTGTTGTAACATTTTTACTCTTTTATTTTTTTATTTTTTGTCATGGTAAGACATAGTGATAAACACTATTAAATCAGAAGGATCAGACCAAAATTCCTGGTGAATGGCAACTGAGCAGTATTTCCTGAAGCTGATAAAACAAAAACAAGAAAAAAAATCTTTGTTCTAATTAAATTTAATGCAGGTAGGAATCAAGGAAATGTAGTTGTTAATGAGTTGTTAATAAGGGATTTACCCATTGGTTACAGAGTATAAGGTTACAAAAATGGAATTTAGGCTACAAAACTAATTTTTTGGGAAAAAAAAAAGTGGAAAATATGAGTTATGCTATCAAAAAGTGTATAAAATAGTTATTTCTCATTTAAAAGATGGAAACACTATATGTGTGTGTGTCATATATGTGTGTGTGTGTGTTTAAAATTCACAGCCACAATAAAGTTACATTTTTACCTGAGCCTTAAAAACAATGCTTTAGAATAGTGATTGATAAAATATTAGTTCCAGGAAAAATAAATATATTTTATAAATAAAGATGTCTAAAATGTATTTCTGAAGATACAAGAACTTAGTCTTCAAAATACAAAACCAAATACCCTTAAACCCCAAAGTTGCTAACAACATGTAACAAGTGCACTCATATCTGAAGCATGTACAACATCTGTAATGATTTGGACAACTGGAATTACGAAAAAAGAAGCAGAAGTATAATGTTCACTTAAAAGTGTTTTTTTTTAATTTATTTTGTTTTAATTATTTATATTGCAGATGTGTAACTGCAATAAAATGTCTTTTAAATTCCAAGTACAATTAGTTCTTGTTATAGGGAATAATTAATTCTTTTGCATTTTGTAGAATAGTTTTATTTTGAGCTGTAAGCGGTTACCTGAAAAGAAATATATATATTCTGTTTTGTATGTATTCATCTGAAGATAAACATTTTCAAAAGACAAAGTGGTTGGAAAGCTGCCTGGCAGAGAAGGACCTGGGAGTATTGGTTGATAGTCGGCTGAATATGAGTCAGCAGTGTGCTCAGGTGGCCAAGAAGGCCAACAGCATCCTAGCTTGTATAAGAAGCAGTGTGGCCAGCAGGTCTAGGGAAGTGATTATCCCCCTGTACTCAGCTCTGGTGAGGCTGCACCTTGAGTACTGTGTTCAGTTTTGGGCCCCTCACTACAAGAAAGACATCGAGGTGCTTGAGCGATTCCAGAGAAGGGCAATGAAGCTGGTGAGGGGTCTGGAGAACAAGTCCTACAAGGAGCAGCTGAGGGAGCTGGGATTGTTCAGCCTGGAGAAGAGGAGGCTCAGGGGCGACCTTATTGCTCTTTACAGGTACCTTAAAGGAGGCTGTAGTGAGGTGGGGGTTGGTCTGTTCTCCCACATGCCTGGTGACAGGACGAAGGGGAATGGGCTAAAGTTGCACCAGGGGAGTTTTAGGTTGGATGTTAGGAAGAACTTCTTTACTGAGAGGGGTGTTAGACATTGGAACAGGCTGCCCAGGGAAGTGGTGGAGTCACCATCCCTGGAAGTCTTTAAAAGATGTTTAGATGTAGAGCTTAGGGATATGGTTTAGTGGGGGGACTGTTAGTGTTAGGTCAGAGGTTGGACTCGATGATCTTGAGGTCTCTTCCAACCTAGAAATTCTGTGATTCTGTGAAAGCAAATCTAATATGCATTATATATATAGTATATATTAAATATATTAAGCACACATTAAATGTATGTATTTATTACAAATACTTATTTAATTTTATATTCAAGATGTAACAATATAAAAACTTTTGTAGTTTAGTGGGATTTTTTTTTCATGAACCTGCTTTTATTTGATCCTAAAAAACTTATAATCATTCAATCTGTAGTTTAGGAAAAACAAACAAACAAGACAGTATTAGAAAAAGTTAATGGTTAGTTAGTTCTTTTATGAACTTCAATGCTTGTGAATATGAAGGGTTGAAAATATTGAATAGAGTGAGCCAAGTCCTTAGTGTTTCACAATTTACTACCAACAAGTCATCTGTTATTCCTGTTGTCTATAAACTCTGGAGCAACAATAATGGCTACTTTAGAACTACTGTAGTGCCATACTGAGTTTTGAGTTCTGCTTTCTACTATTTTTATATGCTCTTCAACACCATTTTGAATAACTGCTTTCTGTACTGTGCATTTTGTTTTTGTTTTTATTGAGAATTGTTTCTTACAGGAAAAGATCAGTTACTTATGAGTAACTGTCACTCAGGTAGTCTTACATTCATTGACCCTATCCAACATGCATGAACAAATTCACTCTCTTCTGGGTGATGAACTGGCTCAATGGTAGAACCCAAAGGGGTGTAGTGAATGGGACTACATCTGGATGGTCATTAGAGGTGAAGTGCTTAGTTCTAGGGGCCAATCCTTTTCAACATTTTTATCAGGACTGGAGTGCATCCTTAGCAAGTTTGCTGACAATACTAAACTGGAAGGTGCTGCCAACTCCTTGTAGGGACAAGAGGCCTTGGAGAAGGATGTAGATAGATTGGAGCACTGGGCAATCAGCAACGGGATGAAGTTCAACCTAGGAAAATGCCAGGTTCTGCACCTGGGATGGAGTAATGCTAGACATAGGTACACATTGGGAGGTGAGTGGCTGGAGAACAGCTCAGCAGAAAGGGACCTGGGGGTGCTGGTCAACAGCAGTCTCAATATGATCCAACATTTTGCCCTGGCTGCCATAGTTGGACATCACTGATACCTGCTGGGGTAAATGATCCCTGATAGTTTTCTATTCTCTGGTGGTGCTGGGAAGACACCTTTCAAAGGCAGCTACATGTAGCAGCAACCTTTTCATATTTGTTTGCCACTATATATTAGACAGCGGAACAGATACTTGTAAACGACAGTAGTAACTTCTCTATCTTAATCACATTACTGAGGTTGCTCAGTTTTAACATTCATACTCAATGATACTTGATAATCACATAGACTGGGACCTACACTGACCCACTTGAAGAAGCATGAATGTCTTCCTATTCTAAAAATGAAGTCTTAGATGTTGTCAGCACAAATTACATTACACCCTCATTGATCTTGCTTTCAAAGCTTTCATTTGCAGGGGAATTGAGGCAGAAGCATGTTTCTTCCTTGCTCTCTTTTAAAAATCACTAACATGGGAGCACAGTTGTGCACAATGATTAGAACAACACAGTTACAGTAAGATAAGAACAAAATCTTTGCTGAAAAATAGGTCCTAAATGAACTGTTGTTTCTAAAGCAGCACCTACCTCTACATGGTAGCAAATTGTTTAATTGGCAATGATATTCCACCCCACTCCCTCTTATCAGCTTATTAACACCACAGGATTTGTTTATTATTTTGTGCATACTCTCTTACCTTGCAGTTCTGCTAATTATGCTCCTATCAATGTGGTTATTTTCCTGTGTGTTGAGCAATATGAATAAACTGTCAGAAAGCTAAATTTGGAAGTTGTATGTTTGCAAAAAGGTTCTTAAAGAAAAGCTTAAAGGTGGGTGGTTCTTGGACAAAAGCTTTTGCCTCCAATAATACTATCTTCTAACAAAAATATCATTAACAGAGAACTCAATTCAAGAACAAGACAAACAAACACAAAATCCAGAGAAAGAGAACGAATCAAGAAAAAGAATACTGAAATTTCTAAATAGCCATGAAAAGATTTCTGTTTAAATAAATAAATAAATAAAATAAATAAATGATTCTTAAAACAAATATTGGCAATAGGAAAAATTTCGATTAATTGTTAATTCATGATGAAGTTAGATGTATATATTTGGATAAAAATATGAGAATATATTTTATTATTTAATTAGTAGAATTTAAAAGGTATTTTATTCTTTAAATAATATACATTGAAATGTCTAGGAATCTTTTTTTCCTGACACTCTCAAGGGATATATGATCTGTCATTTCACAAATACTTAGTTATAGGAAAAAAAAAAAAAAAAAAAAAGTAGATTAAAATGTACCAGCTAAAAATTCTGTGTAGTCTGGTCATAAAAGCATTGTAATTGTATTTGTAAGAGACTATATATGTCTTTAGTTTAATTTGATTTTTTTTTTTTTTTTACAAAGAAACATGTGAGTTTTGTATACAGCTAAACAGACAGAAAAGCACAACAGAAGAATGTAAGTCAAAACTTCAGAAACCTGTTAGTAAGTTGGATGTGTATATCTGTATATGAATACTGACTACATATATTGGACCTTCTTAGTTAACATGATTAAATAATGAGATTTTCTAAACTGATTTTCACCTGAGTAAATCTGAGTAAATCTCAAATTCTTATTTCCCTAGAAGTTAGACCATGTTCTTAGTTTGAACATAATGTCCTATCTTGTGCCATACTTGTTTTCCATAGAATGCAAGGACATAGAATGCAAGGGAGCCCAGTATAGACCCAATATAGAGTCTTGTGCAGTTAAAAAAAAAAAAAAAAAAAGTCTTATAAAAAAAAGTCTTATAAAGTTTGTGCAAGTATTGAGTTAGTTATGGATAGGATTTGCATTTAAAACCATACCTTAAAAAGCTCTCTAATGCTTTTTAGCACTCAGTGTAGATGTTAGCACTATAACAGACTACTCAAAACTTCTCAAAATCAGGAGGACTAGTTCTACAGTCTTACCATTATTAGATAGAAGTGCTTTCCAGAAGTTTCTTGCTACCTTTATTTATTTTTATTTAATTTGATTTCAGTATTTGATAATTAGATGTGGAGAGAACTTGAAGTAATCCCACTGTTGACATTCCACATTAATTTGTCAAAATCAAACAGGTCTCTTGACTTTTGTGAGCATTCTTTTGTGAATATTGTGCATTTTATTATTTCTGTTATGTGAGGAAATGGTACCAGAAAATAGAACTTTTCGATGTCACCAAGATTTAGTTCCTCTTTCAAGCCCTTTAAACCTTTAAACCTTTAAGAGGTGTTTTGTTTCACTGTTAAACTCTTTGTGTATTTTCTAGAATGAATGAAGCACTTCATACTTTTAGGAGAAGAAAATTTTACTGCTGTTGATCTCTCTTTCAAGTTTTACTTGATCAAACCAAAATTTGTATGATTTTCTTAAAAATTCTTTTCCATAATATTTTTTTTTTTTTTTTTTTTTGAAAACCAACACTATCAGAAGAATCAGAATCAGAAAGGAGTGTTTTTATCTACAGAGGCATAGACAGCTTGAGGAATCTTCACAGGAACTTGGAAACCTCCCAAAGAATTTCAGGGAAAAGAACTATGTGTTCACTAGGTTCTCCAGCTGAGAATTTCATTCTCCTGTATTAGATACTTAATTTTTGAGTTGCTTAAATGGAGTAAAAGGTATCAGTGTAATCTTAACCATAACCCTAGCTCATTATGAATAGACTGGTACTTCCAGATTAAAAGTCATATTCTTGAATACACTTGAAGATAACACTTTATGTTTCATCATAATTTCTTAGCTTACTACCGAATGTCAACATCTCAGACAGGAGATATCGATGAAGATTTCAGTAATTTCTGTTGCCAGATTTATGTATTCCTTTTTTTAGACTTGACTCTGACTCTGTTAAAGGGAGCTGACTGGTCCATGACAATCATTTTTAAGTTCAGTATCTGTAAATATTCACCCCTGTGTGTTTGTGGCAGTCACAGTACCCCTTGAATCAATCTTAATGTTGTTGAGAGTGGGTTCATTTTTATTTTTTTTTAACTTGACATCCATCTCTTTATTTATTTATATGCCAAAGACTAGAATGTGAGAATTTCAGTGTATTTAAGAAATATTTGGTTATTCAGTAATATTTACAGACCTAAAATTGGTAGAGTTTCTCAGAGCTGGAAAATTAAATATGTATGCTTTTATTATTTAAATTTGACTGAATTTTTAAAATATTTATTTTATATGTACATTTATATTAGTACCAACATATAAATATATTTTTATATTGCAGCATTTAAATAGTACTATGAAAGTACCATATGAAAACATGTAGGCGTATACATTTTTTAACACAAAACCAAAAATATTACTGCATTTCAGAATTGTGGAAACTGACAATCAATATGTTTAACAACAGTAAAGATGATTGAAACAAATGTACGGTACCTCCATCTGGAGCAAGCAAAACTGACACCTGCAATCAGTTATGGTATATCAATTACAATCATAGAATCATAGAATCACTAAACTTGGAAAAGACCTCCAAGATCATCTGGTCCAACCATCACCCTATCACCAATATCACCCACTAAACCCTAAGCACCATGGACCTTAAACACCCCCAGGGACAGTGACTCCACCACATCCCTGGGAAACCGGTTCCAATGCCTGACTATTCTTTCTGAAAAGAAATGTCTCCTGATTTCAAACCTATACCTCCCCTGGCACAATTTGAGACCATTCCCTCTAATCCTATCACTAGTTATCTCCAAGAAGAGGTCATCCCCGAGCTTCCCACAGCTTCCTTTCAGGTAGCTGTAGGGAGCAGTAAAGTCTCCCCTGAGTTCTCCAGACTAAACAACCACATTTCCCTCATAGGACTTGTGGTCCAAGCCCTTCACCAGCTTCACAGCCCTTCTCTGGACATGTTCCAAGGCCTTGATATCTTTCTTGTACTGAGGGGCCCCAAACTGAACACAGTACTCAAGGTGTGACCTCACCAGAGCTGAGTACAAGGGAACAATCACCTGCTGGCTACATTGTTCCTGATACAAGCCAGGATGCCGTTGGCCTTTTTGGCCACCTGGGCACACTGCTGACTCATGTTCATGTAAACATCAGTCAGCACCCCCAGATCCTTTTCCTTTGCACACCTTTCCAGCCACTCTGCCACAAGCATGTAGTGCTGCATGGGGTTCGGGTGTGATGCAGACGGTTGCAGATATTAACACATTCTTGTTTTTTCTCTGGAAAGAAACTTAGTGGGGCTGTGGCTCTCCAAGTACAGAGGTGCCTACATTTAGTTCATTCTTAGGCAAACTTACCTTTTTCTCTTTGGCATATTTTTTTTCCTTAAGCTTCTTTCATGTGCTGTTCAGACACTTCCACTTCTGCGACCACATGTGAGAATGGTGAACCAAATCGTGTTTACTTGTAGATATCACAGGATAAAAAAAATGAGAAAAAAAATTGCAGTAGGATTTTTCATCTGGATGATCTTCCCAGGCTCGTTCATAACATCACCACAGAAATAGCAATATGTCCATATGTGAACCAAAATTTATTTTGTTTTGTGTCAAAATCAAGTTTACTGAAATACCCTCCAGATAAGAGCCAGGAAGAATGCTTGACGTCTTGTCAAACATCTGATACCCTGTCAGATCATCAGTGAAAAGCTATCAGAAATACATTTAGGGACCATCAGCTTTAATTGCGTTCCAACTGCTTGTCCATCCGTATGGGACAATGATCTTTTCTCCTCAGGTAAGCATGAAGGAAACACCTATGTAAAAAAAAAGTTGCAAGCAGACAAAAATATCTATTTCAGAAAAATCTCCTTGCAGTTTGGTAGGGAATATCACCATAAATAAAAAGGGCTTTGAGTAAGAGACAGCAAGGGCAATACTTTTCAGGCCATGAAGACTCTTTTTATTCGTAAGTGGAAAGACCACATTAGGCAAAGTGTCTCATAGAACTATTGATTTTCATAGAAATAAAGTCTCAATGTTTGGGCTAATTTAGTACTACAGGCTTTTGAAGAATTCTTAAGAATTCTGTTTTTCTTTTCTCAGTGTGTCTGATGGAACTGTATTAGGAGGACAGGTATCATAGAATCAATGGCTTAGGTTGGAAGGAACTTTAAAGATCATCTAGGTCTGTCCACACCCTCCTCCCCCTCTCCCCTCCCAGCAATGTGCAAGGACACTTCCCACTACACCAGATTGCTCAGAGTCTCATCCAGCCTTGTCTTGAAGACTTCCAGGGATGAGGCACCCACAATGTCTCTGGGCAACCTGTTCCAGTGCCTCATCACCCTCTGAGTGAATTTCCTAACCTCTAATCTAAATCTCCCCTCTTTTAGTTTAAAACCATTCTCCCTTGTCCTGTCATTATCTGCTTGAGCAAAATGTTGCTCTCCAACTTTTTTCATTAGCCCCCTTTAAGCACTGAAAGGTTTCAATGAGGTCCCCCCAGAGCCTATGCTTCTTCAGGCTGAACATCCACAGCTCTTTGACATGAGCCAGCAACACACATGTGCAAACCCAGGAGGCCAACTGCATCCTTGCATCAAAAACATTCAATACATAAAGAGAGGAGTAGCCAGCAGGTCGAGGGAGGTGATTCTACCCTGCCCTTGTTGAGGCCCCACTTGGAGTATTGCATCTAGGTCTGGGGCTGAACTTGCAGATTGTAATGTTTTGTTTGTAAACTCATGTCAAAATTTTTGTCCAACAAACCCCCCAAGTTCTTCTCTGCAGGGCTGCCTTCAGTGAGTTCTCCATCCAGTTTTTACTCATGTATGGGACTGACCTGGCACTGGTGCAGCACCTTGCACTTAGACTTGCTGAATCTCATTAGTTTTTTTTAGCAATGTGAGTCTCCCACATTTCAGAGGCATCTATCTGAGAAGAGACCTGAACTTAAAATTTAGAGCTAGAAACACTGATGAAATGCTTCACATACTTGGCTTCAAATCATCACTTTGAGGTATGGTAGTACCTGCACAGCCAGACCTTGGCTCACATGGTCTGGTCATGGTACAGCTCACTGATCCCAAGATATTCTGTTTCTTCAAATACAGAGGAGGTTAAAGAGGAGTTAATAAAGAGTTACAAAACATTACAATATGCAAGTTCATCAATATCACAATTAAGAGTAAGACTAGATGAGGGCTTCTATTAGCCAGCAACACTCAGACTTATTAAATCTTTAATTTTTATCAATTATAGTGACATATATTGACAATGTATACAGATTTCAGCAAGGAATTATATTTTTCAGTGAAAAAGTCTGTTTTCTTCCAGGAATACCACGTGCATTCTGATTAAAAGAAAGACATTACCCAGTCAGTTCAGGATAGTCAGTTCAGGCCTGTCTAAGAGCAAAGTTGGGACCCTGAACATCAGAAGAGTCAGATTCCAGTTGTTCAAAGAATTTGTGGATGAGATCCCATGGGACACAGTCCTTAGGGACAAAGACTCTCATCAGAGCTGGCAACTCTAAGAATATTTTCCTAAGAGCACAAGAACTCTCTATTCCCATATGGAATAAATCAAGCAGGGAAGGTAGCAAACTGGCATAGTTGAATAAGGATCTGCTGCTCAAACTTAGTCAAAAGAACAAAATGTACAGACAGGGGAAACAGGGTCATGTGCCCTGGGAAAAGTACAGGAATGCTGTCTGGATGTGCTGGGACGGGATCAGGAAAGCCAAGGCACTGGCAGAACTAAACTTGGTGAGGGATGCAAAGAATAACAAGAAGGAGATCTACAGGTACATTATCCACAAACGAATGACTAAGATAGTCAGCATTTGTCCTGGACAAATGACCAGATGGAGAACTGGTAACAACAAATGTGGAGAAGGCAGAGGTACGTAACAACTTGTTTGCCTTGGTCTTCAATGGTGGTCAAGCTTCCCTGAATCCCTAGGCAAGGCTGGAGGAGCAGAGTCCCTCCCACTGTAAGAGAGGACCTCCTGATGCAACTTAACAACTACAAGTCTATAGGCCCTGATGTCATGCATCCCAAGGTCTTGAGGGAACTGACTGATGTAGCCAAGCCACTCTCCATCATATTTGAAAAATCGTGGCAGTCAGGTGATAGGAAGAATGGAAACATGCCTCACATTTTTAAAAAGGGTTGAAAGGGGAACCTGGAGAACTACAGACTGGGGAGCCTCACCTCTGTGCCTGACAGATCCTCCTGGAGGCCATGCTAAAGCACACGCAGGAGAAGGAGGTGATCTGTGACAGCCAGCATGGCTTCACCAAAGGCAAATCATGCCTGACCAATCTGGTGGGCTTCTATGATGGAATAACTGCATCAGTCGACTAATGTCATCTCCTAGGAATTCTGTAAAGCCTTTGACACAGTCCCATGTGACATCCTCTTCTGAGCTCAGGTTAATCTCTCAACTCCACCCACCATGGTGGCATCTTCCAAATTCCAACTCAGAGGTCAGCTCGTCTCAGGGATAACTGTAACTTCTAGTCCAGTATCAATCAAAAAGGGGACACTAATGGTGCTGTCGTTTAAGGTATCATAAAGGGAACAGATCCCCCACACCACTGGCGGGTTATCACACTTTATTGCCAGGGCCACCCTGGCGTCTCGCACCCGGAGGGTGGTCCTTGTTGTCCTGAGATAAGGACAGGTTCGGCTGGACCGTTGGTTGAGCCATAAAATTGGTCGCCTCTTGAGGGTGCAGTGGGTTTGGGGGCACTGCGCCCCATCTGGGGTTGGCATAGTTGGACCGCCTCATGTCCGAAGTGGGAGAGGGCTGTGCACGGCCCAGTTGCCCTCTTCCCCTCCCGTTTCCCTGGGTTTTAGATCTGCATTCCTTGGCGAAGTGCCCTTTCTTTCCACAGGCCCAACACGGTCCTCTGGGTCGGTTTTGGCATGGGGGGAGCGCTGTTGGCAGACCCCCCAACTGAGGGCAATTTGCCATGACGTGGCCTGCCTGGCCACATTTAAAACATGCCATCATGTTAACTATTGCGGTGCGAACAACTACCTGGATCGGGGTTAGGTGCTCTTCTTTCGTGACATGTTTAATCATGTCCGCGATGCTAGACCCCGCCGGCAGTGATCGCAAGATTTCTTTGGTTGCTGAATTACACTGCTGGTGTAGGCATTCTGCTATGACTGGGCCTTTTGCCTCCACAGGCAGTGACGAAGAGTCGACCGCTGCCTGGAGACGATCTACAAATTGTGTAAAGCTCTCATTTTCACTTTGTTTTATTGTTGACCATGGCGATGGTTTGGCAATAACTCTAGAGGCTGTACGAATAGCTTCTCTGGCCGCATAAGTAGTTGTCATAACTTCATGGGCCCGCAGGCCCTGGGCTTGCACCTGGGGGGTGATCATTGTTGGGTCTGTACCCATTAGACGCTGCAGGCTAGAGCCATATAGTGGGTGATCCACCCCAGTTACTTGGGACAGCTGTCTCGTACAGTTGTCCTCCCATTCTTGTTTAAAAACGATCATCCCTGCCCCGTCAAAGATCAGTCTACAAGTTTGTTTTATATCAAACGGGAGCATATTGTCTCCCCCAAAAATACCATCTATGAGGGTGGAGACCACTGCAGAATTAAGCCCTTTATCCGCGATGGCTTTAACAATCGCTTGTACATCCTTAGGGTTTATTGGTGAGTGGAAGCTCTGTCCCCCATCCGTCACCCAGACTGGGAACGCTAGCGTGGCCGATGGGGCCCGGTCGGTGCATGCAATCTTAATTTTCCTCCAATCCGTGAGAGGAATTTCTCCCCCTCGCGGTTCTGCTTTATTTCAGATGGGGATATTTTTGCTTTTGACTCTATCTGTCCCCATTTCCTCCTCCTCCTCCAAATTTGAATCAGTATCTGATCCGGAGTCGGAGCTCGAGTGACTAGTCACCTCTGAGTTCCAGTACTCTCCTGTCGAGTTCTGGCCCCGCCCACCACCCTTGCAGGCAGGCCGTTCTCTCCCTTGTGGCTCGCCCCGCCTTCTGCTCGGTGAGGTGTTTGCCCCACAACAGCATTTTTTCGGATGGACGTTTCTATTGGCTCTCTGCCCCTCTCTCGCGCTTCTACCCCCTTCCCGGTTGCCCCCACAACCCTTCTCTTTCTCGTTCTCCTCCTTCCATTTGCATGTGTTAGTTAAACCTAGCACTTCTTCCCCGCTCCCGCCAGAGACATCTTCGCCCCACCCTTCGTCTTCTAGTTTGGTGCCGTATTGGGGAGCATAAGGGGGTGGTCTCTCCCAGATTTCCTCAGAATCTGGTTCCCCACTGGCACCCCTGGCTTCCTCAGCTAACCCACCCCATAGCTTCTGTAATTTTGATACGACCTTCACAAGGGTTTCCATCTTCTTTGTTGGTCCGGGAGCGTCCTCCCCGCCGTGCTAGTCCTGCCGCTCCGGCCACCGTTCACCCAAATCCAGAAGTTTTCCCGGGTTTTGGCACCACTTGTTGCCTTCAGGGGGCAGTGGCGACCTGGTTCAGGAGCGACACGGCGACCAACCCCAGGCCGCTCGGTCCATTGGCTCACAGACACCAATGTGGTGGATGGCAAATGGCGTTTATTGTCAAGTCACATGGTGTTATATAGCCGAGGTGCACAACGTCACTTCCGCTTGCTTACGTCACAGACCATGCATTACTGCCCATCAAGGGAGGGGCTCCACCTTTCCGTACAGTGCAATATCTTCCGGCTGCCAGACCCTAACTACCCACACTCAGATCGGAAAAAGTTTTTACTTCTGAAGAATAAACAATAAATGGGCATTAGTCTCCAAATTAATTTTTTTTAAACTCTGTCGCGTAGCTATCAGTGTTCTTTGAACAAAGGGAATTCTGTGAGTTTGATTTCAAAAGAAGCCAGAGAAATGAAATCTCAAAGTTATGATCAAATAACTTTTTTTTTAATATAATAATTTAATTAAATATAATAATCAATAATTTATTTATTATATTAATAAATTAATGATTTAATTAAATATAATAATAACTTAAAAAAAAAAAAGGAGGGGTGGGGGAAAGAGTGCATGTGAAGAATCTTTATGAGAATCTAGATATTTTTCTTAGGAGGTTGTCATAAAATTGGTACTCTGAATTGTTAGAAAATCTGTAATGTTGTTTAACGGTTAGAATAGAAGATTTGAATAGATCTCCTACAGGAAAAATATCCATCTTTTCACCAAAAAATGGATTACTAAATTTAGGGAAACATCCTGAGAGCAATTCCCAGTGGTCTTTAAGCTTGTTTTCTTCTTTAAATTGCAACAAATTAACCATGTAGAATACCTAATTCGATGGTTGGTTGACTTTCCTTTTGGAGGCTGGAACTCAGCTTTAACTACGAAGTTATGAAAATTCAAATATTTTAACAGCAGTAGAAGGTGTACTTATTTGTTAATATTTTCCCTTTTATAGTTAATGTATGATGAAACAGAACATATTTTAAGGAAAATAATATTAATATTAAAAACTTTAAGAAGAATAAATAAAACCACTGCTTCTAAATATTTAATCACTGAATATTATTGAAATGAAAATAATTTCATACCTAAGGAGCCCTACAGCTGGGACACTTCACATCTTATTTATATTCATAGTGACTTAAGAGTTTAATTAAGGACAAAAAATCCCTGCAACTGTTATATATATATTCTTATTTAGAGACTTTATTCTCTCTTGCTTAAGTACCTTTCATATTTTGTGCTAATACATGTAGTTGATTGGACATATAGCTGACTATTAAACCACTAAAAGTGAACAACATTGACGTCCATATAACTGAAGTCACAAAAACTACATTAGAATAAGCAAAGATAAAAATGGGTGTTTGAAAACACGATCAACCAGCTGACAGAAGACCTGTCTTTATCACAGAAGGATCTTAAAAAACATCAAAAAAATAGAAATTCCAAAAGGCTACTACAAACAATCTGTCTAAAAAATTCTGAAGGAGAAAGACGAAGATGTCCTTCTTCATTTTTTTTTTTTTAAACAAAAATCTAGAGCCTGTATTGTGATTTTTTTTTCCATTTCTCATCAATGGTTTTATCTTATCTGCCATACATATCAGAAAATTTTATGTACTTTATAAAGATTTCTGGAAAAAAAAAAAGTGGGTGTCATATTTCAACTTTGATCTGATTTAACATGATACCAATAAAATATGGGACATATCACATTAAGTTTTTGCTATTTTTAAAATAAATTAAATCAACTAGTTAAATTGACTTTTTGGGATAAGAATAATTGTGCTATTATCTAATTGTGTCTTTGAAGGTGAGGAGGATACTACTCTGTAGAATTACAAATGAGAATTTTCTCTTATATATAAATTTAATAAATATTTTCAAATATTTCATTCAAATAGTTCATTGAAAATAGTCACATCTAATAATTCACAAGTAATGACATGTTCCACATTTGAAATCTGTAAATGAAGGTATCATTTACGTTTCTTAAATGATAGATATCAGGACACCTGCTTTATGGACAATAATTTCTAATTTAAAACTTGCTTCTGATGTTGAAAAATCAATACAGTGAAAAATCCTCCAAAGTCAAAGAATTTGAGCAGATCATACAGGAAAAAAGAAAAAAGAAAAGAAAAAAAAAAAAAAAAAAAAAAAAGCTAATATATTTGGTGGACAGAACAAAAATCTGTTCTTGAAACTAAAATTCCAAAGGAGACCTTGAAGTCACTGCGCCTGGGTGTAATAGCTTCCCAGCAGAAACACAAAGTGGAACTTGCTCAGCTAGAACAGCAGATAACAGCTTGAAAGAGACCTTACAGATGCCACTAAACTTTATAGTCAACAAGATTGAATCTGTTTTTGTTATGAGAATGAACAAAACAGCAGTCTCTTTAAAAATCACATTGCAAATGTGATTTGCTCCAGTGCAGTGCAGGAGCTTGGAATGCACTACTTCATACATATTTCTAATGAATTCTAGAGAAAAAAAATACTTTTTGTGATAGCAATGAGGTCAAAATGCATGTTGATAAAAATAAAATAATCACAGTAATATGACTTCTGTTATGTTTGGAGGTAGTTTTATATTTGCTAGTTTTAACTGCAAATCTCATTTATACTCATTTTCAATATCTGAAATCTATCTTTTTGAACTTTTTCTTGGGATAAATGGTGCATAGGCTAAGGGGGTTTATTTACTCTTTTTACCTTGCTCTGTGAGTGTTCCTGCACAAAAAATATTCATAAAGTTAAAATGTTGTTTGTTTGTTTTTATTATTATTATTATTTTTTTATTGATTGTCTAATGTCCACATTACTAAACTACACAATGACCAAAAATAATTTATCCTTATTTGGGAACTTCGTCAAATACATCATTGCAATTAGAAATAATGTTTAAGAGACTCTGTTTCTCTATTATTATTTTTTATTAGTGTAATGAAAATAAAAAATAGAAAGAAAAACTCCCCATTTTCTATTTGGTTTACAGAACGTTGTACAATATATATTAAACTGTGTACAGACAGCTTAAAAATCAGACAATGAAGAAAATGTGTTGATTGCTTAAATTCTAGAACTTATTTTTTTCTAAGAAAAAAAAAAAAAAAAAAAGAACAGAGGGAATTACCCCTCCAACAATCTCATTCTTGTAATTAGAACCTTTTTGTTATTTAGTGAATAAACAGAATGAAATTGAAACATATTAGTGTAGCAGGATATTATATGCTGTCTATTAAGTTTTACACACCTGAAAAAATATGTTAATACAAATAATTGTTGTCATGTTAACATTGCAGGTTTCAAGCTGTCTGAAACAATTTTACATTCTCAGTAAAGAATGTTTAACATTTGAACCAAAAACAGTACAGCACGAATAATTAAAGGCTTAAGTTAAATACATAGACAGTCATTTAAATTTAGATCTGCAATAACATTTACTATTATTCTCTAAGGCTTTGACTGTGCTTGACAGAAACAAAGTACTCTGGGATTAATTTCAAGAAATGGTGCCAACTGTGTGCAATTTGCTGTAATTAAGACATGAAAGAGTACTAAATATTCAGATTAAAAGAAGCATGATGGAGCATGATAGAGAATCAAGGTGTGGCATCAAGCCAATAAAGCACAGTTACTCATGAATTTACTCAATAGCGATTGATATGAAACATATCTATAAATTTGCAAGACATGGTTAAGTACCGTGTATATAAAAATTAAAACTGTAGCATAGTATTTTAAGGGAAAGGGCTCTTCTAAATACAAAGTTGTATGTAACATCTTCAATAAAATAGAGTCTATGTATTATATATAGACTCCATATATAAAATAGAGTCTGTATACCTCTATATAGAGAGTCTTCAATAAAATAGAGTCTACATGTTGTTCTTTTACATAGAGAAGAGGTGAGGGGGGAAAAATATAATGTAGTATTTTTTTTCCTATGTTTTTTGGATATCGTTATGGTCATATTAACCTGCCGCATTTTCCTGAGTGCCGAAGTTCTGTAGCAGTTGTCACCAAGAGGTTAAATACCCCCCTACTTTAAAAAAAAATAAAAATATTATTATTATTATTTTATTCATCAAACTTTTTTTTTTTTTTTTCTTTTTTAAGGAAAATCATTCATTTAGATCAAACCATATTTCCCACTTTTCTCTCATAATTACATGGGATATTTCTTCTTGCCTTTGAACTTATAAGTATTGATTAATGATGTATTTACTGTAATACTGAATCTTTTCTTCAACAGACTTTTCTAAATTAAAGTCCTTGTAACTTTTTGGTCCTAGAGGAGATGTGGGTACTTGACCCAGTTGCTAATGAGGTGCTGTATAATCTCACATACCCCATAGCTCAAAATAGCAGGATGCAGTATAAAAAGTACATCATAAAAGGCACTATTGGAATGCTTTTTGTCTTCACAGGCAATACGCAAAAGAGATGACCTTCTGAGAAAGTCGGAAGGTTATTTCCTGCAGGCAAGGAAAGGTATCAAAGTAAAAGTGGCTGAGGTGGAGCACCTTGACAGTGTGGTCAAGAAACTGAAAGCCAGTATCCAGGACACACAGAAAGAAAGGAATCAGACGGAAACAGAAACCGCCATACTGAGAACTGAGATTCAGCAGCTAAATCGGGAACTGCAGGGTGTGCATAAGCAGTGCAGAAAGACAGGTAATAATGTACAAAAATAGTAATATTACGGAAATGTGAATTTGGCACAGTCTAATGGAACAGAATTTTCAATCACATGGACATATGATTGTTGTAATCAAATGACTATAAAGGGTTCCCTGTACTGCTTTAGGGTAAATTTACAGCTATAGACTGTGTCTTCATCAAAACTAAATAAACACAACTGATTTCTTCTATTTCTGCTCTCTTATCTTTGTATTAACTTGGTAAAACAACTATTTCTGTCTCAAAACACCTGCTCATTCACTGGCAATACAAGGTTTGATTTGAACTTAACAAATTTGATATAATTGCTAATATTTAGGTGACTTTTTAAACTGATATGATTAATCCCCACTGTAGAGAAGGTAACAGCTTTAGCAGTAACACACTAATGAATATTATATATATATATATTTTTTTTTTTTTTTTTGAGAGAGAATAATATCCACAAAAGCAAAATAAGATGCAAGAAAAAAAAGCAATCATTTGATTATGGAAAAAAATGCTTTAAATCATTTTTTCATTGGTAATTTTGGTTTTTACACTTAACATCTGTGTTAGAACTAGTTTTCAAAATAAGCAAATGCAACGAGGAAATCACTATATTAATATTTTGAAGTCATGGTATAGTAGAGTTTGAAATATACTACTTTTATCAAATAAATTATTAATGAAGTCATTTGGAACATAATAGACAGCCTGTGTCAACCCCTTAATTTTCTCTTCCACTATTCACAACATTGCCAGATACGTGTTTCTGGATAAAACCCCCTAGAGGTCTGCTGCAAATTCTTTTTCAATACAACCAGATCATTGCAGATAATTGTATTACACAGGGTATTGATCCAAAATCGTTGTGCACCGGAAACATCTGAAAAAACATGATTATAGCTTTCTGTTTATTGTTCGTACATCATATAAGCAGGCTTTTGTGTGAATCACCTGTAAGAAAGGCAAGGTGGAAACATCAGAGAAATTACCTCTTTACAAGAATCTATTGATCACTTTAAATCAAAGAAGTATGTTTGACATAAGATTACCTGCCAGTTTGAACATTAGGTACACTATGTTATAGCCTGGGGCAGTTGTAAGTCTGACAAAGGGATTGTAAATAAAGCATGCAGCTGCTAGCGCCTCTGGCTTGGGATCAACCAAGGCTCAAGTCCAAGGCATAGGTAAACTTAAAATAATTTAACCCTTTTTTACCAGGACACTGTGAATTAAAACAGACTATTAAAAACAGTGACTAAGTGACTTACTATTAAAAACAGTGACTAAGTGACTTTTTGCACGTTTAAATTGATATGCTATTTGCACATACTAATATACATTGTTGGATCCATTTGCAAATCAAAAGCAGTATAAATAAAATAGATTTAGAATGTACTTCAGTCTCCAGAAAACAGACAACACCTCTAAATGAATTCTAAGAACTTTAAAAACATTTTTAAGTATCCATTTAGGGATAATACCGAGAATGTTATTTCAGATAAATTTGACAGTGACTTAATAAGTTCTGAAATTTGAATACATTTCATACAAAGGATTATCTTTTACATAAATAAATCAACAGCTGAAAAACTTTAAAGGGAAAAGGTAGGTATTACATGTAAAATATTTACCATTCTTTTGATTTCAAACTCAGATTGAATACTAGGAGCCCACAGATAATTAACTGTACTCAAATAAGGAGTCAAGTTTTTTCAGTGAGACCATCTACCTCAGGAAATTTGCATACAAATGTATGACAGAAATGAGTCCAAAAAGCCCTGACAGATACAGTTTTGTTTTATATTTCTTTTTGAATTATGGCAGTTTAGGCTTATTTACACCAAAACTATTATTGCTTAAAAACTCATTTTTATGCATGAACAAAAACTTGTAATAAGTTTTTCTATTAGACTACATTGTTATTTCAGCATTTGTTGGCATTACTAAACATTTAACTCATTAGTTAACAGACATTCAGATGTGCTTGAAATTCAGTAAAGATGAGCTGTGGGTCATATGTGTCACTTGTTAAACAATTAGCTGTTCTTCTCAGTTGTGTACTTTCCTTAGGCACAAATTTAGGTAATTTGTATACAGTACTTTTTTTTTTTTTTTTTTTTTTTTTTTTTTAGCTTACAGAAATGGTTACTATTGTCTTGTTTTGTAATAATTGAGGTTTTGTTATGGTCATAGAGAACAAAGCATTTTTTTTTTTTTTTGATATATATATATAGAAATAAATTGTTCTGGATGATCTAGGTTTGTAAAGATAGATATGATAGCTGTTCTTGTGCACAAGGTGAACATTGTTGGACATTAAAGACAATAAATGCAAAATCATTTAAACAGAAAACAAATGTTATTCTTTAAAGTATTCTATCCATCTAAGCCTGGAAAACATTTTTTTTCTTGACTTCATTGAAGCCTAGTGTACTTACCACTCTTTAATATCATATTACAACACATTAAAACCAAGCTTTTTTTTTTTTTTAATTTATTTATGATCATGTGAACTCCACTTGTATGGTACTTACTGCATTGCGATCACTAAAAGCTTCTTCATTTTTTTTTTTTTTTTAATTTTCTCTTGTCAAATTTCAAAATAATTTTATTACCTACTGATGTGAATGCTTCCTATAACGTCTGTTGTGAAGTACTTGTTTAATGATCAGTTCAACTCCAATATATCCAATATTAAAACTGGTACCTAAATGTGTGAATGTACCTGAAGCTGTATATTTACAGAACAAAAACAAATATGTGTGTACGCATACACCCATACCTCCCCACAAACTCATACATGCATATACTAAGGGTCAAATATTTAACTTAAAACCTATGTATATATATCTTTTAGGAAAATGGTCAACAAAGAACAAAGGAAAAATGTCTTTGTCTTAAATCACTTATTTTTCTGAGAGAGCTGGCAGCGTTCAGCTATCTGGCTTCTTTTGGTCTAAGGAAAGATTGCCATCTATTGGATGACCTTGGAAACGAATGGGTTTTTACTATGTATGTAATCTGTAATTCAAAAAATAAAAAAATAAAATAATAAAAAAAAAATAATAAAACACACACACAAAGAAAAGTACCATAATGAAATTGAAGACTTTGAACTTAAATAGTATGAACAGTATGATCATGAAACAGCTGCTATCTTCTCAAAACTGAGATTTTAAATTCCAGAATAATTTATATTATATGAAAACAATAGCTATTTGCTTTAGAATGAACTAAATACTGAATGTCTGTATATACAGTAATATTTGGTAGCAGTTTAAATGTTTTGCAGAATACTGAATCCAAGTTTCTTTATTTAACTTTACTGAAATATAAGGAAAGAGTTTTAAACCAGGTTTTAATATATTTGTAGCATATATTCCTCTCAAGATTTGGGAACAGAATGATGCTCTTCTCCTGCAAACAACATTTGTCCAGCTTTCACAGACTGTTGCACTGCATTACATTTAAAACAAAGATATCGCTTGGCTTGGGTTTAAAATGTAATGCTTTTTTTTTTTTTTTTTTTTCATATATATCTTTCAGCCCAAGAACTTGCCAGTCAAGATGAAAAACTTCTTCTAATGGAATCCAGCTTGAAAGCAACTCAACAGCAGCTAAGTGAGCAAATAGCAGAAACAGTTCACCAAGAACAGAACAGTAGAAAATCACAGACAGAGCTGAAGACCCTGAGAGAACATATTATAACATCTGAAGAAGAAATTAGTGATTACAAGTGAGTTATTGCTTTTTCAGTATTTGATAAGCAGAAGACATAAAGTAAACAGTAAATCCTTTTAATAATATACTGTGTTAAACACTTTTTCAGGTAAGATGTAATATAAATATGTTCTATAACTATTGAATAAAATTTTAAATCTAAAGGGTTAAAATATGTTTTAAAATATATTGTGCACTTAAAAATTGAATTTAAAAATATTGTTGTTAGTAGTCTTTTTAAATTTTGAAATGAAAAAGATTCTGTGGTGTTGAAGCAGAATAATATGTATAATTATTACCTATATATTGATTGTATTCTCATCTTCCTCTTTTTAGAGAGCAAAGTTTACTTGTGGGCCTTACTGTCCTTATATATTTTTAAATGAAGCTGTCTCTAAGCAAGACAGTGTCAAATTTAAGGAAATTTGGTAACAGCAAGGTACCTATGAGGTTGCTAAAAAAATAAAATAAATAAATAAATAAAATACATACTGTACTTTAGAAAAGTTTACATTGAAAAAAATACCTCTGTTCTTCTCAGAATAATTTAATATCTATAAGTTTAAATGCTAACTCTCAAGATTTAATTAAAAAGTACTAATCTTCAATAACTATTAGTTATAAATTATCACGATTTTAAATATATTTTTGTATTGAGCCACAAACTGATTAATTATTCAATTTTTTCATGATTTAGAGTATGGTAAAAATGATTCACTTCTGTTGATTTTTGCCTTATTGTATGCAAACTGTTACTCTATCCTTACAAATGTCATATTAAAAAAATACTAAATCTATAAACAAAATCTCAAGCTGTTTTTTAATATCACAGAACACAGATGAATACTTTATACAAGACAGTTTGACTGAAAAAGTCTGTTCATTCAGTGGTACATTGAACATTCAAAGCTAAATATTTTATCTCAGATTTGTGGCATGCATCAAAGATTGCCTCAGCAAATCTCCTCTGGTTTGCTAGGTTTAGATGCAATAAACATAATATGTCTAAAATCACAATATGACAATGTTGTAGTTTTTACACTCAGTGTAAATGACTTTCAGACTGAAGCTTCACCCTTTCTGTAGTCAAAAGGTTAAAGTCAATTTTATTTGCAGAGGACTGGGAAAAGGTCCATAAAAAAAAAAAAAAAAAAAAAAAAAAAAACAAAAACATTGTCTTCAGTAATGTGTCTTCATTTCTTTAAATAAAATAGCTTGGTGGTTTTCAACCTCCAGTTATATCTCTAAAGACATTACTACTACTTCTCTAGGGAGACTAGTGACACTGATTTGCTTTCCTAACCTAGCTTGACTCTTTTTCTATAGTAGGTTTTCTTAACCATTTCAAGCGACTCCTCAGTTGCCAAAATATCATGTTATGCAAATTCCTGCGGATACTTATTTGAAAATAAAAAGGTTGAAAACTTCTAGGACTACTGGTTGTAACTTACTGTGAGATAGTGGTGGTGGTGGTGTTGGGGGCAGGGAGGGGAGAATTGAAAATTCCAGCTGTATCTGATCAATCGTATGATGAAATACATTTGAGGGAGAAGGAATCTTGCAAAAGTTGAATGAAATGAGTCTCTCTGTTGTTGAACTAGAAATTCAAATGGTAAACATTAGAAGACTTTGTGAGATACTTTTGTTTTTACATTTTTACAGTATACATTGTGTGAAAAAATCAAAACTTGAATGAATCTATTAACATAAAAAAAATATTAACTAAACTACCCTTTTCTATTTTATTTTATATATTAGTTCAGTGACTTCAGAAGTTTGTTATTTTAGTACAGGAACATACTGACCTTTGAGCAATGGGAGTTTGTTGATAGCTGTATAGATTATTAAAATATTTTATTGACATTGGTTAAGTTTTAACTTTAAATTTGTAATACTTGAATGTTAAGAGTACTATGACATTACTGCAGGATCATAGAGAAGTATTTGTCAAATCAGGAAAACTAACGCTGTAGATTTAAAACAACAGTTTTAACTAAGTTGAGCTAATAAAGCTAAACTCTTTAAACTAAATAAAATATAGATTTTAGAAGTTGAAGTCTTCCTTTAAAATAACATTTTACTGTATACCTGAAAACAAACGTTGTGCCAGTCAGTATCTGCTGTGGTCAGTTCCTTGGGAGACAGAAAGAACAATGGATCTCTGTCCCCTGGGTCTTCTGGGACAGGGAATGTCATAAAGGTTATGTTCAGTCACTATGAAGGGTACAGCACATGTTGTAAATCAGGATCCCTTTGGTGCTGACTTCTTCGGAGTCATACAGTCCTGGACTTTACCTACTGCCCTACTTAGTGATTCTGGCAAATGCAGCTGGTATCAAGGTGAGAGCATAGGACCTTACAACGAAAAATACAGTGCAGCATAAATTGATGGGTTTAAACTGCACAGAGAACTAAGATTCTGTTATAGCTGTTGTGGGGCCTTTAAGAGGAAAAGTCCATTTCTGCCATTTCTGCGTGTTTTTATTTCTTTATTATGAAATTGTATATTAAAACTTATTTCTTCTGGAAGTGGTAAAAAGGGAAGGGATTGAAGAGCATTTAAAAATAATAAAAGGAGCATTATTTTCATTAGATACAAAAATAAAAATAATTAGTTTTAAAATAGAATAAAAATATTTCCTGCTAACTTCACAAGATGCCAAAAATGCATGCATTCCAGGTGGAAACAGCTAAATGTTTTAAGTAGTCACAAGATCTGTTCACTGTATACTGATTCTGGAAGAAATAAACTTAAAGTAACACCTGCCCCACCCCCCCACCTCCAATATAAGCCTGTTACACTTGAAAGATTTGTTCGGAATGTCCAGTGGGAACCTGGAAATCGTAATAATTTGTAGTATCGATTGTGTGAAGCTATGCAGCTGGGGCCTCTGGTGAATAGACAGGAATAGACATTTTATTGATTAACTTTTACAGTCATATTTTCAAGACTCTGCTGCAACATAATTTTCACTTCCCAGCTTTGTGCTGCTGCATCATGAAACTTGAATTCTTCTCTCTTAACATTTACCCACCTGAGGGAAACAGTATGGACTTGTCTCTTTTAAGCTGTGCTCTGCAGAAATGCATAATACTTGGTGCAATGAATTCTTCAGAATTTTCCCTCTGCTGTCACAATAAAATGAAAAATCTTCAGAAGTGATGTTAGTAAGTATTACATAAGTTGAACCTTTCATCCCCAATAGATTATATACTACTGTGTAATACCTTATAGTAATTTTTATCCACTTTTGCTTTTTTAAAAATTTTTTATTTATATTTATATTTATTTTTATTTTCTAAGTGGCTAAGATCATTGCAAAAGCAACCTTTGCTCCTTACACCACCAAATTCCAGAAGTGTTTAATGGAATTAGTCCCATAATAATATAGGTGATTATAGTAGTCAGTGGAATTTTTAAAGAAAAAGAATAAATGGTTCCCTGAAAAACTGAAGTGAACTATGAATAAAAAAATACTCACTTTTAGGAGTGACATCATGCATTTACTAAAATTCCTTGTAAGAATACCAAAAGGGGAGTATTTGAATTTTTATCATTTAAAAATATAAAAGTATATGTACTGAAGTCTAAAGTAGGTGAATCTTAGGAAGTGTTACTTTGCATTTCTGAAGTTACTCATTTCCAGAAAAGAAAGAAGTGGCATTATGCCATTTTGCAAAGAACTGTTGCATTTTTTCCCCAGCATGGGTTTGCTTTCTAAATTATATGCCTAAAACATTACACTTTCATGCACATACACAATTACTAGGAAAAATCCCTGTCTGTTTTTCGTACTTTACTTGGTTACTTTCACTTGGGTCATGTTTGTAAACTAAGTTTAATAATAGCTTTCACAAAATAGGATGAATATTCACATGTGTTGCAATTAATGCTAATATGATTTAGACCTCTGTCACGCAATTTTTTTTTTTCTGAAATTTAATTTTTAATGTATTCTAAGTATACAAATATTTAAGATATTTGTGGTCACGTTTCCTTTTATCCTCCCCCTCTCATCAGAGACATCCCACTGTGCTCCACTGCATGGAGCTACCACTAAGGTGGAAATGCTCCCAGCCATTACTAAAGGTTCAGCTTGCTTACCAGAAAGGAATAATTCCTATTTTCACTTAAAAATTCAGAAAAAAATGTGAACAACTTTAAGGTAAGAAAACAGCATTAAAGAAAGAGGGAGAACAGGAGCTACTGAAGGCCCTAATGCCTATTGGACCTGGAGTAATGTCGAAACAGAAACAGTCTCAGTCAGATGAAGAACTAGAAAAATTATAAAAAGTAGGTAAGATCCTTTTTATGCAAGGAAAGACTTTATTATCTAGGAAATTGAGAAAAGTATCACATCGTACATCCTAAAGGCTTCCTAGGCCTCAGTCTTTCAAGCATTTATGAATGTCAACAGTTTCGTGAAACCAATTACCTTATATACATGTCAAAGTCTGTTCACAGGTTTGCAAGATTGAAGATGAAAACTGTCTTAATATAAGTATTGTTCATGATTTTATTTAGTAGTTGTGATGCCTTATTACAGATGTTAGGTAGTGAATCATAATAATAGGAAGTAGGTGAAGTGCCTGATTATGTTAATTTAGATAAATTTAACAGAAATTCAAATGAATGTGATTTGTGTGTGTGTGCACATGCATGTGATTTACTTAAAGAAGGGTGAAATAGTATTCTTTTTTTCTAAACATGTGTGGATATGTTTAAATGAGATTAAAGTAGTAATTAAGTTTTTTATGTTCTAGGTAGATAATCCTCTAAGTGTTCAAGACTCCATGAATAGCATGGTAACTTCATTGCTTGATTTAATGTTTAGTTTCCTATTTCTTTTCTATTTTGAAATATCAAAGTTAAGACTTCTTACAGTTATCAGAAAATATTTTCATTATTAATTAAGAAAATTAAATTTTAAAATTTGCAAGAAGTTAAAAAAAAATGAAATATTTAAATTTTTTACTTATTTAAATTATTTACTTTATTTAAAAAAATAATCTATATATAGCAAAATGTTCCCCAGGAAGTGCAATTATTTAGACTGCACAAATTCAGGACTAGTTCTATTTCTCAAATTTAACCATAGAATTCTAGGTTTTACTGAGAGATAACTGAAGGCCAAGTGGATCCATTGCTTTAGTTGTTTATCTCAGAGAGAACTGAAAATCTGAGCAATTTTAATTAGCTTCTATTATTTAGTTTGATTTAAATGCAGAAGATATAAAATCATAAACATAGAAGTATGAAGTTATAGCTAAGAAACTAAAAAAAATGAAATTACTGCAAAAACGAAGTCCTGAAGTAAGTGAAAAATTGTGCTTATTGACTTTCAGAGTACCTCTGACACAAATACTTAATTAAATAAATGAAATAATAACAATAATATATCAGATGACCATCCTGGTGTAGAATATGATCCTATACATTGTGTCTTCCCAGGCAGGATAGTTACTACTGGGAAAAGCTAAACTGATGGCAACAGAAATCTACATGACAGTAAGCATTAGCAGTGGCAGGCAAAATTATTTAAGAAAAGAGAATATAAAATTAAGAAAGACAGATGGACTCATAAGAGTGAAATACAAATCAGGATTGATTTCAACATAATGTGGTAGAGGAATCCCCATTTATTGATCAGCTTTAAAGCCCATGCACAGCACTTAAAAAGATAAAGTAAGCAAGGTCAGATAATCAAAGCATTTAAATAGTAAAAACAGCAACTGCCACTGTAGACTGCTAAAATAAATCCATAATACAAATTGCTTTAGCAAAAAGTGGATGAGCAGCTGATCTTCCTATTGAACTTTATACTGTTCAGTGACCACACTGGGAAAAGGATTGGGAGAAATGCCTTGAAGATCAATATTGAGTGAGATGTAGCAGGGATTCATTCTGAACATCAAAGAATTACAAGTATGAGAGTAGAGATCTTGAGGAAATGTCATCAAGAAAGGACTGTTCTTTTAAAATATCACATACATTACACAAACGTGATATTAGATCTATTATCCCTGAGCATTGAAAGCTTATTAAATTAGATATTTACTTATTGTAAAGCATGAAAATAGGAAAAAGATAACTAATAATATTACTGAAATTACTTAGAAGAATTCAATAACTTCTGTCTTAAAAAAAAAAAAAAAAAAAAAGACTTTTTAATATATTAATTAAAATGGTACTCATTTGATGCTAGTACTTTCCAGACAAATGTATTTTAAGATATTTTGCTAACTAGAAATGATAAAACAGATAATTGTATTCTTTCTTTCTCTCTTCTGCATTTTCTCTTCCTATCTTTCTCTTCCCCTCTTTCTCTCTTTCGTTCTTTTTTTTTTTTTTTCTGTATCCTGTTGCTTTTCTGAGTTCAACGTGCAGCTGCAATTAACCTGTTTAAGAATTATTCTTCCAAATTTGTTCTAAATAACATTTTCATAGATGTTTTTAATGTTTTATAGAAAGTATAAAACATTAGAAAGAATCTATTTCAAATGGTCCAAAATTGAATTCCTACTAAACCTTTACAGGTTTTTCATTTATTTATTTATTTATTTTTAAATAAGATGTTTAAAAAAAAACATTATAGTTTTCATTTCTACATTAATTTTTGCAGCACTTTAAAAAGTATTTATGAGAAAGAAATACTAGATGTAGTAGTACTGTAGTAGTTTACAGTCTCATATCTGTTGTATTCTTTCACAGTTTTATTATATAATTTTGTGAGAAATATTGCACTTTCAAGGACATTTTGCCCCATTTAAATGCAGAAGCCTATTTTTTTGTTTGTTTGTTTGCTTGTTTTTGAATTTAATCTTTCCATTTCACATCCACTTCTAAAGGAAAGGTGGGGAGAAAAAGTGTTAATTTCAGAAAGTAATAACTCATCGTTTCAAGATATTTGTATTTTAAACAATAACAACAACAACAAAAAGAGTTAAAACTGGAGTATTTCAAGCATTGTTTTCTTTTTAAAGAGAGTGTTCATGCTTTATTTGAAGGCCTTATTCAGCAAACTATGTTAAGGAACTGAGTCCCAAAAGCATAAAATTTGTTCTCTGTGGTAGCTCTATGATAGCCCTTCCCATAATGAATAGTTATTTACAACTAGTACTGGTTCCATATTTGCAATAAGAATTGCTGATTACAGTAACTTCAATGGCAAATTGCAAAATAATATTCCTAGTTGTCAGAGAAAGGTCAGCTTACTTGCATTCATTAGGAACTTGGAGGGCCATACTAAAAGCTTTTCTTTTGGGATGCTTACACTTATTGATTTTTATACAGCTGTAGGAAAAATTAATTACAATTATATTTCATTTACTATTGGAGGTTGTATGATAATAATTATAATAATAACAAAAAAGTTCAACATCAAAAAATCAGTCAGCAAATTATTATTTTTTTAATTAAAATTGTTAGATTTAACTTATTTAAAATAATGTGTCTTGAATGGTCTGAGGTTCTTACAGAAAGTTCTTACAGAACTTTTGTGAATAGTCATAATACTTTTGTTATCATGGAGGTGTGTAAGCACTTACATTAATGTGACATAAGGTATTCACTACTTTTCTCTTTAGGAGTGATGTTTAAAGATGCTTTTAAACTCAGAAAACATTGAATCATATGCATAACTTTCCTTATGTAGGGAACTTTATTTATATCACTTGTATAATAATTAACTCCAAAATTTGATTTAAGCAAATGAATAATCCTGGCATAATAAATTATCTTATTTGCACACTTACATTTTTTATCTAGTTCTTAAAGGCCTTTCAAGACCAAGAGCTACATAAAATAGAACGGAAATATTTTAGTCGCTGTTGTCTGCTAGCTGCTTAGGTCTGAGAAATGTAAGTAATCTCTTCAAAAAGCTGAAATGGGAAAAATGCCAACAATGTGGGACCAGGAAAGGCAAATTGTCAGACTGAGACAAAACTTTGTGGAAATGGAAAGAGAAATGGAGAACTTAAGATTTACACATAGCAGTGATGCTCAGATGGTATGCATTGATGTATTTGAAATCCTGTTTGTATTATATTGAGAAATACTGTACATGATTAGTGCATATTTCTGTGAACTTTTAACACTTCAGATGGATTAGAATGTCTTATTTTGATCATATCCATATTGTTCATTGTGATAAGATTAGGTCCTGAGTCATTAAAAAATGTTTGGCTTATTTCCATTACATTCAAGCATGTTTTAAGTAGAAAAATATAGAATACAGTTTTCCATATTGTGCATATATAACACATGTTTGAGATTAATCAAACCATAGTCACCTCTAATTAACAGCAGAGAGCAATTCCAACATGGGCCAGAGCCAGATGACAAAGAAGTGAAGCACATATTTAAAAGATAATAATAACCAAAAAAAAAAAAAAAAAAAGATAAGACATCCTTAAAAATACTGAAGTTTTTAAACCTGTGGTTCTGTGGGTACAATTAATAGAAACTGTCAAATAGTTCAGTTTTACTTTTTTTCTTAGTATGGACAAAAAAATCCAGAACCAAACACTTTTATAAGTAAATATATTCTTTCTACATTAACATTTTTTTCCCTTTACCCTCAGATGATTATAAACCCCTTGAAATGAAGAGCAGAGCAGTGGCACAGAGAAACAGAGATATTGTATTATGAAAATTCCACTACTGGATTCATTTTAAAACACCCTGACCACAGCCAGGATTGAAAACTTTATACTGTAAAACTTTACATAGTAAAATCATTCCTGCAAATACACTGTAGCTGATAACTTCAGGGTGTTATCTTATTGGTTCTGTGAACGAGTCATTTCTACTTTGCTTTCACTCCATCTCTTATTCTAATCATTTTATTTATTACTTTTTTTTTTTTTTTTGAAGTATTTTCAGTGAGTGATCTCTCCTCGGATTCAACACACCATGAGTAGCATCTTAAATTCTTGCTATATAAAAAAGTTGCTTCCTTTTTTTGTGTGTGTGTTATACCTAGCACTACAGCATTTTCAAAAGCTTTGCATGATCTGATCACATCATGGTATATTGTGGTCTTTTGCTAGGACTACTCTGCAAGAAAACTAGAAATCAGTATCAGAACCTGCTTCCAAGCCAAGCAGATTTCAGGAGGCACCCAGGCTAAAAAGTAAAAATGGATTCACTTCTTTCTTATGAATACTTTTCAAACTGAAAAAGGATTCATGGCTTGGTATATTGTCTGATTTTAAGAGGTCAGACAATGATTTGGCAAGCAGACGCATTCTCTAATAGGGATGTAATTTTTGTTATTTTTTTGGCCACCTTGTGCCAGTCAGGCTAAGGCATACTGCAACAATATAAGTCTATCTGAAAAATTTTCTTAGCCATTATTTCTTTTTATGTACAAGCCAGGAAAAATGTAGGATAATAAATACCGATAGCAAAACACCACATATCTCCAAGACATCAGAATTTTTGAACAGAATTAATATTGAACTTTAAGGTAAATGCTCTGTTGCTCTCTTTCTGTATTCACACACATATACATACACATAGGTTTGTTAATTTCATTTTTGGAAATGACTGTATTATTTTCATTTAAACTTTCCAAGATAATTTGGCCTTGAGCAAAAACTCGGTGAGATGAATTTCAACATAAACAAATTAAGTTTGACAAAGCTCTAAGCAACTTAAACTGTGTCTTATGTTGGAAATTTTTTTGATAGGCAGCACAATGATATGCCATGATATTATCATCCTGCCAATAGAGGAAGATAGATCAACATGGACGACACCATCTTGCTGAAATGGATGAGAGCAAGCACAGGCTTTTTGGCTGATAGGTACGAACTGAAACTTTGAAAATAACAAGTAAGATCCCTAATGTATGAAACTTAAACTTGACATAAAATATAATGTTCACTTGCTTATAATTTTCAGATATGCCTATGCATCTATGAGGACAACAGTCTGTGATAGCATGTAAAATTTTAAAATATTTTTTTAATCAAAGAAAATGTCCTGTTCTTGTTCTTGAATTCTTTCAATATTTTACTCAGAAATTTGTATGGAAAGGGCTCGTTATCTGTCATTTTTGTCAGTAAAAGCCATTCTTCTAAAACCAAGAGCTGCTTCTTTCTTTTTTTTCCTTTTGCTTGTTTATTTTGCATGTATTGTTCTGCTTTAGAAGATGTCATGGTTCTTTATAATTTTTTAAAGTTAATTCATTTAAATTCTTTTGCACTTTTCTTTCAGATGGATATTTTAGTCATCAGAGCTCAATGTGTTCTTTTTCAAAATCTGGCAACCTCAAGGCCCTTAAAGACTCTAAAAGTCCTTAATGCTTTTAACCAGAAGTTATTTTCAGTATTTCCAGGGATCTGTCCTTACATCCTGATTTGTAGAATAATTCTAGGTAGATGGTTCCATGAGTCTTACAAGTCAGGTAGTGAATTTGAAGTACAAACTTTTATCATAGGACATGACAATATTAAGTCCATCCTTGTCATTACAGATTTCTCAGGAGAATTGAATGTTCTGTGGTAGACATATTGTTGAACATTATTTGAATCCAATTTTTCTGAATGACTTTGCTTCTTTGCAGCTACAAAGCAAAATTTAATCTGTGGATTTTATGGCACAAAAATTTCTTATATAACGTTGTCAGATTTGTTATATTAAATTTAACCAAATGTCTGTTTATCTAAAAAGCAAACAAAAAACAACAAATAGAAAATATAGTAACAGCCCCCCCCCAAAAAAAAAAAAAAAAAACAAACACAATATAACACAAAAAAAATACAATAACCCTCCCCCAAGGGAAAAAAAAAAAAAAAAAAGACAAAAAAGATAATGTCTCTTAAGGATTTTTTTTTTTTTAGTTATTATTCATTGTTCTTCTTTATTTCTGAGTATGTTAAGCCACTTTTGCTGTAATTTTATCCATCTATTTGGATGAGAACTTTCTTCATCACCCTGACTCTTCATGTTTGGCTTGCAGAAATACCAGCTCCCCCTTTATTGATACATCTACATCATAGTAAATTTGCTGTTTTTTCATTGTTAGTGAAAAACAAGAGTTTAAAATCCTTCCACTTTTTCTGTTGCCAGATTTAAGTATACTTACTTAAGTTTGCTTTTACCAGTGGCTCAACAAGAAGTAATAAAGTATTTATATTTACTGCCCAAGGTCTGAGATGGAATGCTGCTCACAACTCACAGTAACTTCCTCACATATTCTCCTTCATTGGAAGCATTTTTGTTATGGACTGCTCACCTTTCACACCTCTTTAATACCTTCTACTGAAAAAAATATTAAAAAGTCAAACATAACTATTACTTTAATCAAAGGTGTTTCCTTGATCTGACAGACATTGGTTGGTTTTCTCTCATCTTCTTGTTTTATTGCTTCTAAAAGTTGGCCTGGGCTTTATGACTATTTGACAGCTGTTTCTTCACTGAGATTTGCACCAATTATATTTTGCCATTCATTGAATGCAAGTTTGTTTATTGCTATCCTACATAAAAATTTCTGCCAACTCATTTTGTTTGTGTGACAATTACATCACTGCACAGTGTAAACAATATTTGTCATAATATCTACATCTACTATTACTTTTTTCATAAAGAGAAATGCATAAAGGCAGACCACATCAAGTGGTTAGCAGAAGTGATCTAGCTTTTCCATATTTTGGAGTGGAGTGTTATGCAGTGACTATGACTGTGGTGACTGTGGTTGCTTAAGTTCTACAAGATGTACTGTCATGGTAGTGGACTAATTAGTAAAGCTAACTCCAGAAAAGGAAAAGTAGCATATGGAAGCAAGTAGACATACCCTTTCTGATTCCTAGGCTACCTTCATAACAGGATTTTATTTTATTTTGTCATGTAGATGTTGACTCTATGATATTTGGCAGTATGGCTGTTTGAACAAGTTGTCTATTTCCTTACAGGCTAGAAAATATCCTAATAAGGCTCAGCCAACCCCTGAAGCACATTTTTACAGGTTCTGTTTCAAGTATGCATAGAAACAGACACCGGGAATGTTTTCAGACATGATCATCATACTCTGCTATGGCCTTTTTTTTTAATACCTAACAAAAATAAAATAAATAAATAAATAAAAATCCTGCATTCTTTGGAAAGGTAATTACCAGGCAGTTGCCAAGTGAGTAATGAAAAACTTGTTTTCTTGATAATGACTTCTTGAAAAATACCCAGATAGATCCCACAATTATTCTCTCAGTCCCATGAACCCAAAGTTTTTATGAATATGGTATTCTGATGAGGATCTGAGTATTCTGAGAAGGTGAGGTTTTATAAAGATATACAGTAAGGTAGTCAAGAAATCCTGAGTTTGCACAAGTGACACACTCCAACACTAAGACCTACATGACTAGAACAATGTTAGATAACGCACCTAAGTTATACAACAGACAACTGTTCCTTCTGATCTATATATATTAACAGATATTAATTATTTGCAGAGAAATAGCTTTCTGTAGCTTTGTTTTAAAGCCACATTTTCAAACACTAAGCTGAAAAGTATAGGAAAGAAAATAACATCTTAGCAAGTCTATCATAAAATATACTGATCAGTCTTTACAGAGCAATTGAAAATATTCACTTGTACACCTAACAGAAGTTTATCTCCAACCACCAGCTTATTTTCTCACTGTAAGAAAAGGAACACAGTATCTGCCTGGTCTCTGAGTATGACACTTTATTATTAAAATAGTCCAAGAAACTGGAAGTCTATATCTCTTCCAGAAGATAAAGAACTGGAAGGCTATATCTCTTCCAGAAGAAGAAAAATTGTGATATTTTATCTAATTATTCTTTTTTTTTTTTTTTTTCTTGGCCAGAATAAAAACTATGGTGCTGACCTTATGGAATTGGTAAGCCTTCGCACTTTGGGGAAAAGTAATTTTGGAAAATATTTTGAAGTAATCTTTGTCAGAAAAACAACTGACAAAAATCTGAAATGAGAACACAGTATGTCAGGGAAAATTCAGAAGTTCAGCTGTATCAATATGCAACCTTCCAGAATCCAGCCCAAATTCTGAAGAGTTATGGCATGTCTACCTGTATATTTAACTGAAAAAAAAAACACCACTTTTTTGATATAGAAGCTAAAGAGAGTCAGATAGAACAGTTGGAGCTTGGGGATTTATTTAGTTGGGAATTATTCCTAAATTATGAACTCCTGAGAATTATAGGGCTGGGAAACTTACTGGCTGAATGAGTTTCTTTGAGTTTTTTCTTCTACAGTCCCTTAATGTACCCCAATGTTTTTAAAACAAATTTTAAAGAATTTACATTAAGAGATTTTACATTTTCAAAGGGTGTGCAATTATTTATTTATTTTTAATACTAGATTTTTTATGTGTTTGTATTTTTTACGTATTTTGGGGTATAAAATGGATTTTTATATGTAAAGATTTACAGGATAGTAAATTGTCTTGGCTTTGGTATCAAGATAAAAAATGGATACCATTTGAAGAAACGTATGTGAAGAACAAAATCAAAAGAACAAATAAGGAAATGTATTCACAGGTGCTGGGTATTGTATAGTGAATCTTGGTATATATGGCTGAAAGTTTGCTGAATTCATTTGCCCACTCTGGAGCTTTGGTTTAAATCATAGTTATTGATAAGGCCAAATAAAGTTCAAGAGAACTAGTTCTCTCAGCTGCCTTCTCTTACATATGTATTTATAGAAATGAATATCCTTTTGTTTGTTTGTTTATTGATTTTTACTTTTAACTTGACACAGTTTTTTAAAAAAATAATGTGGCTTGATTGGTCATAATTTGCATCCCTGAAATTAATAAGCAAGAATGAAAAGGATTAAGATGAGCAGAGCAATTAATGTAATAAAATGTTTCTTTAAATAGGAACAGAAAGATTTCGCAGGAATGAAAATATCTAAATTATATCATATAATCTGACTTGTTTTATTTTTTAAAACCATGAAAATCACATAGCAAAACAGGAAGAAGAGATGGGCCAGACACAGGAAAAACACTGCTATGTAAAGGAGGAGCCCTTAGAAGAACAGTCTCATTGCTGGGCTATGCTGCAGTGCAAAAACTGATAAAATGCCCCAGTACTCAGGTAATAGCCTTTGTACGACATGTGAAATGGAAACTTAATGTTTGAGTAAATGTTCTTAGAATATAAGTGAATGTTCTTAGAGGATATTTCCAATGCTACTTAAATAACATCTGCAAAATTCACTTTCAGCACAAACTTGAGAAATATTGCTTAAAATATCTACTAACATTAATATAAAAGAGCATTCTTTCTTTTTTTTTTTTTTTTTTTTTTTTTCAATATTGTGAGTGGGATTCATTTTGTCAAATTTGAGGTGTCTCTAGTCTGGATGGAAATATTTGAAGTGTCTAAGTTCCCATTACTGTAATCAGCAACTTAATCAATTCAGTGGGTAGAATCAAGGGCTGAATACCTTCCAGTGCCTAAAAGAAACCTATGAGAAAGTAGAGAGGGACTCTGTCAGGGAGTGTAGTGAAGCAAGGGGTAATGTCTTTAAACTAAAAGAGGGGAGATTTTAATTAGATATTAGGAAGAAATTCTTTGCTCTGAGCATTGCACTGGAACTGGCACAGGTTGCCCAGAGAAGCTGTGGATGCCCCATCCCTGGAAGTGTTCAAGCCCAGGTTGTACCAGGCCCTGAGCAACCTGGTGCATTGGGAGGTGTCTCTGATCATGGTGGGGGGGTAGGAACTAGGTCCCTTCCAATCCAAACCATTCTGTGATTCTACGATTCTGTGAATAAATGTATAGTCAAACAAGTATTAAAGTCTCCAGATGAGCAGAAAATCTTTCCAGATGACCACATGACCAGATCTCAACTTGAGGTAATGGAAGAGTAGGTATAGAGTCATGCATTTGTTATGTAAATAACAAATCTATCTATCGATTTGTTATCTAAGTTATCTAAATGCAGACATTGAAATTTAGGTGAGAGGAATTAGTTCTGATAAGTTAGCATTTTTACAGTAATTCATTATATGCTCAAAAAACAAATACATGTATATATTTTTTATCTATTTTGGTAATAACTGTACTAGATATTTTAAAAGCTTAAATACTGGTCATTGCTCTAAGCAATATCCAATATATAAAGACAATGAGCTAGATGGGAATGATTAATGGCAGAGAGAAAGAGAAAGACAGGTTGAAATAATATATGTTTGTTTTTCCTGAGTCTGAGTACTAGAGCCCTTTCTTTCTTAACCATTACCATTTGTTTTATTATTTATAGTTGTTTATTATTATTATTATTATTATTATTATTATTTATTTCCCTCTAGAAAAAGAAGGATAAGAAAATGTGAATAGATATGAAAGTGAGAAAACCAAAAGACTTAGTAATATGACAATACTTTTCTTCCACTCTGTTGTTACTGGAAGGACACCAAAAGATGGGTTCTCTACTATATTATTTCACTATAGTGGTGCTTGAATTCTGGAGCTTCACTGAGCCTTATGCACAGTATAATAAAGTTTATTGAACAGAAATACGTTATCGCCTGTAGGCTGTATGATGGCAAAGTGCTTATATTGAAAAAATAATAAATATTCAGTTAAAAATGTTTAGAGAGTTGTAATTTGTCAAGGATTTATTGTATACAAGTTCTCTGGAAATATTAGTTCAAGAAATGCTACACAAATTTTGGATGAAATTTTTCACTTCACTTTTATGATAAATGTTTTGCATTTTCAATATTTGTAACATAATATAATTAGGGTATGTATGTAAAAATGCAGTAAGTTCCTAATCAATTGTTTGAATATGTGCTTTAAAAATAAATAAATACATAAATAAATAATGTTGAGATTATAGAAATATTTAGCGTAAAGATAAATACACAATGAAATTCTAATCAAGCAATTGAAATAGTTACTCATGATGAAGCTAGGGTTATCAATGTATCAGAACACAAATTGCTTTATGAATATTGATTTTCTGCTTGATAGAGGCAAATTACTACTGGGAGCAACTGGTTACATTAAGATTCTGTATCAGTTCCCATTTTCTGAAGCTAAGTAACTTGGAAGGTATACTGAAGGTTTCATCTTTCTGAAAAGAACATTATCTTATATAAAGAATTAATTAGAAAGATTTTTACATTGAACTATGGTAACTTTTTAGGCTGCTTTAATGCAGTCACATAAGTCTGGACATAAAAAAAATAAAATCTGACATACATCAGATAAAACTGCTTAATTCTCCAGATATTAATGTATCATACATTATAAAGACAGAAGAAACACTGTAATCAAGTCTGATATGTGGCACAATGCAGGCCATGGGACTTCACTGAATTAAGTGGTACATTGTGTCTAACTAAATGTGATTGAAATGTGGAGTATTAAAATGGATCATATATTTTGCAATACATTCTTGATCCAGTGTTAGTGAATTCATGACAGCCCTTCATAGGTTGCCCCAATATTTAGTAAAACTATCTTTTGAAAACATATAACATGCTGACTCTGTATCATTTTATCACCTTACTATGCACATAATATGAAGCCTAATATATATCAAAAGTATTTTATAATGTCATCTTTATCAATAGCATTTGAAATCTCACAAAACTGATACAGCAGATGGTTTGACAAGATGTGTTTAAAGTAAGTTCATGGTAATAATGCATATTTGTTCCCTGTATCTACAATTAATGGAAATTACTCTGGATTTATGATATTAGTTGTTCTGATATTTTGCTTGGAACAGATAAGTAACTGCCCTCCCTGAATTGTTTGAATAACTTGCTAAAAAATAAAAAGTATTAGCAGAGAATTAATATGTACTGTTTAAGAAGCTTTCAAGGTTGCCAAGACTAAACACTATAGAAATGATCTAGATTTTTTTTTATTTTTTTTTTTCTCAAAAGCACTTCAAAAACTCTTAGGTATGTTTTACCTCAGCAAGATAAAATGTATCTATATTTCTGTGATTGCAATCACTTTTATCCTAAGCCCAAGATACCATGCATTCTTTTGTTAGAATAGAAAAATTTAGTTGAAGGGACTTGTAAAGATTATTGAGTCCAACTGACTGACCACTTCGGGTCTAAATGAAAGTTCAAGCATACTGCCGAGAACATTATTCAAATGTCTCTTGAACATTGAGAGGAGTGGGGCATCAGCATCCCTATGAAACTTGTTCCAGTGTCTGACCACCCTCACATTAAAGAACTTTTTCCAAAAGTCCAGTCTGAATCTCCCCTGGCACACCTTTGTGACATTCCTGCACAACCTGTTCTCATTTACCAGGGAGGAGAGACTGGCACCTCCTTCTACTTCCCCTCCTCTGGAAGTTGAAGAGAGCAGTGAGGTCACCTCTCAGCTTTTTTTTTTTTCTCTAGACTAGACAACCCAAGTGTCCTCAGCCTCTTTTCAAAAGACATACCTTCCAGCCCTTTTGCCAGCTTAGTTGCCCTCCTCTGGACTCTTTCAACATCCATTTTATGTTATGATGCCCAGAACTCCACACAATATTCAAGGTGAGGATGCACCAACAGTACATATAATGGAAGAATCACTTCTTTTGACCTTTTGCTGATCATGCTGTGTTTAGCGCATTCCAAAATATCATTTCGAGAGCGTGGAAGATAGCTTCCTGACGCAGCTGGTTAGTGAACCTACCAGGGGTGGTGCCCTGCTAGACCTTCTCTTCACAAACAGAGAAGGACTGGTGGAGGATGTGATTGTCAGGAGCTGTCTTGGGCAGAGTGACCACGAAATGGTGGAGTTCACTATTCTTGGCGAGGCCAGGAAGGGGACCAGTAAAACCGCTGTATTGGACTTTCGGAGGGCTGACTTTGAGCTGCTCAGGACACTGGTTGGTGGAGTCCCTTGGGAGGCGGTTCTGAAGGGCAGAGGGGTCCAGGAAGGCTGGGCGCTCTTCAAGAGGGAAATCTTAATGGCGCAGGAACGGTCTGTCCCCACGTGCCCAAAGACGAGCTGGCGGGGAAGAAGACCGGCCTGGCTCAACAGAGAATTGTGGCTTGATCTTAGGAGGAAAAAGAGGGTTTATAAGCTTTGGAAAAGTGGGCAGGCCACTAAGGAGGACTTTAAAGAAGTAGCGAGGCTGTGCAGGGACAAAATTAGGAAGGCCAAAGCTCATCTGGAGCTCAATCTGGCTACTGCCGTTAAAGATAACAAAAAACGTTTCTATAAATACATCAACACAAAAAGGAGGACTAAGGAGAATCTCCATCCTTTACTGGATGTGGGGGGAAACTTAGTTACAAGAGATGAGGAAAAGGCGGAGGTACTCAATGCCTTCTTTGCCTCAGTCTTTAGCGGCAATACCGGATGTTCTCTGGATACTCAGTACCCTGAGCTGGTGGAAGGGGATGGGGAGCAGGATGTGGCCCTCATTATCCATGAAGAACTGGTTGGTGACCTGCTACGGCACTTAGATGTGCACAAGTCGATGGGGCCGGATGGGATCCACCCAAGGGTACTGAGGGAACTGGCAGAGGAGCTGGCCAAGCCACTTTCCATCATTTATCAACAGTCCTGGCTATCAGGGGAGGTTCCAATCGACTGGCGGCTAGCAAACGTGACGCCCATCTACAAGAAGGGCCGGAGGGCAGACCCAGGAAACTACAGGCCTGTCAGTTTGACCTCAGTGCCAGGAAAGCTCATGGAGCAGATCCTCCTGAGAGTCATCATGCAGCAATTGCAGGGGAAGCAGGCGATCAGGCCCAGTCAGCATGGCTTTATGAAAGGCAGGTCATGCCTGACGAACCTGATCTCCTTCTATGACAGAGTGACACGCTGGGTGGATGAGGGAAAGGCTGTGGATGTGGTCTACCTTGACTTCAGCAAGGCTTTTGACACCGTCTCCCACAGCATTCTCCTCAAGAAACTGGCTGCTCTTGGCTTGGACTGGCGCACGCTTCGCTGGGTTAGAAACTGGCTGGATAGCCGGGCCCAAAGAGTCGTGGTGAATGGAGCCAAGTCCAGTTGGAGGCCAGTCACTAGTGGCGTCCCCCAGGGCTCGGTGCTGGGGCCGGTCCTCTTTAATATCTTCATTGATGATCTGGACGAGGGCATTGAGTGCACCCTCAGTAAGTTTGCAGATGACACCAAGTTAGGTGCGTGTGTCAATCTGCTTGAGGGTAGGAAAGCTCTGCAGGAGGATTTGGATAGGCTGCACTGATGGGCTGAGGTCAACTGCAGGAAGTTTAACAAGGCCAAGTGCCAGGTCCTGCACCTGGGGCGCAATAACCCCAAGCAGAGCTACAGGCTGGGAGACGAATGGTTGGAGAGCTGCCAGGCAGAGAAGGAACTGGGAGTGATGGTGGATAGTCGGCTGAATATGAGCCAGCAGTGTGCTCAGGTGGCCAAGAAGGCCAACAGCATCCTGGCTTGTATCAGGAACAGTGTGACCAGCAGGGCTAGGGAGGTGATCGTCCCCCTGTACTCGGCTCTGGTGAGGCCGCACCTCAAGTACTGTGTTCAGTTTTGGGCCCCTCGCTACAAGAAGGACATCGAGGTGCTTGAGCGGGTGCAGAGAAGGGCGACGAAGATGGTGAGGGGCCTGGAGAACAAGTCCTACGAGGAGCGGCTGAGGGAGCTGGGCTTGTTCAGCCTGGAGAAGAGGAGGCTCAGGGGCAACCTTATCGCTCTCTATAGGTACCTCAAGGGAGGCTGTAGCGAGGTGGGGGTTGGTTTGTTCTCCCACGTGCCTGGTGACAGGACGAGGGGGAATGGGCTAAAGTTGCGCCAGGGGAGTTTTAGGTTAGATGTTAGGAAGAACTTCTTCACTGAAAGGGTTGTGAGGCATTGGAACAGGCTGCCCAGGGAAGTGGTGGAGTCACCATCCCTGGAAGTCTTCAAAAGACGTTTAGATGTAGAGCTTAGGGATATGGTTTAGTGGGGACTGCTAGCGTTAGGTCAGAGGTTGGACTCGATGATCTTGAGGTCTCTTCCAACCTAGAAATTCTGTGATTCTGTGATTTACACTCTTGGCTGCCAGGGCATGCTGCTGCCTCATGTTGAGCTTGCTGTCAACAAGTACACCCAGTTCCCTTTCCAGCGAGCCTTTCTCCAGCCACTCATCTCGCATTGTATACCTGTGTAGAGCATTGCTCTATCCCAGACACAGAACCTTTTTCTTTTTTGAACTTCACAGAATCATGGAATCATCCAGGTTGTAAGAGACCTCCAAGATCACCTAGTCCAACCTCTGATCTAACACTAACAAGTCCTCCACTAAACCATATCACTAAGCTCTAAATCTAAATGTCTTTTAAAGACCTCCAGGGATGGTGACTCCATCACTTCCCTGGGCAGCCTATTCCAATGTCTAAAGTATGCCTTTCAGTAAAGAATTTTTTCCTAAGATCCAATCTAAACCTCCCCTGGCGCAACTTACGCCCATTCCCCCTCGTCCTGTAACGAGGCATGTGGGAGAATAGACCAATCCCCACCTGGCTACAGCCTCCTTTCATGTACCTGTAGAGTGTGATAAGGTCACCCCTGAGCCTCCTTTTCTCCAGACTGAACAAACCCAGCTCCCTCAGCTGCTCCTCGTAAGACTTGTTCTCCCGACCCCTCACCAGCTTCGTCACCCTTCTCTGGACTCTCTTGAGCACCTCCATGTCCTTCTTGTAGTGAGGGGCCCAAAACTAAACACAGTACTCGAGGTGCGGCCTCACCAGAGCCAAGTAGAGGGGGATAATCACTTCCCTAGACCTGCTGGCCACACTGCTTCTTATACAAGCCAGGACGCTCTTGGCCTTCTTGGCCACCTGAGCACACTGCTGGCTCATATTCAGCCGACTATCCACCATCACTCCCAGTTCCTTCTCTGCCTGGCAGCTCTCCAACCATTCGTCTCCCAGCCTGTAGCTCTGCTTGGGGTTATTGCGCCCCAGGTGCAGGACCCGGCACCTGGCCTTGTTGAACTTCATACAGTTGGCCTCAGCCCATCGGTGCAGCCTATCCAGATCCTCCTGCAGAGCCTTCCTACCCTCGAGCAGGTTGACACACGCACCTAACTTGGTGTCATCTGCAAACTTACTGAGGGTGCAATCGATCCCTTCATCCAGATCATCGATAAAGATATTAAAGAGGACTGGCCCCAGTACTGAGCCCTGGGGGACGCCACTAGTGACCAGCCTCCAACTGGATTTGACTCCATTCACCACAACTCTTTGGGCCCAGCTACCCAGCCAGGTTTTAACCCAACGAAGCGTATGCCAGTCCAAGCCATGAACAGCCAGTTTCTTGAGGCGAATGTTGTGGGAAACTGTGTCAAAAACCTTACTGAAATCAAGGTAGATGACATCTACAACCTTTCCCTCATCCACTAAGTGTGTCACTTTGTCATAGAAGGAGATCGGGTTCATCAAGCAGGACCTACCTTTCATAAACCCATGCTGACTGGGCCTGATCGCCTGCTTGCTCAGTAAGTGCCGTGTGATGACACTCAAGATAATCTGCTCCGTGAGCATCCCTGGCACTGAGGTCAAACTAACAGGCCTATAGTTCCCCGGGTCTACCCTTTGGCCCTTCTTGGGTGTCACGTTTGCTATCCACCAGTTGACTGGGACCTCCCCTGATAGCCAGGACTGTTGATAAATGATGGAAAGCGGCTTGGCCAGCTCCTCCACCAGTTCTCTCAGTACCCTCGGGTGGATCCCATCCAGCCCCATCGACTTGCGTACATCCAAGTGCTGTAGCAGGTTGCCAACCATTTCCTCGTAGATTACGAGGGCCGCATTCTGTTCCCTATCCTATTCCACCAGCTCAGGGTACTGGGTATCCAGAGAACAGCTGGTTTTGCTGCTAAAGACTGAGGCAAAGAAGGCATTAAGCACCTTTTCCTCATCTCTTGTAACTAAGTTTCCCCCTGCATCCAGTAAAGGATGGAGATTCTCCTTAGTTCTGCTTTTTCTGTTGATGTATTTATAAAAACATTTTTTGTTATCTTTAATGGCAGTAGCCAGTTTGAGCTCCAGATGAGCTTTGGCCTTTCTAATTTTGTCCCTGCACAGCCTCGCAACATCCTTATAGTCCTCCCGAGTGGCCCGCCCTCTTTTCCAAAGATTATAAACCCTCTTTTTTCTCCTAAACTCTAGTCACAACTCGCTGTTCAGCCAGGCTGGTCTTCTGCACTGGCTCATCTTTGGGCACGTGGGGACAGACGGCTCCTGAGCCACTAAGATTTCCTTCTTGAAGAGTGCCCAGCCTTCCTGGACTCCTCTGTGCTTTGGAACCACCTCCCAAGGGACTCTACCAACCAGTGTCCTGAACAGCTCAAAGTCAGCCTTATGGAAGTCCAAGACTGCAGTTTTACTGATCCCCTTCCTGACTTTGCCAAGAATATAGAGCCCTAGTATTTCATGGTCACTCTGCCCAAGACCACCACACCTCCCGACCACCACATCTCCCACCAGTCCTTCTCTGTTTGTGAACAGAGGTCTAGCGGGGTACCTCCCCAGGTAGGCTCACTAACCAGCTGCATCAGGAAGTTATCTTCCACGCTCTCCAAAAACCTCCTAGACTGTTTTCTCTGGGCTGTGTTGTGCTTCCAGGATATGACTGGGAAGTTGAAGTCCCCCACTGAACAAGCGCTGATAATTTCGCAGCTTCTGCCAGCTCTCTGTAGAATTCCTCATCCGTCTCCTCATCCTGGTTCAGCAGCCTATAACAGACCCCCACCAGGATGCTTGCCTTGTTGGCCTTCCCGCTTATCCTAACACATAGGGACTCAACCTTACCATTCCCAGCCTCAAGTTCCACAACATCAAAAAACTCTCTGATATAGAGAGCCACACGACCACCCCTTCTGTGCTGCCTGTTGCTTCTGAAGAGCCTATAGCCAGACATAGCAGCACTGCAGTCATGAGAGTGGTCCCACCACATTTCCATGATGGCAACCAAGTCACAGCCTACCTGCTGCACAATGGCTTCCAGCTCCTCTTGTTTGTTACCCATTAGTGTAGATGCACTTCAGTTGGGCCACTGCCTTCTCCCCCGGCCTTGCCATTGCTCCCCCTGGCACAGCTCCAACAAGCCTTATTTCAACTCCATCCCCCTTCTTACCTAGTTTAAAGCCCTCTCAATGCCATGGGCAGGGACATCTCCCACTACAACAGGTTGTTCAGGGCCTTGTTCAACCTGGGCTTGAGCACTTCCAAGGATGGGGCATCCACAGCTTCTCTGGGCAACATGTGCCAGTGCCTTACCACCATCAGAGCAAATAATTTTTTCTGTATATGTAATTGAAATCTCCCCTCTTTTACTTTAAAGCTGTTACTCCTTGTCCTATTGGTACACTCCCTGACACGAATCCCTCCCCAGCTTTCCTGTAGGCCCCCTTTAGGTACTGGAAGGCTGCTATAAGGTGCCGCTAGTCTTCTCTTCTCCCGGTTGAACAACCCCAACTCCTTCAGCCTGTCTTCATAGGAGAGGTGCTCCAGCCCCCTGATAATCCTCACAACCCTCTTCTGGACCCACTCTAACAGCCCGTGTCCTTCTTGTTCTGAGGGCCCCAGAGCTGAATGCAGCACTCCAGGTGGTGTCTCACAAGAGCAGAATAGATACAGTATAGTATATAGTAGAGTGGCTGTTAGCAACTCTTATAGTAAAAACCATACCATAAGTGAAAAAGATCAAATAAAGAGCTAAGTTTTCAGAGTGAAAAAACAAAACAAAACAAAACACAAGGTGTTGATTTATATATTACTGTAATACAGAATTAGACAATACCTAATAAAACAGGTTCAGTTGTTTCCTTGTTGCTCTTTGCTGTTCCTGTATCAGTATTTATTATATTGTAATCTGTTGTTACAGGACCGTATGTTTTAAATATCTAAATGTTGTAGCTATTGTATACCCATTTTTTTCAGTACAGTTTTATCTTTTAAAAGGAAAGTATAGTATTTCTCATTTCCCTGGTAAACTGGCTTTTGGTTGAAGTGTATTCAAGTCAGGATGATAATAATATCTATAGAAAATAGAACTAAGGGTACATTGTCCCCATTTGCTTCATTGTGTCCCTAATATTGTTGGAAATTAGGGAGCAATAAAGCCACTTCTGAGTGAATATAAGAAAAAAAAGTCCCCAAAACATAGGAGTTTCATACAGTGTGCCCAATGATTCTGAGAGTCATGTCTATGAAGTCTCCTTTCATTTTTCCTTGTTATGCTTTAATCAGGCGTATTGCCTGTAAGTCATGTGAGATCATTCTCCAAAATGCATGCCAGTGAATAATTTATTCTTAATTTGGTATCCTCTCGGGAGACATCCAAGGCACCCACATGATATATATTACATTGTATTAACCTGCGTGAAGATTCTGAGTATTTGCGTGTCTGTTGCTGCTTTGCCAGTCCTGCTTATACAACATTTTACTTCCCATATTTAAAATCCTTTATATGTTACTATGTTACTCTTTTTCTCTTTTTGTTAAAAAGGTGTTTTTTTTTTGTTTTGTTTTGTTTTGTTTTGTTTTGTTTTTCCCTCCCACAGGAACTCTTTTCCAAATTAATTTAAAGAAATCTATGGAGAGGGACATGCAATTTCCTTGCTTCGTAAAGATTTATGCTCATGTAAATTGTGATTTAGAATATCTGATGTCCTTCATAATACATCACTTCATGACTCTTATGTAGTAGGTTGAAGAAATATCTTAGGCTTGTTAAGTTTTCTTTGCACCACACAGTGTAACCATACAATGAAGTGGTATTAATTTATAGGCAATATTATGTTACATGATATTCACGGTACATGGCTTGTTCATGTGTGATAAGTGATGTTAGAGCTAGAAAAACTACTTTGAAATAAGTGATACCTTATATCTTAGAAAACTCAAGGGTATTACTTTAGAGAAAACTGTAGGGCATTACTTTCTTCCCCCTTTTTAAGCTCAGTGGCAGTGTTTGGAAATCATTTCTGTTACACCTTACTAATACCTTTAGTAAAGATCACACTCAGGTGGTATTACAGCTGCTGGTGCAGATCCACGACCATTGTGAAAATCAAATAATTGAAAAATAAATTTTCTATTTCACTTTTTATCATCTATATTAAATATACATATAAATGGCAGCCAGTTAATGTTTGATAGCAGGAAAAAAGCCCTAAATGTTCAAAAGTATTATCCATATACCTGATTTTTCATTTCCTTTCATTAAAGATATTTCCCAATAAAATATACAGTAAGTCTGACAAAGTCTTTCCTGTTTGGGGCTTTTATTTTGGGGGAGAATATTAGGTCATGCTTGCGGATGAGGAAGCGTAGAAGATGGGAGAATATTCAACACTGACAAAATGTTATTTCTAGAAATATTTGATGATAGAGAAAAAAACTGAAGCTTGTTTAGCTCAGAGCATTCAGGATAGGGTTAGGATAACATCTTAAAAAAAAAAAAAAAAGAGAGAAATCAAAATAATTAAGTATATGTGTACATACAGTGTTAATGTACCTGTGCTACTGAATACATGTCCATCTGTGTTTACATTTAATGTTGAAGATATATTGAAATTACTAAGATTAGTCTTTTAATTAAACTGCAGACTGGACGGAAACACCACATATTAAAGCAAGTTTAGATATGCAAAGGAAATTGTCAACTTTGGATATGAGTTCAGGAATTAGAGACATCATGAGTATTTCAGTATAGAGAATCTGTCTTTTATTATTACTATTATTATTCATTAAGAAAATACTAAATAGACTTCCTACTAAAAGTGCAGATAACAGCCACAAGATTTGCTGCATGTGATGAGCCATTTTTTTTCTTCAAATATTTTAAGATTGAAAGGTCGAGTTTCATGAGTTTCATATCAGTAAGGCTGCAGAACACACAGGGCCAGTCAAAAGACAGTATATACAAAACACTTTTTGAATTTCCAAAGGAAATTTTGAATTCCTTTGGAAATGAGTATTCAGGATTTTAAAAGGCAAAACATTTTGTTGGGAATGTAACTACAAAGTATATCTTGATAAAGTAATATTTTGTTTCATCATACAGCTCTGTATAATCTTTTCCACAGACAAGATTGCATAGTTATATAGTTACAAACAAACATTTAAAAAGCTTAAATATCACTACTGACTCTATCAGATATAAATTGTGTAATATAAAGAGAAGTTCCTTTCTCATATTTCTTATTCTAAAATAGCTTTTGAGGTTTTCTATCATTTGATTATTTAGTTTCAGATTTCCAGTGGTTCCAGCTTTTCCAGTAAGTTCTGTCTCCCTCCCATCATTCAGCTGAGTATGTCAGAATGAAATGACTGTGAGGGGTAAGGGCATGTGAGAGCATCATGAGAGAGGTGTTAAGAAGTTTGCTCTCATTTTGTTTGTATCGTCTTCTTGTAGACTTCCACATTAAAAGAAAACATGAAAGTGGGAATAGAAATGGACCTTTCTTGAACCATTCATAATTTTGTCAAGTAGACAAAATTCAGACTTCAAAGTCAATTCAAAATTTTATGATGGGTAGATCTGTGAACTGTAAAATTTCTTCATTTACACTGAAGAAACTTTCTCTTCTTCACTTACACTGAAGAACACTGTCCAGAAAACTGTTGTTTTCTGGATCAGTTGGTCTCACTGAGGACTTGGCTGTCTCCCTACTTCTAAATTACTATTAACAAGAGCTGTTACATAGTTTTTAAAAGTCCATCAGTATAGATATATTTAATTATATTTTTCCACTCTATACCAATAGTTTATTTGCAGATTTGCAGTGAACATTTGTTCTTTCTTCAACACCTTTAATAAACTAAATTTCTCCATTCTGTTTCCTTCCATCAATACAGTAGTTTCTCTCCAGTTCCTTCCTTAATTGAAGTTCCGTAATTGAAGTTTTTCTGCTCTTCAGTAGGTCTGCTGTGGATGTGTACTGTATTATGTATTTGATAAGGTATCTGAAGATATGGCAGTAGTACAGTGTCATATAGACAGGTGAGTTAAATTTAAACTTGATTACTACATTTTCAACAGCAGCCTACGCAGAACATTTTCAGGTTAATAACATCTGTAAATTATACCCCATTAAAGGGAAGAGGGGAAGCCCTTTCATTGTACTTTGTATTTCAACATCTATCCTGTGACTGGAACCCAAACAATTTCATTTAAAATTTAACAAAGTATCTTCCAGTAGTGCATGAGAGATTCATTTATCTATAATGTTGATTAACCTAAAAAATAATGTTATGAATTCTGTGGTTCTAAATGAAAATTTGTTGTTTGTCTGATGTCTCATATCTGTGCAAATAAAACAATGTTTTACCACTTGCTTCATTCACCATCTCAGTGAGGGATGGAATGTCTGGTTTTCTGTAGTAAGCAAAGATGCTTGAATTTCTGAACATTAACATAGTTTTTGTTCATTTTTTTTTCTTAAGCTCAGCTCTTCACAGTGCACATACAAACTTTATCTCTTCTTTTGTGCTTCTAAACATGAGAATGACAAACCATTGTTTTCTGTATGATAATGAATCACCTAGCTCTATACTCCATTCCTATCACAGAAATCAGTGCACACATCATATGCACACACAAAAACACACACACTAAAAAAATAACAATCCAGAGGCCTTACAATTTCCAAACTCTAGCTAAGTTTCTACACAGCCTTTATATTAAGTGAGTGGAAAAAGTTTACTACTGTTGAATCTTTTACATTAGAGGAAAGTACTATGTATATTTGACATAATACTGATAATAGAAAAGCTTTTTTTCTTCTCTTATTGAAAATCTTGTTTCTATTATTTTGTTTGTGTGACAGTTCATAGAGCATATTTTATATTTATCTTTAATCACCTTCAGAGGAAGAAGGTAAGCTACTTCATCTGTTTAAAGTTATTTGAATGTTAAAGAAAGCAAGGAACCATGTACTCATATAATAATTTATTATATTTGTATTTACAAAACCCCAGCCTCTTTTTAAAGGATTAATTTTACTATTTTTTCTCTGGGAATGTGTTTACATTATTAAAGAAAAATATTTACAATTGCTAAACCTAATCACAGAAACGTTTTGCAAATAACACCAAATAACACTTTCCAGTGACATTCTGATATTCTTGTAATGTTTTTTGTTTTCTTTTTAAAAATTTTGTATTCAATCTATATTTTTTATTCCTTTTTATTATCTTGCAACATGTTTAATAGTCTAAACAGCGATAAAATCAACTTGATTTAGATACCTGATTGAACATGGTCTGTTCAAAAATGCCATGATGCCATGATGACTTACTTATTTGTTATTCTTAAAAATAAATAAATAAATATTAATATTAATATACATATATATATATATATAAATACAATCCCAGCATCTTTAGCTGGAATTTAGGAGAGAATAATCATATTTTGCCACAGAGTAAGAGTAAAGTATAAATCTATGTTGTAATACAATCTTAATGATTAATCTTATAATCATTTTTCTGTACTGCTCAAACTACTTTGTTATTGTAGTTTATTCTGGGATACTAGTTCTTCACTAAGCTGTATGTGGCTTGGCAGTAAGAGATGGAATTACCATGGTATTATAGTAATGGAATTACCATGCCTGTATTATAGTAGGCACGTGTGATAGAAAATAATGAATTCTTGATTTGCTTGGAAAGTTCAGTGCTTCTACCTTCCTACCTGTTTTGGCATTAAATTATGTAAGGGACCTATTCTGTCATTGCAAAACTGAGATTTTACAGGTGTGACTCTAGAATCATGATTCCAGAAGTGATCCTGGAGTTTTACTCTCTACTGTGCTCATTCTTATGTAGTCATCACAACATCAGTTGCTCCATTTGTTCTACAGTATTTCCAGAATCAGAAATAGAAATGTGTTAAACATAAATTATAAGAAAATATTTTTGAAAGACTATGTAACTCAAACAGACATGGTAGTATTACTTCAGATGGTGTAAAAAAATAGTCCCAAAATTTATAATGAAGGCTTACTGAAAAGTACTTTTTGTTATCCTTTTGTATAAACATGCAAATACCACCCACTTTTTACTATGTTCTGCAAAGCCATGGTACTGTTAAAGACAGTTCTCCACATGTGAAACAATTCTAAATTTAATTTATATTGTTAATATATTAATTCAAAGTATACATTTATTTATGAAGCTATAGTTCTATTGGTTCTATCTGCCGTGTAGAGATAGGAGGTCATTTAGACAGTAAATCCCAATAATGTTGTCCCATTACCCCCAACCAAATGCAGCAGTACGCTTTCTTCTCCCATACTCTCTGGTTCTTTTCTTCTTACCATAACCAGCTGAAGTTTACTTCAAACTGACTAGAGCTGGCAACTGTTCCATGCTGCAGTATTATCAGTATTAAGCAGTATTAGGTTTACTGTTGATCTATAGCCTAATATTTTCTCTTTGTGCAAAAGGTAATGGTTTGAAAGATGAGGGCAATATATAACTTGTCTCTTTCCACATATCTGCAACTACAAAATGAGACTTTGAACTGGTTTTGGCTACAATGGAGCTAACTTTCTTCATTTGGTGTTGTGCTTTGTATTTGAGGTTAAAACTGTGTAGATAATACAGCAGTGCCTGTCTATTGCTGAGCAGTGCTTGTATAACATTAAAACTTTCTCTCTCCACTCCATGCTCCACCAAAATCAGTATGTAGCAGGTGGGCAAAAATCTGGGAGGAGACATAGCTGAGACAGCTGACACAAAGTGATTAAAGGAATATTCTATACCATATGATGTCACGCTCAACCATAAAAAGCACAGAGAAAGTAAAAAGGGGGGGGAGGGAAGGGGAGAGAGGGAAGGGGAGGTTTATAGTTATGGCGTTTGTTTTCCCAAACAACAGTTACACTAAGGTCCTGAATGCCAGGAAAAAGTTGAATATCTGCCTGCTGATGGGAAGCGCCAAATTAATTCCTCTTTTTGCTTTGTTTGTGTGCACAATGTTTGCTTTCTTTATTAAGTTGTCATTATCTTGATTCATGAGTCTTGCTTTCCTTCTATTTTGTCCCCATCCTGCCAGGGGTGGGAATGAGCAAGAGGCAAAAATGGGTGTCTGGCTGCTGCATAAGATGAACACAATACAGACTTCAAAAGGACAAGGTGAAAGTGTATATATATATAGATACATATATACGTTATAGATTATAGTAATATTAATCTATTATATATTATAGATCCATTTATACATTTCTTTATATATATTTATGGATTAGTGTTCTGTTTATTAGACAGTTTTTGCAATGGGTCCCATTGATAGAGCCTGAAGCAAAACATACAGCAAATTGAAATGCATAGAAATGAGAACTTTTTTTTTTTTTTTTTCAGAAAAAAAAATATACATTTACAAACCTCTCTTCTCTGCATGAAAAATCCAAGACCTGAAATCAATTTTTTTTTCACACTGTGGTTATGAGGCTTAGATCAACATATTTTAAGCAGCTACAGCAGATTTCCATGTCTTTTTGGAAATAGAAATCCAATGGAAGTTTCCTATGGGGGATATCTTAAAATCTGAACTAAGAGATTAACAAATTAAACAAGTTATAAAAGATTCAAACTGTCAGACCACATACACTAACACATCAACAATACTCTGAGTGCATATATATATATATATATATATAACAAAATATTTATGCATGTATACATGCATTTACTGTACTACCAAAATGTCTCTATTGCATTTGTTCTTTTGGGTTAATAAAAAGGAAATTTGGAGGAGAGGTGAAACCTGTGTGACATATCTGTCAAAATATTCATGACTAACAAAACTCTTACTACTTTTAACAGCAGATGGTATTTCATGAACATGTTTTGATGTCAGCATGATTATCACTTTGCCATTTATCACATATCACTTTGCCTAGTTTGTAAGTACTATCCTTGTTTAATCTGACAGCATTTATTCTCCTTCTATAAATTTTTGAATGTGTATTTCTTCAGAAAAGCTAGCATTCTCTTTCCAAGTATACTTTTACTCCAGTAAGTAAATCATCATTGACCTTTTCTATATTGCCTGCAGTGTCCCTTATATGACATGATTAACACTATGCAATTTATTGATCATCTTTTATTTCATTGTAACATTTAAGTACTGCATAATAATTAAAGAAAATGCAGATTATTCTGTCATTTTTCTTCCATGCATTTACTCCTTGTGTCTTTTTTTTATTATGTTTTAGAATTAAGAAGTCATTAATGAAAGAAGCAAGAGAAATAAATACAAAAATGTTTACATTTGATCTGACAATCCATAAAACATTTCCTATTTATGAGTTGTTGAAAGTCTAGGACAGAAAATAACTCTGAAGTTTTCACAGTGTTTTAGTTTTGGATATCATACCTAAAGGTTGCACCATTACAAAAAGTACAAAATTGGAATGAATAGGTATTTTCTAAAAGAAAATGTCTCCTTAGTTAGATGCACAGAGATCAGGATTAGAATTTTGAATTTAATCAAGATAATGCCAACAAATGATAATTAATGTAATAGCATGCGTTAAAAAGAAAAGGCAGGCAAACATTTTTGAGCTTAGGCAAACATATTTATGAGCATTATTTGACAAAATGGCTCAGCACAACTTGAAGCAGTATGAGAGGAGTTCTGAAATTGCACCTACCTACTTATCCATTTGTATTATTGACAGAACATAGATTTGTAGTATGCAGAGTTGACAATTTCCAACCGGATGTTGAAGCACTGATCTACATGACAGGAACTGTGATCGTTAGTTGCCATGCTTGAAAAGGATGTGGACAGATTCAATGTGGTTAGGTGCAATCAGTCCTGAAATTAATGCATAAATGGAAGAGATACTTTTTCATTATTGCCTACTTTGGGGGAAACAGTGGGTGCAGTACTGTCAGAGTTCAGACTGATAGATATTGATACAAATCATTTTTATATGATCTGCCTATTTATAAAAATTGCTTTTCTGCTCTCTATATGGAAGTCCATGATGCATTACATTCTGAACTTCCCAATGCTCAGATTGCTGCTCTCATTGCAAGAAATAATGAAATGGATTCATTACTTTATTCTTAAAATATTCTGATTTATTTTAGGATATAATCTCTTCAATGATTTCATATACCCTTTTGTTGTCCAGTTCATTTATTTTACTGTGGGAAGGAATGCATTATACATGTTCTGAAGAGATAAAATTCAAAAATATTTTAAGAACTTTGTAAGTACACAAACAGAAAGAGGGAAAAAGACATGAGATGATGTAAAGCACAAAGATGTTTTAGGATTTAAGTGAAACTCAAGATTGTTAATGTTATGACAGTATGATTATGAGCAACTGTTTCTCTATAAAACAGAAGATTTTTTTTTTTTTTTGTAAAATTTTAGGTATTTTTTCAAAATTATATTTTGGAAAACTGGTCTTGTCACTTACACTGTATCCAGAAGTGTAAAGTTGAATCAAACAATAATCTATTGGAATCTCAAATTTTGAATGGAGGGGAGATGGGGGGGCAGGGAGGTCCTCCTTTACATATGTATGTTTCAAATTCAGCAGTCAAAACAGTGAAAACCTGAGTGCTGAAAGCAATGACTGTGAGTTCTCTGTACAGAGGGGTATTAAAAGGAAACCAACACTACTACAGTGATATAAACAACCTTATTAATTAGATAAGATTTATTAGTCTAGGGCTGTAGTGTTACTTCTGGGTGTTAGACTAGTATCTCTTTAGAGAGCTATGTTTGTGGAGGAAAAGAAGAAAATATATCCTTCTTTGTTACTTTTTAAAACAAATCAAACTATTTTGAAGCAGAATATAGGATTAAAACAGTAGAAGCAGCAGCAGGAATATAAAACATTGATAAGATATAATAATAAATAATAATGATAATAAAAATAGTGATAATAAATGTATCATTAACATAAACCCATGTACCTGACAATATATTTCTTAAGTATATTCAGCTGGGTTTGGATGTTTATAACAGCTCATAAGAATTTTGCCTTCACCTCCACAACACACTTTATTTTTCAGAGAGAAATGTGATTGTACTTTTTTTTTTTTTTTCTTTTTAAGCTTTATTTCAAACCTACAACATTTGGGTTATGGCTCCTTATCTCCCTTGTTTCTAATGAATTCTTCTTCAGCCAAGCCATCTTACATGTTCAGGGTATTCACTGTTTACCTTTTTTTTTTCTGTTTGCTCGAGGTATGTTCTGTGACAGGTGAGATGTTCTCTGTACTAACTTAATGAAATGCATATTTGACATATAAATAAATCCTCAAAATAACAATTGTGAGTGCTAGTGTTTTTTTCTGTAGTATGCTTTGAACTAATTAATTTTTATAATCTGCCATTTTCCTGGTGAAATTTGATATTGGAATCCACAAGCTCTGTATTTTTAGCACAGCTTGAAGAAAAGAGACAGTTCAGATTCCTATAGACAATACAGATTTGTTGATGCACTGCAGTGCCTGGGGTTAATGAGAACTGATTCTCAGCTGTCAGGTGTAAGAATATACAAAGACAGACATCCTACTTCCAGATCCAAGACTAACTTATTTAACTCTAGCTTGATTATCTCTAATGATGTTTTAAGTTGTTTATGGACTAATATTAAAGTTTGGAAAGTTTTGTGCTAAAGAATACTTCTGGGACAGATAATGTTGGACTACATAGACCCAGCTAGCCTCTGTATGGGTAACAGTCATGGGGCAAGTACTTTTCATGAGCCACTTGACCTCTGGTCAGGTTCCTACTTCCCACATATGTCATCAGTAGCTGTTAATGTTGTACTATCTCCTATTTCCTCTACTATACTGGGCAGCCTCAGATGTAAAGCTGAAGAAATACTGTGTCAGAGATGTCAGAAGCGCCTACAATAAAAGTAGATGCTTCACTTCACTTGTGTATTCACCCTCAGATTACCAAGTCTTTTAACTGCATGACCTGGAATGCCATTCACATTTAATGGGAATAATACAATCCAATAACGAAGGCAATTTAAGAATACTCCATTTCTTTAGCATATTTCTTTAGCTTATGTCTTATGACAGGAAAGCCTCTACTTGTTTCTCAGAGTGTTGAACACTCATGAACAGAAGAACCAAACAGCCATAAACTGCGCCAAGAATGAATTAAAACAATATAAGTAAAGTGAAAAAAATAAAGTTAATAAGGAAACCAATCAAGGGAACGTAAGATTTCTCATAGTCTACTTGAAAGTATCATTGGTTCTGCCTTTGATATTTTTCCAAAGCTGAGTAGCAAGAGGTCATGTTTTTCCAACACCTAGTTTCATAGAAGAGAAGGTTAATGTACACTGCTAGTCTAAGTGACAATGATCTATTCCAAATGACATTACATTTGTCATAAAGATCAGCACTGAGAAAATACAGTTGAAAATTATTTTGTTGTGATTTAAAACATTCTTCTCATTAACATCTTGCGAGGGACAACATGGATGTCAACAGTGAACTTAGTCAGATTTTCCATTTCCAGGCTACTAGAACTTGCAGAATAATATTTCTCTTAAGATAGATCTTCTTCTCCCACATAGTAAGTATGAATATTCTGAAAAGCTATGTAAGACTTGACTAGGGCTAAAGGAGAAAGCTTTCACAAGAACTCTAGATATGGAAAATTAATTAAGGAATTTTATTTACATGTAAGAGGTTTTAAAAATCATGGAGAAGTATGGGGAAATTATGTCTAACAGCCATTGCATATGGAAAAGATGTTTGTTAAAATTACATGGAAAAAAAAAATTGATAAACTGGAAATTAAAACAAAGTTATTAAAGCTAGGCATCTTTATTGCCTTACTGCCTCCTCTAAATCTCTCACCACTTATTCCAGTACACTCCACTCTGGAAAATGTCATAGAATCATAAAATCGGGGGGTGGAAAGGTGGGATGGGAGGGGCGGAGGGACGACACATGACACCTGTTTAAAGAGACCTCCAGAAATCTTGTAGTTCAACAAGACAGTAAATTACTTAAGACTGTATTCAGATGAGTTTTGAATACCTCCAAGGAAGGAGATTCCACAGTCTACATAGGAAACACGTTCATGTATCTGACCAACTTCACAGACAAGAAAAAATTCCTTACTTCTACTGTAAACTTACCATTATACAAATTGTGTCTGTTTCCTATTGTCCTAATGTTTTGCACTCTAAAGAAGACTTTTTGTCTCCATCTTCTCCATACCATCCAACTAGGAGAAAAGCATCCTGGTCAATCTCTGGTAAACCTTATCCTCCTAAGACTGAATAATACCACTTATCTCAGCTTATCCTCTCCTGTAATGTACACCTAATTATTTGATTGCCTTACACTGGACGTACTCTGGTATGTCAATATTTTATTTCTGTTACTGGAAAGCACACCATGCTCCAATTTTATAAGTGTGAAAAATTAGTGGAAGTACTATTTGCCTTTACGTGCTGTCAGTACTCTTGTTAATCCAGCCCAGGATGTTGGTCTTTGCTGTAAGGGCACATGCTCAAAATCTTGTCACCAGGATGCCCAGAAAATTTTCTGCAAAATTGTTTTTTATCCTATTGAGATTAATCCTGTCCAGGTGCAGCATTTTTCAGGTTCATGTCAGCCCATTTCTCCAGGATGTCAAGATCCTCCTAAATAGCAGCCCTATTATCTAACTGAGTGAATAATGCAGAATTTGTACTAGGAAGTTTAAACGTAAAGAGAAGATTTTTCTGCAGTCCATATTTTCCCTGTTAATTTTACAAAGAGGTCTGATACTTTCTGTTAATTTCCACCACTTTCACCACCCTTAAAATGGATCAATAAACAAAGTTTTTATATCTCTCCTGACTTAAGATGGGTGCTTTAAACATAGGACTTGTTTTGTCTAGTAGGCCAAAGACCTGCATGCTTCACCAGGGACTCTTTTGCATGAAGAAGCAGCCATAAGTGATGGTCCTTTCTTTGTCTTTCCACATGATTTTATCTGCCTCAGTGTAGAGTCCCTTTAGGATATCTTTAACCACTCGCAAGGCTTTAGTTCCTGTGCTTCATATTTTGGTGAAGAAGAGCTGCAAAATCTTGTCTCATTTTTACTGGGAAAAAACAAACAAACAAACAAACAAACAACAAAAATATGGTCAGTGCAGCATAAGAAAGTAGACATGCTAAAGTTATTTGAAATAAAAATGTTGAGGAACAAAATAATTTAATAGTTGAGACAGCAGCTATTGGCAGCTCAAGGACTTAAGAAGAAAAATAACGACCTAAAAGGATACAAAAAAATTGAAAATGCCCTCAAAGAACAGGATGATGGTGATCAATGCATTCTTAGCAGCAATGGAGTTCAACTTCTTCCCACTTGAGAGATGACAACCTGATCACAGAGATTCATTTGTTGTCTTATTGGGCTTTGTGACCAAGTTAAAACTTGTTCTAGAAGATATTAGTTCCAGGCACTTATTTTCCTTGTGTAGTGGGTTTACGTGGCAAGGTTTTGGTAGCAGGGAGCCATAGGGGTGGTTTCTGTGAAAAAGATCTAGAAGCTGCCCCATGTTTGGGAAGGGCCCCATTGTTTTCCAGATCCGAGCCAATAAGCGATGTTGTTTTTCGCCTCTGTGAGAGCATATTTAAGACAGGGAAAAAACGCTGCGCCACACAGCAGCCGGGAGAGTCAAGGGAGTGAGAGAACAGCCTTGCACCAAGGTTAGTGTAGAAGGAGGGGGAGAGGTGCTCCAGGCGCCGGAGCAGAAGTCCCCTGCGGCCTGTGGTGAGGACCATGGTGAAGCAGAATGTCCCCCTGCAGCCCATGGAGTACCACGGTGGAGCAGGGTTCCACGCTGCAGCCCGTGGAGGAGACCACGGTGGAGCAGGTGGCCCTGCACCGACGGAGGCTGCCGCCTGTGGAAGACCCCTGCCGGAGCAGATTCTGGGCCGGACCCGTAGCCCGTGGAGAGGAGCCCACGCAGGAGCAGGTGACCTGGCAGGAGCTGCTGCCCATAGGGGAGCCAGGTTGGAGCAGTTTTCTCCTGAGGGATGGACCCCGTGGTACGGACCCATATCTGGAGCAGTTCTGAAAGAGCTGCTGCCTGTGGGAAGCCCACGCCGGATCAGTTCATCAAGGACTGCATCCCGTGGGTGGGACCCCACAGCACAGGGGACGAGAGTGACCGAGAAGGAGCGGCAGAGAAGAAGTGCTGTAGACTGACCATAACCCCCATTCCCCCGTTCCCCTGTGCCGCTCGGGGGGAGGAGGTGGAAGAGGGTGGATGGGGGGAAGGTGCTTTTGTTTTTTTTTCCTTTGTTTTCTCACTTCTCTCGCTTGTTAGTTGTAGGCAATAAATCTTACTATCTCCTTATGCCGAGTCTGTTTTGCCCGTTACAATAATTATTGCGTGATTTTCTTGTCCTTATCTCAATCCTTGAGCCCTTTTCACATATTTTCTCCCCATTCCTCTTTGAGGAGGGGGAGTGAGAGAGCGGCTGTGGTGGAGCTCGGCTGCCCACTCGAGCGGAACCACGACACCTTGTATTATCCAATAGAAATTTGTACTGTGCTTTTAAGTTTTGTTTGTCTTGCTGTGTCTGGTGTAAGATATCCAAGGAAAAGAAATCCAGAGAGGGAGGATTACAGAATCAGCATTACAAGAAGATTGTTGCAGACTGCCTAACTGTTCAGTCTGAAAATCTTGATGTGCTTTACAGAGGTAACATGAAAATATATGCTGTATGATTGCCTATTCCTACACCAAGAAATTCCCCTAGGCAAGTAGTTTCAACTACTCAGCTTAAGTAGCTTTCCTTTCTCAGCTTGGTTTTGTTTTCTTTAACAAGAGCTTATGGCAGTTGGGAACCCTAGCCAATGCCTTGCTTGCTACATGTCAAGGACAGAAAGCAGCTCTCACCTGTCTGGTGAATGAGATGGAAGATACAAGGTGTAGGTGTAAAATCATGTTCTGCAACTTTTAATGTTTTCATTTTGACTGAATGAAAAAAGAAAAACAAGAAACAATGGAAATGGCTGTCATTTACTAAGATATCTTTGTTCTTGAGCAGAACACCTCCCAGCATAAGAAAGACATGAACCTGTTAGAAGAGGTACAGAGGAGGACCACAAAAATGATCAGAGAACCTCTTTTATAAAGACAGGCTGAAGGATTTGGGGTTGTCCAGCTTGGAGAAGGGAAGGCTCAAAGGAGACATTATAGCAGCCTCCCAATATTAAAAGGGGCCTACAAAGATGAGGATGGGGATATCAGGGAGTGTAGGAAAGGGGTATTGGTTTTAGACTAAAAGAAGGTAGATTTAGATTAGATATCCAGAAGAAATTCCTTTCTATGTGGTTGATGAGTCACTTGAACAAGATTCCCAGAGAAGTTGTGGATTCCCCAACCCTGAAAGGATTGAAGGCCAGGCTGAATGGGGCTTTGAGCAAACTGGTCCAGCAGAAGGTGTCCCTGCCCATGCCAGAGGGGTAGGAATCAGGTAGTCTTTGAGATCCCTTCCAACCCAAGTCATTCTGTGATTCTGTGATTCTATCATTCTTCATCATTCTTTCTTCTGTTGCAGACAGAAACAATCTTGTAATCCTCCTTATTCCTTTTCCATGGGGGGAAACAAACTCAAGTAGTCCTCTGATGTCCAACAGTTTTCTCTACAAGCCTGTTCTCCTTCTGGTCCACTTCCTTTACAATTAAGAAATCAGAACTGCACAAAACTAATTTTAAACACTGTAAGGAAATATTTGAGCCACATTATTCATTTAAATTATTTTTTTCTTGATTTATGTAACATATGTGCCTAAAGTGGATGATTTGTTTTACTGAGATCATTGTAAGGAAGAAAAAAAATTAAAAACTTAAAATTAAGCATTAATAATTCAAACTTTTTTAAAAAACATTTGTACCAGTTAAATAAAATAGAAACATAGCCACATAAAAATCCATATAGTTTTAAGCTGATTAGATCAATAAAGTATGATCTCATGAAGGATTTTATTATTATTCTTCCTTTCTGTGCTAACTGCCTTCAGAAAAACAGTTTCTGTATCTACTTTATATTGTATACTGTAAAACTCTTGACTGGATTTAATGTAAAATCGTTCAAAATATTATGTTAGTTCAAACTAACTTCTTTGCTAAGCTTTAGCATTATAGATAGTTATTCAACTGATAAAAAAAAAAAAAAAAAGTAAACCCAAATATTGTCCATTGTCTCCAGATAGCTTAAAAAAAGCAAACCCAAATATTGTCCATTGTCTCCAGATAGCTTAACTTAGATAAAATACTGTCATCAGCCTTCATAGTGAAATACAAGGTTTCAACTTATTTTTCAAAATCTACTGATTTCATTCAAAAGTGTTTCTAGAACTTACAGTTGCAGAGACGACTCCAGAGAAAATCATGCCACAATATTCATTTGCTTCTATAAAGACCTTGAAAATGTAGTCATGAAGAATAAGAGATACCTTGTACCATTCATGATCTTATAGCCCATTACTTGAAGAAATTGTTACATGTATACAAACACTGTTATCCTTTCCAGTGATGATGAAACGTCTTTTAAGAGGGATTGGCAGAAAAGCAAGACAAAGAAAACAAATAAGTCTGAAAGGCTAAGAGGACAGAAAAGGGAACATAAAAACATGTTCTGAACATCACTTTCTGTTAACATTGGATCCTTATTTTGTCATTCTGCTAAGAAGAGTTTCATCTTTAGGGAGAACTTGGTCAAACTTCAATATAAAGTTGAAGTTTGGTGTGGCTGAACAAGGACAGGCTGACAGAATTTAGGCAAAAGAAGGAAATGTACAGACAGAGGAAACAGGGTCATGTGCCCTGGGAAAAGTACAGGAATGCTGTCTGGATGTGCTGGGATGGGATCAGGAAAGCCAAGGCACTGGCAGAACTAAACTTGGTGAGGGATGCAAAGAATAACAAGAAGGAGATCTACAGGTACATTATCCACAAACGAATGACTAAGATAGTCAGCATTTGTCCTGGACAAATGACCAGATGGAGAACTGGTAACAACAAATGTGGAGAAGGCAGAGGTACGTAACAACTTGTTTGCCTTGGTCTTCAATGGTGGTCAAGCTTCCCTGAATCCCTAGGCAAGGCTGGAGGAGCAGAGTCCCTCCCACTGTAAGAGAGGACCTCCTGATGCAACTTAACAACTACAAGTCTATAGGCCCTGATGTCATGCATCCCAAGGTCTTGAGGGAACTGACTGATGTAGCCAAGCCACTCTCCATCATATTTGAAAAATCGTGGCAGTCAGGTGATAGGAAGAATGGAAACATGCCTCACATTTTTAAAAAGGGTTGAAAGGGGAACCTGGAGAACTACAGACTGGGGAGCCTCACCTCTGTGCCTGGCAAGATCATGGGACAGATCCTCCTGGAGGCCATGCTAAAGCACATGCAGGAGAAGGAGGTGATCTGTGACAGCCAGCATGGCTTCACCAAGGGCAAATCATGCCTGACCAATCTGGTGGGCTTCTATGATGGAATAACTGCATCAGTTGACTGGAATTCTGTAAAGCCTTTGACACAGTCCCATGTGACATCCTAATCTCTAAATTGGAAAGATATGGATTGGAAGGGTGGGACATCTGGTAGATAAGAAATTGGCTCAGTTGCTGCTCCCAGAGAGTGGTGGTCAATGGTTCTATGTCCAGGTGGAGGTCAGTGATGAGTGGTGTCCCTCAGGGGTCTGTCCTGGGACCAGTCCTTTCCTATATCTTCATCAATGACATAGACGATGGGCTTGCGTGCATCTTCAGCAAGTTTGCAGATGACACCAAGTTGAGTGGTGCGGCTGATACCAAAGAAGGAAGAGATGTCATTCAAAGGGACCTGGACAGGCTGGAAAAGTGAGCCCATGTGAACATCATGAAGTTCAAAAAGTCAAAGTGCAAGGCACTGAACCTGGATTGGTGCAATCCCAGACAGGACAACAGATAGGGAGAAGAACTCATTGAAAGCAGCCCTGAGGAGAGAGACCTGGGGGGTTGTGGTAGCCAAAAGGCTTGATACAGGCCAGCAGTGTGCACATGCAGCCCAGAAGACCAGTTGCATCCTCTGCTGCATCAAACGAGGTGTGACCAGCAGGTTGAAGGAGTTGATTGCCCCCCTCTACTCTGCCCTCAGGATGCCCCACCTGGAGTTCTCCGTCCAGGTTTGGGGGCTCCAGCACAAGAAAGATATGGGCCTGTTAGAGTGAGTCCAGAGGAGGGCAACAAAGATGGTCAGAGGGCTGGAACACCTCTCCTACAAAGAATGGCTGAGAGAGATGGGTATGTTGAGCCTGGAGAAGAGAAGGCTTCAGGGAGACCTTACTTCAGGTTTTCAGTACTTAAAGGGGGTCTTATAAAAAGGATGTAGAAGGACTGTTTACTTGGGTATATAATTACAGGAAAAGGGTGAAGGGTCTTAAACTAAAAGAGGATAGATCTATACTAGACATTAGGAGGAATTTCTTTAAGGGTAGTGAGTCACTGGAATAGGTTGCCAAGAGAAGTTGTGGATGCACTCCCATCCCTGGAGGTGTTCAAGAACAGGCTGGATGGACCTTAGCCAACCTGATCTAGCAGGAGGCATCCCTGGGAGTCCGCCAGGGAGGTGGAATTAGATGATCTTTAAGGTCTCTTCCAACACAAGTCATTCTATGATTCTATCATAAAATTAACAAGACACACCTGTTGATTGATTGACACTCTTGTGTCAGTGTCTGTTAATAATCTATATAAAACCAGAATGAATAATTAAAGTTTGTGTTTATTAAAATTCATCATTATCCTTGTTTTCAAAATCTGTATAAAGACATTGCTCCTCAAAAGAAGAGCAACTAGTATATATTTAGATGCAATATGGCATGGAGAAACAGACTTTTCCTGTAAAGGAAATTAATATAGGGACTTGTAACTTTGGGGCATAACTAAATTGTTGGTGTGGAATTCATCAGTGTATCTTAGTACTTAATGTACAAAGAGAACAGAGGCTCTCTCTTCTCAAGCAGCCACACTAAGAAAACAAAGGGAAATGGTTGAACGTTGCACTGGGAGAGGTTTGTCTTGATATATAATATAAAGATATATATCAAATATATATAGATAGATATATATATTTATGCTTTTTTTTTTTTTTTTAACAGTCAGAACTATTGATCATTGGAACAACTTCCCCAGGGATGTGGCAGAATCCCAGCCACTGGACGGGTCACACAAGATGTGATTAGACAGGGTGGACAGCATGCTAAATATTCTGATCTTGTCTCCCTTTTCCAAAGAAAGGTTGGTCCCAATGATCTTTTGAGCTCCCTTCCAAATATGCTTGTTTTATGATTTTATGACTCTATAATCCTACATACTTCTGATTAAAGTAAAATATAATCAGACAATTTTAACATATAGTACCATATCTATATAATGATGTAGATTTTTACAACTGAAAAACAGAAACTCTGCATATTGAAAATGCTTCTGCAATAGTATTACATACATTCTTGTTCTGATACTATATATATATATTAAAAAAAAAAAAAAGAATAAAAATTGTGTATGTGTAAGTCTCGTACTCGTTCAACTATATCAATAGTGAGGAAAGTGAGGAACGAACAGGAAAACCTACATTCTACTAAAAAAAAAATAAAAAATAAATTAAAAAAAAAATCATCTGATTTTAAATCAAAATCGTCCTGGAATTGTAACCATTGTAGAATTGAAGTCACAACCAATTTTCACATAGTTAATAAAAGCTGCTCACAAATTGAAATTGGGGATACAATAAAAATAATAATAATAAAAAAAAAGATTTCCGATGCAGCTTTAGTTGGAAGGTAGATTTATTTATTAATAGCATCTATTGTAACTACTTTTTCCTCTCCTGAAATGTGGAGGGTGCAATTTCAGTGACTCTGCTGTAATTCTTCTATAACTCTTCCACAGATGCTTTAATGTCAATCAATCTTGTTTCTCTGTAGTAGCTGACTGTCCCCCTAGCACCGCAATTCTATTCACTCAATTCATATTGAATTCTATTGCTGTATTAAAGGGACAGTTGGCTAGCATGGGGAGGACAGGGTTGATTGACTAGGATTCTGTGCAAGAATTACAGTAGAATTACAGCACAGATGCAGAAATTGCAGCCTGCTGCTCCGTGGAGGAGTTTGAATGGAAATGGTTCTGGGAGAAAGGAATTGCACCTATCAAAGATAGTAGGAAAGTCTCCCCAGAACTAATCCCCATCAAAAAACAATTTGGGAAAGAAATAATGAAACTTAAACATTTTAAAGTACAGTGTTACTGAAAAAAAAAAAAAGAAAAAGGAAAAAAAAAAAAGAAAAAGAAAAAAAAAGAAAAACAAATCATTAAGTATTCAACCTTCTTTTAAATTACTGTTTGAAAAACTGTTTTTCTAATGATTGTACTAATGTTATACTGTTCTGATAGCAGTACTACTCTATGGTTTTTATCATCTAAATATCAAGGATATATTAAAAGCCAGGTAGCAGGTTTTGTGAGGAGAAATGGTTCGAGTGTGTTCTTTAAATCTTTGGCATTTCCATCCTGATTCTTCATGTCAGCAGCAATTTAAAATACAGAGTTTCCTTAAACTGGTATTGCCACATTTATGTACAAAATACATATAAATAAATAAATTAAATAAAGTAAATTAAATATGTAAATACATTAAATAAATACATAAAAGTACAAAAAGTAGATATTTTAGGGGAATTTCAGGTATGTTGCCCATAGGCCACAATCACTTACTTTAAAACTAGACAGTTCTTGAATTTTCTTTTACCAAAGTAGCTGTTGGAAGTGATTTAGCAGATTATAAATGCTTCTGAGTTAATATGTTTGTGTCATCATAGTTACATTTTAACATATTAAGATCATTACCACATATAGGGGTACTGTGTAATCACTCAAAAGCCTTATTAACTACCATTTTACTCTAATTTGCCATGTGATAAAATTCACAAAGATATTGGCTATGCTATGAGAGATACATTTGGTAACAGATTTATATCATATTATATATATTATTGTATTATTTATGGATTTATTAACCTATTTGGTCCCTGTTGTATTTTTTTTGTAACTTTTTTTTTTTTTAATTTCAGCCAGTTTTTCTTTCTGACATAAATAAAATGTATTGTACATTCTGATCAATAGAGAATAACATTTAGCAGGATTTACTCTTGTTACAAAATATATTCCTCTATATAAACACTTTTTACAGAAAAAGTAGCACAGACTTTGATTAATTCTGCCCCAAACTAATAATCCTGATAAGCATTCTCTAATATCTTGGCTTATACTTTTTAATCTGGATATGGATAATGTAAATCACTTCAGCCTTTGGAATGCCTAGAAACCTTTGATTTCCCTGACTGTAGTTTCTGTATGCACAATGACTGCCACATAGTTATGACTGGATAATTGTTTGGACATGGTCTTGGGCAGGTTGCCCTAGTTGACCCTGCTTGAGGAGGGGCATTGGACTAGATGACCACCAGATGACCTGAACCATTCTGTGATTCTGTCATGTTCTGCTTCTGATGAGGAATAAAAATCTCAAAATTCAGAAATATATATGGTTTTAACATGAAGAAATGAAGACAGAGAGGATCTAGCATTTGTTTCTTCTGGTGTTTATTTACCCTCGTTGCCAAATTACTAACTCCTCCATTCTGAAACACTTCATCCTATACATATCATTTGTGCTTGGTTATTTGAACAAGATAGTTGGTGTGGTGGTATTCAGTGTGGTGGTATCACCCAGATGGGTAGCTGAGCTACACTACAGCTGCTCATTCACTCCTGTTCCTCAGAGGGAAAGGGGGAGAAAATACAATAAAAAGGACTGGGAGATCACTCAACAATTATCATCAAAGGAAAAACAGACTCAGAATAGTGACATTGATAAAATTTATTATCTATACTGACAGGCTAGAGGAGTTAGAAACAAACAAGCAAACAACAACAACAAAACTAAAAACACCATCCTCCCATCCACCCTCTTCCACCTCCTCCCCCCAGTCATTGATTGTATGTGGGCTTCCCACAGGCAGCAGCTATTCAAGAACTGCTCCCACATGGTTCTGTACCAGAGTCCATCCGTCAGGAACAAACTGCTCCAGCATGGGTCTCCCACAGGCAACAGCTCCCCCCAGTCCTCCTACTTTTTGATTACTATTTGATTAATATTTTTCCAATTCATTTCTAATTTCCACCTGCACTTTGATACAAGTGAACTTCCATCAAATTTGTCCTGTTTCTTTAGAGGCAGTGTTTTCTTATCTGTGGTCCTTCCTTGAGCTGGATAGAAGTTCTTTTCTCTTGGAGATATTTCAAAGCACAGGTGTAATAAATCCCTTTTGTGTGTGTGTGTGTGCGTGTGTGTTGTGTGTTTTTCATTTGACTTCTCAGGGGTGTTATGTTCATTATTATTCTCTTATTTGAACACTTTAACATGTAACGAAGGTCACTCAGAAATCTAATGAGAAAGCATATGGCATTATGCTTTCAGTATGCATTCTCATCTTTATTGGAATGATTTATTTGTATGCAGGTTACACTGCCTTTCCCAGTTTAGCATGGGTAAAGCTGCATGAGATCTTGTGTGGAAACAAGTATACCAGCTGAGTCAAATCTGAGCTGTACAATATAATGCTGCCCTTTATCACAATTAAAGTGGGAAGGTGTTTTGGGTTGTCATTTCCATGGATTGAAATCTTTATTTTTTTCAGTGTCTAGAGTTGGATCTGTATCAGATATATAATCCAAGATATATAGACCAAAGCAAAAATTTATATTTTTTACAGCATTTGACTCTTTCTTTGCTATCTGAAAATAGCAGCAACAACAAAACACAAAACAGAATAATCATACCTGTACTGTGATATTGCAATAATTTCCACAAAATAATGTGAATATGCTGTATAAGCATATGGCTGAATTTGGCTGATTTATTAAATAATGACCTTGTGCATTCCTCACTGATTGTTTAGGTACCTGACCAGCCTAGAAAATATTAATGGCTTCAGCTCACATGAGATGCAGACTGGTATATGGACAGAAGCTATCTGGTTAATAGTCATTCTAAAGAAAAATAAATAAAGAAAGTATTGGAGTTTGGAGGAAGATATTGAGGCAGAAAATAAAACTAACTCCTCTGAGAGTATTAGATGTTCTTGCTTAGAAAGCCAAGCTGTCTTAGTTTTGGAAATTACTACTATTAGTAGATCATTTCATGACAATGTTCACAAGTGCTTTCTTCTCAACAATTTGCTTAGGAACTTTCAACCTTTTCTTCCAGATATGGATATTATAACTATCAATGCCACTATCTTCTCTTAATTGGACTACTGAGAGGACTGCCTGTAAAAATATTCTAACTGACTCAGAATATTCAGAGACAATCTGGAGTTGGATGTGCTTCTCTGTAGCATCTGTAACAGTACAAAATATTATGTGCTTATCCCACTCACTCATTTTTCATTTGTTGTCTTTCTTTCCCTCTCTTCAGAATTCACCACTTTGACACTCTCCTTTATGTGGCATTCTAATCACATTCCGTCAAAAAAAATGAGGTTAGGAAAACTCGTTATTATTAAACATATAAGATTATTTGTATTGTATAGACAAAATGTTTTAAATGTCCTTGATACATGCACATCTGCCAGCAAAGCAGGGGAGGTCAAATTAGGAAGGAGTGAGCCTCTGTGTGTGACCTGTGAAAGACAATCCATTTGCAGGAGCCCACCACAGCCACAGAAGTTTGCCTGAGCAAGCTGATATGGGTGATAGCAAACTTCATTACTTTGGGTTCTGCACTGGCTATGTCTACTTTTCCACAAGATGTTTAATATGTGAATTTTGAATTGAAACGATTAATTGATCTACATCTTTCCTTACCTGAAAGCTTTCCTCAGTTTTTCACAAATGAAAATTGAATGTTTACCCTCCCCCCTTTTTTTAAATAATCTAGATGTACAAAGGTGATGTACAGTGCTTTATGTTGATTTATTTGTTAATGTGTCATCAAAAGCATTTTCTGATATGCAGCTTGAATAGTTTCATTTTTGCTTTAATCTTATTACTGCTGTTTAAATTCCTGTTTATCACCCTGAGTGATTCTTCTCCTGGTCTGGATGTACACTTCCAAGATATAGACTGTTATCATATCCCCCTAATTCAGCAAAGAGTTAGCCATGGTATACTATACATATATCATCATTTAAAATATGTATTCCTCAACCTATCCTACTGTTTTGTAATAGTTTGTGTTGTCCGAAACTTCTTTAGTTTCTGGATAGGGCTTTGGTAATTAGAAACCTTCAGTACAGTATGCATTTCAGCTCTGCTTCTTCTTGAACCAAACCTAATTTAAAGGAAATTAAAAACCTGCTTTTATACTGTATGCAAAGAGAAGGACTATGAGGCTCTCCTATAATGTGTCTCTTCTGAAAAACAAACAACAACAACAAAACTATCTCTGTCTTTATCATTTGTATGAGTAATATTCCATTCTATGAAATGAAACTTGTCTAATTAACTGTTTACTGTGATCAACCCAATAATTGTTAATTGTTAGTTATTATTTTATGTCTCTGTTATTATAGTGCATAGAAACCCAACTCAGGAACTAAGACCTGTTTGTGCCAGGCACTAATTGAACACAAGAAGATGTTCTTTTTCCCAAGGATCCCATAGGTCTAAATAAACCTAAACAAGTAAGAACAGATAACCAACAGGAAAGGAACAAAGAACAAGAGATGACCAACAGGAAAGGAGAAAGAATGAGACAGCAGTTGGAAGGAAAAAGGAGACAGAATGGTGATGGGTAGCAGTTTGAGATATGGAGAGTCTTGGGGCTCCCTTAATATAGAAGCTTTCTTTCTCTCAGTAAGCATATGTTTTGAGTAATCAAATGCTTGAGTAATCAAATGCAAATGCAAATGTGTTTTGAGTAATCAAATGTGAATAAAATTGCTCATTTTAGGGATTCCATGTTAAAAATTGTTGCTCTTTACTGAAGAAAACAGACATGAACCAACAACACGCTTGCATACAAACCAATAAGCTGTTACTCTGAAGTCATGGGCCTCCAAAATCATCTCTAAATATTTAGACTCCTAAACACTTTAAAAAATAAATAAATAAATTACATTTAACTTGGTTGTTTACAAGACAAACCATTTTCAGCTTTAAAAAATTTTATATAAATGCCAAGTCTAGATTTTATCACCTACAAGATCTCTATCATCAGGAGAACCCTATCATTTAATATTAATCTGCCTCCAAGGGTGAATAGCCTCAGGAATCTGTTCAGGACTGATGTTCATCTAGAGTTTTAAACAGAGGTGTAAGATCTAGGGCAGTTGGATTTACAGAATTACTGTGAATATTTTGGTAGCATTGGAATAGTAGAAGGTGGGATAGTGACATTTTTAATGGTGAAGAGTTAAATGAAAGGGTTAAGTAATAACCCTTTTATTTAAAAAATTTGATTATTGTGAAAGACATGAGAATGAAATGATCAGCTTTGCTACTGGTGAGAAAAATAAGACATTTTTATTTTTGGAAAACTGACATCAGTAAATACATTGAGAGAAATATTTACACATTAGTCAGTAGAACTTTGTGATTTTCCTATTACTTCATTAATTTGCAAATGATGCTCCTGTTATTTTTCCTTTAAGAGGAGTGAAATGGTGGGTTTCATTATATTTAAAATGTTGCTGTAGGGATTACGTAATAAACTGCACATAAACATAAATCAATTGCACTACATTTTTATAATATAAAGCAAATTTGATACTTTTTTTTTTTTTCTTCTTCTTACTTATTCACCTTGCACACCTTGGTGGGGCTGTTGGCTGTGTATGTGCTCTGATACGGTAGAATTTTAGTCTGTTGTATTTTGCACAGTGAAAGCACACATATTTTCATTTTAAGATTTTGTACGTCTTTTTTCTTTTCTTTTCTTTTCTTTTCTTTTCTTTTCTTTTCTTTTCTTTTCTTTTCTTTTCTTTTCTTTTCTTTTCTTTTCTTTTCTTTTCTCTTCTCTTCTCTTCTCTTCTGTTTTGTTTGTTTTTGTTTGTTTTTGTTTTTGTTTTTCTTTCAGCTTTTAGTATTCCTGTAAATTTAATTATAGCAATTCTGATCTTTTCTATAAGTACAATATATTATTAATCTCTCTATAACATAAGATGCGTGCTTTAGTGAAAACTAGATCAAAGCAAAATATTTCTATTAACTAGACATTTTCAATAAAGGTAAGTCATCATCTGCTCCTAGGAGAATTTCTGAGCATAATTTAGAAAGAAAATTTTGAAATGTTGCTCTGTTTGAACTGGAATAAAAATGCATCTTGTGTAAACACAATAGGAATTTTCTCTTGTGTTTCTTAGACTTGCAGTATGGGTTTTGTAGAGTGATAAGTAGAGCTCTCTGCATGGTGTTATAATTGAAACATTGTTGTATGTTACAAGATTCAGTTTTTGATCTCTTCTTCATAATAGTGACTCTTTAATCTTTTTTCTCTCTGTTGCCTCATTTTTCCTTCTCAGTGTATTACGCATGTTGAATACCATTATTGCTTTTGGTTATTAACTAGGGATAGATTTGAAAAAAGTAATTTTGTGCTGGCTTGATGTAGCAGAATAAGCTGTCAAACATCATACCAGGTGACAGTGTGATGTCCTTCTGTGAAGTTGCAGCACAGTGTGTGTTACAGCTGGAAGGTTATAGGTAATCAGAGAGGATTACCAACGGCAGCTTTATTAAATATCTGTGGAGGTCTACTGTGGCTGTGACCAGATAATATGAGCTTCTAGTATGAAAACAGGAAATTATTAATAAACTGGATTGGCTGTTCTGAATGCCCTTGCAAAAGTTTATCTAATTTTATTTTCTAGGGAGATTAATGTCAAGTATTAGATTTATTATTACTTAAGGTGTAGGCCTTTTATGCTTTGAAGTGATTCCCTTTTAATTTGTTATATTTCCCTGGATGTTTGATGTTATTAACATTGTTTAAACCAAAATGTTTCTCTTCTCATTTTCTGGGAAGTAAATTTTGACAGTTCAGAGTACACAGTTTTGTGATCATTTTTTGCTTGTTTGTTTGTTTTGTGTTTAACATATAATAAAATACAAATTAATGCTGATAGAAGTCAGCTTTGCTGTTCATATTATTCTTTTTGTTCAATCCAATGCTTATGTATTAAAAACTTCATTTCATCATTTACTACAACTTTATTGTACTTTTTTCTTTTGTTTTTCTTTTTCTTTCTCTCTCTCTTTTTTTTTTTTTTTTTTTAATACTGAAAAGTTATAACTGGTTTAATCCAACATTTTCACGCAAAACTAATATTTCTTAAGGCAGAAATTGCAGATTTACTTGTGATAGATTACTGAAACAGTTTTGCATAAAACTGGAAATTAAACTTAGAGTGTGAAGAAATCATATCGTCAATTTAGATACACCTTTATCTCTTCAGAAAGATTAAAAATGTAACACCTTACGTTTAGCACTGTGAAGTTTGACAAGCATTGAAACAAAAAAGGAAGTGTAAATTTTACTAATCAAAACATCTGTACTATGCAGCCATTTACATTTTCCTATCAAGACATGAGAGAAATGTTAATTTTAGATGACTCTTTTTATGACCTATAATTACTGTCATTAAGAAAGCTCTGGAGACTTACAGGGAGCTTTGACTGAAATACAGTTTGACATGTTCTATAATTAATGCTGAATTAACATGCTACAGTATGCAACTCAGAAGAAAAAGGTTTCTTTATACTCAAAGAAAAGTCAAAGAAATTGTATTAGAGCAATGCCTACTAACATCACTATATTTAAAGTTATGTCATTTGTTCCTATACGAATCCTATTCTTCAGTAGCTTATCATGTGGCTATTAAATGATCTTTGGATTTAAGCACTGACTGTATATGATTCTAGCCCCTTTTTTGTACTGCCTTTTTGTTGTTATTAATAATATGCATATTTTTTAAGTGTTCATTTGAAAACATTGAAATATTTTATGTATATAAAATACACTTACATTCCTTGGGTTATCCTTTTGAACTCTTTATAAACAAAAGTGGTATCTGTTTTACTAAATAAATACAATTTTCATTGCTACTCGCCTTGTCTGCCTGACAGTCTATATGAACTAAAAAAAAATTTAAAAAAATAAAATAATAATTTGGAGTTATTGCTTTAAAGTATAAAGTTGATATGTATTGCTACTGAAGTAACTCTTGCTGTTATCTGATTTTATTTTATTTATATTTTCTGAAAATGCCATGAACATTGCTATAATTTAATATTTTTTCTTATTTTCTGAAAAAAAAAAATCTAAAAATTTCAATTTAAAGAACTGAAAAATAAAATAATAATTAAAAAAAGTCTAAGAGACTAGTTCTCCATAGTATACAGCAAATTCTTAACCGTGTAAACAGTCCCACTAATTTAATGACAGTCAGTTTGCAGGTGGGATCAAACAATATGATTCAATAAAAAGATAATAGCAATAAAATAATAAAAAATAGAATAAAATAATATAATAATATAAAAATAAAATGTTATATTGTATGATTTAATATAATTATATAATAAACTATTATATATAACATAATATATAATAATTGCATCATATAAGAATATAGTATAATGATAAAAATGGTAAATAATAATAATAATAAAAATGAAACAAAACAAAAACACGAATTTGAATGGAGCATTTTGCAGAAAATTCATAACATGCATGACTCCTTAGCAAATACATAAGTGTTTAAAATATTGTAAGGTGAATCTATAGGACTATTAATAATATCATGAACAGACAGAAATATGTATATATGTATATATAATTACAACTCTTTATGTATAAAGAGCTGGAATCTTCATATTACAGGATGTAAACCAGTCAAACCAATCCTAACCTCCTACCCTGTACTGGAGTTCAAAAATTACAAGATTTTTATATTTCGTATGCTTTCTCCTGGACAATTAAACGAGATAACATTCTTATTACTCACATAGCTTAACTTGTCTGTCTTTAATTGTATGAAATTATATTTCAGAAAGAGAATTTGTTTGTCTTTTAAGTGTATTGTGTTGGTCAATTTTATGCTGTGACACTTTTCAACACTTTTTCAGTGCTGAAAATCTACAAGAATATGTCCTCATATCACAATAAGTAAGTGGAAAAATATTTTTACAATATTAATATGGAAAATATTTCTATTTAAATTAATTATACAAAATATTTTTTATACACTTCTTTCACACTGCCCTTTATTTTTATTATTATTGTTGTTGTTGTTGTTGTTGTTATTCATTAAGCAAGCCTCATTGTTCAATCCACTCAATATTTATTGAGTTTTATTAAAGAATGCAAATTGGCTGGCTAGGAACCCTATGCATCTTTAACACATCATACTCATCTAGGTGTTTATAACTCTCTCTAATTAATTTTTCCAATTTGGAACTGTAATTACTTACCTGTTAGAAATCCTTGGAATTATCCCTTAAGTTTTTTTGAAGCATTCCAATGCTTTTAGGAGACTGAGATAGTAGCAATTCTAATAAAGGAGAATAATTTCTTCTGTGTTTGGAAAGAGCATATGTGATAACTCATAAAAGAGTACAATGAATTGTTCTCCAATCCATCAATAACTGGAGAGTTTGTTAAAGAATATCTGCTAGAGATAAACCTTTCAAATCAGCTGGTCAGAGGAATTTGCAACTATATTGACAGATGGTTTGGCATTAACAATAACATTAGGAAAAACTTGATAATATTTTCTTAATTGAATATCAGATCATGTTAATCAATGTGCTTTTAAATAAAGCTTTTTAAATAAAATCATTAGAATTGTGATTTCAAATGAAACTGTGCATTTAATATTTTAGATCTTTGAGCAACATTTCACTTGGTAATAAATTATATTCTGACTAAAACATGAACATTAAAAAGTTATTTCAATGGGCTTAAGTACTAGACCTAAAAATTCAGCAGTTGTTGTTTGCCAGGGGTCCTGACAGGGAATTGTAAGGATACAAAATTGAAAATTGTCTTATTAATGGTTTGGAACTGAATGTAACGTGAGTATTAATAAATATTCTACTTGAATTATTTATTGAATAAATAATCTACTTGAAAAACATGTTAATTAATGATTGGTAACATACAGCTGAAGTTGCACTATAAAAAATTATATCTGATATGTCTAAAGAATGGAGTCATATATTGAGTCATGACAAACAGTGATTTGGAGAATGGTCTAGTGCACATGTGACCTAGCAAATCAATCTCTATCTTAACGTAATGTGATAGTGACAAAATGTAGTGACACATTACTTTTTGAATACCATATATTTTGGATGCATAAGTAGAGGAGTTGCAGAAAAGGAAGCAATGATTTTGTTGTTATATAAGATAATTATATATGCAATTATATCAGATAATTATATATGCAAAAAAATTATATATGCAATGCCACATATAGGATATTTATATTGTTAAAGATATTGAAAAATTGGTAAAGAAATGCCAATTTCTCCTATGAAGAAAGGTTGAGAGAGATGGAGAGAGCCTGGAGAAGAGGCCTTTAAATACTTAAAGGGGTCTTATAAAAAGGATGTAGAAGGACTATTTACTTGGATAGATAATTATTCCGATAATTATAATTCTGATAGTTCTGATAATTATAATGATAGGACAAAGAAGAATGATCTTAAACTAAAAGGATTTAAAACTAGATTTATACTAGAACTTAGGAGGAAATTATTCACTTTAAGGGTAGTGTGGCACTGGAACAGGTTGCCAAGGGAAGTTGTACCCCCATCCCTGGAGGTGTTCAAGACCAGGCTGGATGGGCTTTGGTCAACCTGTTCTAGTGGGTGGCATCCTGCTTATGGCAGGAGGTTGGACTTAGATCTTTAAGGTCCCTTCCATCCGGAGACATTCATTATTGTATCATTTTATGATACAATACACTTTTTTCAAAAAGTAGATTATTTTTTGAAGTACATTTTTTTTTTTAATTAAGAGGAAATTCTCTAGGTGAAGGCAGGGCAAAATGGTGAAAAAGACATGATGTGCCTTACTTTTCAAAAGATAGGGTCTAAAACCAATGTGCCTAATAGTAAAAGTGCTAATTCCATATTATAAACATTCTATATTCTGTGCTTTAAGTACAATACATATTTAAAGTCCTTTCCTTTCCTTTCCTTCCTTTCCTTTCCTTTCCTTTCCATTTCCTTTCCTTTCCTTCCTTTCCTTTCCTTTCCTTTCCTTTCCTTTTCCTTTCCTTTCCTTTCCTTTCCCTTTCCTTTCCTTTCTCTTTCCTTTTCCTTCCTTTCCTTTCCTTTCTTTCCTTTCCTTTCCTTTTCCCTTACTCTTTCCTTTCCTATTCCTTTCCTTTCCTTTCCTTTCCTTTCCTTTCCCTTTCCTTTCCTTTCCTTTCCTTTCCTTTCCTTTCCTTTCCTTTCTTTCCTTTCCTTTCCTTTCCTTCCTTTCCTTTCCTTTCCTTTCCTTTCCTTTCCTTTCCTTTCCTTTCCTTTCCTTTCCTTTTCCTTTCCTTTCCTTTTCCTTTCCTTTCCTTTCCTTTCCTTTCTTTCCTTTCCTTTCCTTTCCTTTCCTTTCCTTTCCTTCCTTTCCTTTCCTTTCCTTTCCTTTCTTTCTTTCCTTTCTTCTTGAAAAACATCCTATTGTGCACAGAGATGTCATAGTATTTTGCTTTGTATATTAAAACTATCTTTAAAATAATCTTTTGTCACTACTCTATATTCTTTCCTGGATTGAACAGGAGTCATTATTGAGAGTGAAACTACTATCAGTAATCACAAATGAAAAAAGATGTATCCAAATGTATTAAAAGCAGAAGCAAGGATGTCCCAATGCTCAGATAATGAATGTGAGCTGTCTCTAGAGGAAAAGTTCCCAGTCTATGCTCTGGCAATGTTCCAAGTCTGAAGAGATAAAGTAACTCCATATGTGTACTGAAGATAATCTAGAAAAGATTTAACTCAAATATAAAAGTTGTTTTCCTTTGCAACTTAAAAATATGAAGTAAACCATGTGGTTTTCTGCAAGATTTTTCAAATAAAAAAAAAAAAAAAAGAAAAAGAAAAAAAGAGAGAAGAAAAAAATGTAAAAGATAGGAATTTATTTGCATAAATGAAAAACTATTAGGATATCTTTAAGGTTAGAAAATGCTTAGAATGTATTGCTAAATGTTGAAACAATTATTCTTTATCTCTTCTGAGAGAAAATATCTCATACAGTTGTATTTTTAATACAACTAATTTAATTAAAAAAAAAAACACATTTTTTTTTTTAATGAAACTGTTATTTTTTCCTAGGTAAAGTAAAAATGAGTTGATGATGTTTTCTTTTGGATCTTTTTTTTTTGTTTGGTTGGTTTTTGTTTTGTTTTATTATTGTTGTTTGGTTTGGTTTGGTTTTTAACAGGCATTCTTAATTACTTTGTAGGATACTTACACTGCCCAAAGAATAAGCTCTGGTATTTCTCTGTCATCCATGTATCAAAATTCAGTACTATTTTTTTATGACTATGTCTAGCTACATGTATGTGTATTACTCTTCATGATATATATATTAAGAAGGGTAAACAGGTATGAAGGGGGTTGTGAGGGTATAAAGAGAAACTATAGGATACCCTGTCAACACTTTCTACTCAATTTTTGGTATTTTTTGTATTAAGAATGTTTTGCTCAAAATTATGGTATGCCAAATAGGATTTTTGTTTCAAATTACTTTACTTGTTAGCTGTATGATGTAGAACTTGACTCATGACTCCCAGTTTCTTATACTGTCACGGTTGGCTTTTATTTATTTATTTATTTATTTATTTATTTATTTATTTTTCCATTCTGACTCAGTAGGACTTAGAAGCAGAACATAGAAAAAAATTCAGCTAGATTTTTTTTTTTTTTTTTTGGTATTTATCATAAGAGTACCTACAAAAGTACCTATTGTTCGTAGGTACCAAGTTTGTACCTACAAACAACAGACCTATATTTCTTCTGATCACATTAAATCACAATTCTTTCTCTGCAGAATATATATATATATTTTAAATAATAACAGTAATGATAATAATAATAATAACAAATTCTGTTTTGATAGGGGGTTAGATTTATTTATGTATCCATTGAACCTAGGGAGAAGCAATGCTTTTCTCCTCATTGGAGTGGTCACCATTAACAATTTTTCAGTGGCTCTTGCAAGTAAATCATGTTACATTACCACATTACCACTATATTTGCAATACTTCCTTGCCATTTCTTTCTCGATATATCTTTAATAATGGAACTACTATATAAATGATATTAGTTGCAACTCTTAAAAGCAAAACTAGAGAGCTAATGACAACCAACTCAGCCTCAGAAATAATTTTGCTTCTGAAACAAAGGAATTTTTGGTATTTTTCTCTGCCCTTTACAAACAAGATTTTAAAGACTTTTAAAATATGTTGCTCTTGGTTACATTTTTTTGAGTCAAAATCACTTTAATAAATACATCTACTGTACAAAATAAAATATTGTAACAAATTTATATGCTGCTGCTTTACTGATACAGATTTGTGACAGTAGACAAATCAAGTTTTATATGGAGCTGGTATGGAGCTCTACTACAATATGATTCCAATTTCCTAGTACATAGCAACAACACAGTAGCCATTTTATTCTGCTACGTCACTGCAGAGAAGAGGGAAAGGAGTCAAGCTTTCTTCTTTTCATCACTTTTTTATGGGATTCGCTGCTGGACAATGAGGTCCTTGAAGTCAATTAGCAAAAGATAAGTATCTTTAAATGCTTATCTGACCTAACTGTCAGAAAGGACAACTGCACCATGCTCACCTGCCCAGACATATTTCCATCATTTTCCCTAATGTGCTCAACAGAAGAAAGTTTTTTTGACCCTGAGAAGAATGGGGGAAAGTGGAGGAAAAAAGCATATCAGGCTTTAATGGCAACAGTGCAGTTTGAGGTACTTGTTAGCATAAGGGTTAATTTTCCTTGTATTTATCATGTTGAAGCCAACAACTTATTGATTTTTTATTTACTTATATATTGATTTTTATACATTTGTACTAGTTTCTTGCTTACTTGTTCGTTTGCTTGAGGGTTTTGTTTTGTTTTTACACTCCCTATGAAAGTAGGTCCACATTTTTCACAACAGTTATTTTAATTAGTTTGAGTTATCTAGTTATGGTTAGGATACTGCCTGCTATCACAAGTTTACTGGGAGTTGCTAACAAAATGGCTGTAGCCAAGTTCCTTTCTAAAATGAACTCTAGTTCAGAAGATGGTAAAGGCATCTCAAGCATAAATGTGAAAACACCTCAGATGCATGATATATATGTATATATGTAACTTGGAGTTGTGGAATTGTGGAATTTCAGCTAAAACCTATATTCCAGTGCATTCAGCCGTTACAGCATGCTGTCCGGCTCTGCTCTGACCACCACTCAAATACCTATAATGGTGCTTTGAGACTACTGGGTAACAGCGATGAAGCCTCCACTTTTGTAATTGTGTGGAGTCCCTTTTTAGTTACTTCTCCTAAAAAAAAAAAAAAAAAAAAAAAAAAAAAAAAAAAAAACAAGAAAACTAGCTTTAAATATATTTAAAATCTGTAAATAGTTTTGTAATACCAAAAATTGCATTAGTAACCTTCAAGAAAAGAGAAAACTTAAAATAGCTGAGATTGCTAAAGCAGTGCTACTTACCTGTAAATACACATAGCAAAGTATTTTAGCAAACCTGAAGGGTAACTATTTACTGCCTATAGTTTGTCTCTTAAATTTAAATTCATAACTTCACCTACAAAGAAATGAAAAGACAGAGAAAAGACTGTGCTTCAAAATGGCTTGTTGTTGTTGTTATTACTATTATTTTCCCTGTATTAGGAACTGGAGTAGATATCATGGGAAAGAAAATCAAGAAACAGCAGATGTCATGTCTCACTTTTACAGTTATTGATAAAAATCAAATAACACTTCGAATCCATTCACATTCAGTATTGTATGCGTATAAGTTTATTTAAATTGTTAAAATGGTATACTTTTATGTTTTTAAATATTTTATGATTCATAGAATCTTTTCTATGTGCCTTTTGTAATGGTAGTTTTTTTCAGTAGCATTTTGTTGGTTTTAGGATAGAAGCAAATTACACCTTTAAACTGTAGGTGACAGAGGGAAAAATAATAGGAAGATAGATGAATAAATGTATTTGTGAGATGACTAAATGCTTCACATGTGAAGCAGAGACACAGCTGAGTATTCAAAGATTTTCAAATAAGTACAATAATCAGAATTGGGATGATTTTATTTTCAACTGTGATTGCATCATAAACTTATTTATGCATAGAAAGTTTTGTGGATATTAATTATTTAATATACCATTGCATACTATTTTCTGTCATTTTTAATAAAGTAGATGAGATATTTTAGTTTGGCTATAGCATTTTTTTAATATAAAAGCATAGTTTGGGAGATGTCTTTGAGTAAATTGAGATTTGATGTGTAACAAGAATTCATCTTTTTAAGGTCATTAAAACTTTGTTCCAAATTTCCTTGGGAAAGTAAGAAGCATAATAATTGTCCATTCTTGTACAAACCTGACCACCACTTCCAGTAGAATTAATCTTAAAGCCTTGAGAAAACAAATGCTGTAACCTGGGGTACTTTTATTACATTGCCATCTTCCCACTGAGCAATCTGACACCGTGCTATTCTGCATTGAAAATATCTTTTTTATTATTATCATTATTATTATTTTTATATATATAAACCTTTGTGATAATAATTACCCCTTTACAGGGGTGATTGGGAAATGTCACAAACTCTGGAAGAAGTGGAGAGATGATGATTCTTTATGGAGAAACAGCATGGTCTGAAAGGAGAGCCAGAGAGAAAGCACTACACTGTGCAGTCCGCAGCATATACATTGCACAATGCTGGATCAGGCAGAGATGAAAATGTGCTGTGATGAGCAGAGCAGAGGGTAGGCAAACAGGCCTTGGAAGAGATGCAAGGAAACTCCATAGAGAGGGACCCTGGAGAGTTTGTTGCAAACCAGAAAGATACTCAGTGGCAAAGCCTAGAAATAAAGCCTGGACTTCAGACATTCCTGCTCACTGATCAAGGATTCACTGATCAAGGAGAGTTGATCTTAAGCATTTCTTATTTTGAATTTTTGTTTCTCATTTAACTTGATTCCCTGCTGTCTGATAAAAGAAAGCACTATGCCCCATTTTGGCATTTAATAATAACATAATAAAAACTTGTCCTCTCCAGTTTTCTTTAGAGAGCCTCCTGCAGTGGAACATGTGGTTGAAATGGGTCCCACTGTATTTTGAGTTAGATTGGCTAAATGTATTTTAACAAGGGTGGCTATAATATAGACCTCTAAGACTATGATTCAGTGGCAGTCTGCATCAATGTAAAAACTGGCCACTGCAGTTGAAGCCTTTCTTTCATTCATTTCAACCCTTTTCTTGTCCTGGCTTCTGTGCTTTGGCACAGAAATCTGTGCCAAACTGCTTCAGCACACTAATCTGGCAGAAAATTTTGTTATGTTGCCTTAAATATACAGGCTTAAATGGCTTCTAGCAGAGTCAGATGAGGGGCAGATATTGAAATGGTGTTTTAAGGGAGTTTTATTGGAGTGTTTAGACTTGAGTTACCATAACAATCACCATAACATAGCCATGCAATGAAGGGATTTGTATTATCTTTGTTTTTTGAAGGATCTGCTTTGATGAATCCACTATTTGCTCCTTAACAATTCATCCTTCAATAGATTCAAAGATGAGTCACCATTTGCCATAAAGTCTGGTGCACATAACACAATATCTCCTTATTGTATTTTACTCATGTGACATTTGAGCTTATAAACAATTCTGACAGTTTAACTATATGTACTTCTTAACTTCTGTGTTTAACAGCTAGTGTACTGCCATGTGCATAGACTGGAGAATAGCAATTAGTAAACTCAGTGTCCTGATTTTTCTTTCACAGATTAACATAGTAATTGTTTTCAAGACAGTCCATATCATCAGTGAAAGTGATACAGATATGAAATAATTAAAATATACAGTGCTTTCTCCCCAGTCCCTATTTAAATGTAGGGAAATAGAGGTAAAACTTAATAAATAAATAAATAAATAAATAAAAAATTTGCAAGTTGCATTTATCCTATAAAATTAATAAAAAATGATTTTTTCTCTGGTCATATCAGAATTTAAATATATAAATTTTCAAGAGCTATTTTCTACTTCAGAAGTTATTTGTCTACCACCATATTATTCTGTCATAATTTGATCTAATCAATTATATTTGTTGTGAACTATTTTTTCAACAATGATTTTACATTAACTGTGCTAATATCACTTGAGAACTGTCACTAGAAAAATATATATATATATTAAGCAACATTTTCGTCACTTTATTTCCTACTTGTATTTTAAAACTTTTTTCAACATGGACTGCATTGCATGGCCTCTACTTTGAGAATACATTCAATACAGCTTGTACATGTATTTGATCTGTCACCTAAGCAAACAACTGAGCCTGCCTGCAATTTGGATATGTTTCCTGCAAGTAGGAAAGTGCTTGGTTAGCAAGTTAGTTTGCACCTTCAGCAGGCTAGTTTGCACCCTCAGCAGATCCAATCCATACACAGGGCAAACCCGTGCTAAACAGAATTTAGCAAGCCTAGTGTACACAGCAGCCTCAAGTACAACATTAATAATAATAATAATAATAATAATAATAAATAAATAAATAAAAAGGCATTAAAGTATGTAGATTATTATTCCAGTGGTACCAAATGGTCATGGGAGAGATGCATGGATGCACTAGACCTGTCAAACTGCTCTGAACATGGAGTCTTGTGGCAGCTTGGATGGACAAACCTGCCACCTTAAAGCCAGTTTGCTGTGCTGCCAAAAAGCCAAGACTTCTGAGACCAGAAAGGATACAAACTAAAAGGAAATAGAGAGAATACATGTCTAATCTTTACTTTACTTTATTTATTTTTTCACAATGACTGTGTAATATAAACATGCAGATAGCTAAGGAAACAGGAACAAAAAGTTCTAAAAACTAATTTTTCTACTCATCTGTTTATTCATAGGGATGTGCACCCATAGCCCCTTTTTTTTTTTTTTTTTTTTTTTTTTTTTCACACAGAAAATTTGCTGTGGAATTTTCTCAGGTAAGAAGGTGAGTCTACTGATGCATTAAGGATTTGTTAAAACATGAATTAGAAATTTTGTTTCTTTTAGTGACCTCAAAGGAAAACTTGGATTTTATTAAAGACATATGGCTGAATTGTTACTAGATTTTCATCTTTATCCCCCAAAGTATTTCAGGATAGAAAAACTTTACTGTTTAAGTGGAAATCACACAATATGGGTTTGCACCAGTAGCATAATAGTTCCTTTTCCAAACTTCTCAGAGCTCATTGTGTCATAAAATTCCCCCATAAAATGTCTTTGGTCCTCCTCTACATTATTGGCATTTCCTATATATTTCTGCAGAGAACATCCTATTTTATTTATTTTATTTTATTTTATTTTATTTTATTTTATTTTATTTTATTTTATTTTATTTTATTTTATTTTTATTTTTAACATACACTGAAATTAGCTGAAACAGGAGTTCAAAGTGAAGGACCTCATCCTTTTACTTCTCCCTCCTCTTTTGCCCATAAGCTTCAGGAGAACTTGTTGTATTAAAACAGATATTACCAGAACTTAAGCTGACTATATCCATATGTTAGTCTGTTTTAATAATGGAGAACTTTTAGTTCAAAAATCATCTATTCTTATACAAAACACATTGGATACATATTTAATACTTGTTTTCAAAACCAGAAAGCTCTCCAATGCATACGTTAGGTAGTCTTAAAGAAGTAACAGAACACTGAATCCTCTTGATTACTGTCTGATTTCAAGAATACACCTCAGTATATTCTCTCTGTAAGTTTTCTTTGCCATGTGTCAGAAAATAAAAAGGAGAATGAGAATAAGTAGTACTATACTAATAAGGCATTGCATGCTATATACTCCCTTAATCCCCAGAGCAAATAAGGGTCAACAGTAGGTTGATTCTTGTGTTTATTCCACTTAAAACACAAGAGACCTGTTGAGAAGGATGTTACAATTTTCAGTTATATTAGCTCTGCTTGTTTCCTAGTGAAGAGAAGAGAGCAATATTTATTTTGCATTTGAGAAGTACATCTAAGTGTTAGTTTCCTCTTCAATAATTAAGGGAATCCCCAGCCTGCTCGATTTATTTAATCTATTACTGGGAGGCTGACCACACTGAGATGGCACTGATGTTAAGATGGATATCTATTCAGGAGTCATGGCATCTTCTCACTGTATTTACTAACTTAAGCACCTGAGTTTAACAAACTTTCTTTTAATCAAATAAATCACCATTAAATATTTTCCCCATAGAGAATTGTGTGTTTTTCTGTGAAGTCAATAAAAATAACGATAAAAGGCAGTTTGAAGGTCAAGAAATTAGATTTTTTATTTGTGTCCAGTGAGCAAGAGCTTCCAAACTTAAGCTTCACCAAACTTAGATGATAATTTCACATAACCCTGCTGGTTTAAAGGCATAAAAGAGGGCAAAGGTCTTTATTAAAGACAATATACTTCATTGGATCAGCAATGAAAATCACTTGGGATGAATCCAGGTGTCTTGGGGCTTTTAGGCAGGATCCTGCAGAAGGTGGTCTGGAGGAAGAGACTGCCTCTCCAGTGCTTCAGCAAAGGCTATTATATAACTGTCACATTAAACAGTTCAGAGCTTCTGAACCTGCCTCATGTTTAACAATGAAAAATTTCTAGAAAAAAAAATCAAAATGAAATGCAGTCTTTTTTTCCATGGCCTCCAACCAGTGATATGAAACTGCACTTCAGTGGTTGGAAGACTTATGAAATTTGGTGGCGGCCATGTTGAACAGGTGCCCCACCATACTACTGCCTCCAATGAAGCTAAAAAAAAAAAAAAAAAAAAAAAGAGTAGAGCAGTAGAGCAGTGGATTGGGTCAATTTGGTCAATACCAATGTGAATCTAGGAGAGCAGAGAACCTGAGGACATAGCTATTGCTGTATAGTTTTCACATGATCCCCAGGACAGCATCTAACTACGTAGTTTCTTTTAAGGAACAAGTATGGGAATTTAAGCCAACAACTCCATTCCTTTCTCTTCTATTACACTCTTTTTAAAACAGATAAATTTGAATCAGATATTTTAAAAAAACACTTCAGTAAGTAATGAATTACTAATTCCACAATTACTTCATGAAACATGAGTAATATATTGTTCATGTTTTAAAATAATTACATGCATCAAAAATCCTAATTAAATTATGTAATTCTTTACAAATCATTTTTCAAACTTCAAGTATTTTTTTCTCATTTCCTATAAAGTAATTCTGGGATTGATTATAAATTTTTTCATCCCATATGCAACACTTAAAATTAAAAGAGCTTCTAAAAAGTCCTTTCAGGTCAAACTTTTCAGAATTGACTTGTAATTTTGAACTCTTAACTTAGCAAAACAGAAGAGCACTTGATTTTTAAATAGTAGGAATATAGGAAGATTTAATAACAGGTAAAAATGAAGGCCCTTAAAAGAACAGATTTCAGAATTCTTGTCTTATTGAAAATAGTCTTAGAAGTGGAAAAAATAGCTCTAGAACCTCCGTTACCTTGTGCGTCTCTCTATCATGGCCACATCACACAAACAGGCAACAGAGAGTCATTGCCCATTCTTCTTTGCTGTCTTTCTTCTTTCATGATACACATTCTCAATATTAAAGCTTCTGAAAGACTTTTCTCCTGTGTGGTCATCAATTATCTAAAGAAATACACTGATTATAGGAAATGTTACTTGTCCATATGGTACACTGCTTACTGGGATTCAGAGAGGGATTTGCAGGATTACATTTTCTGTATGCCTACTTGCCTAATGTATAGTCTACATATATGCTTAAAAATTCCAGTATCTTCCTATTTTTGAAAACAAAACACTCTACCTTTAGGGGTAAGTGATATGAGATTTCATTCAAAAATTCAATGGCCTTGAAGGGTATGTTTCCTAGCACAGTGTTTGTTGATTACATCTCCTCTTCTGATTTGTATCCCTAAATAATAAAGATTAATATATTCCTCTCACGTATAAGAGAAAACAGTAATGAAAAGTGCACTCTGCAAATTGTCTCTGCAAAATCTAAAAAAAAAAGAGATTGAAACAACAATAGACCAGAGTGCTATAACTTAATTCTAAGAGTGATTTAATATATAGAACCAGGCTTAAGACATTTCTTACTGCACCTAGTGATCATGTAACTACCCAAAATTTACTACAAATTCATAGTGTATAGACAAATAAAAGGAAAATTATATTTGATTATATGAAACAGAGCTTTTCTGTATAGAAAGCATGTGTAAGTGTAGGTTAAAAAAAAAAAAAAAGAAATCAACATATAAAAGTACTTGTCTTGCTCCTTGTATGCATATTCTTGTTGTGGTATAAGAAATTTTTTTTCCATTAATGCTATGTCTTTATCCAGTAGATTTAAAACATAACTGCAGAGAAGCTATTTTTTCTTGAAATGAAGGAAAACATGAAAAATTGTACCAGGATAGCAGATATATAACTCAGTATATCATTGTAATGATATGAATATTATTGCACAAGAAAGAGTATTGTTTTTGTTTGTTTGTTTATTTGTTCAGGAAAGAAAATCTTATATGTAATCAAAGCAGTAACATTTACTGGAATCTTGTGGTGGTTTTACTCAGCTGGGCAGTTGAATTTCACCACAACTGCTCCCCCTTGAAGGGAAAGGAGGAGAAAATACAATGAAAATGGCTCAAGGAGATCACTCGGCAATTATCATAAAAAATTATCATCACGGGCAAAACAGACTCAGCACAGGGTGATTGAAAAGGAATTGTACCGGTCTCTTGCATGTACTCATGTACTTGAAAAGGAATCTGTTTATGTATAAAAGAAGAAAACCAAGGACATTTTTAGCACCCATTTGCAGTACATATCTTGTATTATTAAAATATATATGTGTGTGTGTGTGTGTCTGTGTGTGTCTGTGTGTTTAAAGAAAATACTAGTTAGGCTCCTCATAATAGAAGTTTTGAATTTTGCACAAAGGAGCTCTACTGTCTCAGACTATATGTAGACTTGTATTGGGTTTATGTGGAAATGTTTTTATTACTTAGTACACAGTTTACTATCTACTTCTAGCAACCTAGAGCAGTGAGAAACAACAACAAAAAACTAAAAAGACCCTCCCCCCATCTACCCTCTTCCACCTCCTTTCCCTGAGTGGCACAGGGGAACAGGGAATGGGGGCTGTGGTCAGTCCATAACTCTTCATCTCTGCTGCTCCTTCAAAGCCACTCTGCCCCCTGCTCCATGATGGGTTTCCTCCTGTGTATCTGCAGAGAGAATGCAGGTTGAGGAAGGAGTAGGCTGGAGTAGCCAACAACTTCATGTTGCCTTGCAGTTCACCATGCCATGCTTACCTAGGGCTCCCCCCTTCCAAAGAAATTGAATTAGTCTGGTAGCCCTCTGTAGTCTACCGAGTACACCATTCTTAGTATGACATGATGGAGGTGGTTAATTATTACATATACTTATGCTCAGACCACATTTAACAATTAACTTACAGCTAAGATAAATCCCTAAGCAGCCTGCTAACGTGCACACTCCAAATGATTCAGTAAAGATTGTTAGAAAGAAGGAGAAATATCTCATAACTACCCCTTGTCTCTTAATAGGCTACGTTAAATTACTATGTGAGTTTGCACATTCTTTTGTCTTTGTTGTAGGGACATCAGACCAGATGGGATGTAACGCAGTTAGAAATTGATAAAAAATCATAGAAAGATATTTGCTCTCTTTCGTGTGATATCATGGTTTATCTACCTAAGTTGCATTTATTGAAACTTCACTTTTCTGAGGGCTATAATTTTGCTCAAAATTTTCTGAAAGCAAAGAAAACAGGAGAATGGTGTCAATGATTACCTTTCAAATGACTAAAAAAAAAGGTAAAATTATGCAAACCACAATAATTTTGTGCTTTTTTTTTTTTTAACAGAACTTCTGAAGCATGAAATATTTTTTTTTTAATTTTTTGATAATACAAATATAGATGTAAATGATTTATAGGTATTTTGTTCAAAATTAATGTCACTTTTATATATATGTATATGTACATATAACATATTTGTAACCCTTCCTAGACCTTACAGATCACCATTTGTGTCAACAACTGTTTGACGTATTTTATCTGCTTTGTAAGTACATTAGGTAATCATAACTTGTCAACTACTAAACCTTCTTATCTAATTTCACATAGTTACTGAAGCAATAAAAAATAAACTTTGTGTGGTTTAATAATACATGATAATGTTTTAAAAATCTTTTTAAAAAGTGAATTGCTTTTGCAGCATTAATCTATTATATAACACGTATATATATAATTATATATGTATAACAGATGACTCTACCAACAGTAAGAGGATATTATTTTGTTTTCATTTTAATTAGGTATATATTGTCTCTTCTATTATTTATTTATTATTCATATTAATACTACAAGATGCTTTTATGCATAGTAGATTTATGGCACTCAGAAGTTTTAAATGTCATTGACATGAGACCACGATTTTGAACTGCATTCAAAAAATCATGCTTCTTTAAAGATATTTTTTCTTGGTTTTAACAATGATAAAATGTTATTGAAGGAAGTAATAATTTTAAGTATATGTTCTCATTTGAAAAACATGAATAAATGCATTGTTCTTAAAAATCTACATATGGTTTTGTATTATAACATTCTTTTATTTGGCTAACTGGATTTAAGACCAATACATTCTGTTCTTACTTGTTTCTTTTTCATGTAAGCTTTAATTATCCTCTGCTGAACAAAAGGTTTCTCCACTAAGAATTTCATTACTGTTACAGATTTCTAAATTGGATTTAAATTGGATTATTGGAGTTTTCTAAAAGTTTAATTGCACATTGTTTTGAATTATTCTGAATTTGCATTACTTGTACTTCTGGCAGTTAGGTAAGGAAGGGTCTATTGACAAAAGCAATCTTTAGCCCATTTAAAGAATCTGCCAGGAGAAAACCCATTGTGATGTTTTTTGTAACATAAACTGTCTCTTTCTAAAAGGCCACCAAATCATTTTAAAATTAAAAAAATAATAATAAAAATAATAAAAAAATATATCATTTTACCTAGACCTCAACTATTGGATGTTAGCAGATTTTCACCAATGTTTACTTGAATTTAATGCCAACTGGAGATACAAATGTGAAAGGTTTGCCATTCAGCTCACAAATTTTAAGTTACTCAGTCCCCCAGAATTTTTTTTTTTTTTTAATATATATATATTTGTTATATTTAAAACACTAAAATAACTCAATGCCTTTTACATTTTTGTATCTTAAATGCAACAAGCCATGACCAGATAAGTATTCTTAAAGAAATACACAGTAATAATAATAATAATAATAATAATAATAATAATAAACAAAAAGTGGAAAGAACAGAATATTTAAACTGAAACATAGCAAGTTATAATAATTCAATTTTTATTAAATAAATCTGATTTCAATTAAAACAACCTCTGGAGGTAGACTAGTGTATATTATAATAAACGGGTAAATGTAAGGCGTGGGAAAAGTGCAGACATTCCTTCTAGCATATTGAATCAATTAATAGCATGTACAAGGAAACCCTGATTATTTGAAGGAGTGGAGAAAAATGACTTGATTCTTTACAAGTAGTACAGACTATTATTAGTATTCCAGATAGAGTGTGTTCTAGGGAGTCCATCATGTGCTTTGATCTGTCTGCATCCACAGCTGGAAACTTTGCGGCAGTCTCTGGAAGCAGCACGAACTGACAAGAGTCGCCTCCATCAGGAAAGTGAGTTAGTGATTGCAAATGTTAATCAGTGGATCAAAGAACAAAAGTGAGTAAAATGAGTAAAATTGGGTCTTTTTTTTTTTTTTTTTTTTAAATCTGATTTCATTTCCTATGGCCCCAAACAATTAAAGCTTTCATAAGAACTCTCTTCTCTGCTTACCGTTCTCTGCTTACTTTTGTATCTTTTATTTGGAGCTCTGCAACAGCTCTCCACAAACCCTTTTTTTTTTTTTTAAAAAAAAACCAACACATTTACATCCTGTTGAATTAGCACAAATAACCATATATTTAAGAAGTAATCTGTTAAAACATAGTCCAATGTTTAGACCTGTTAATGATGTACAATGCAAAACTGAACTTTGTAGATAGGAGACATATGTATATGTTCTTATGCTTCATGACCTTTTCCTCAGAATTTTCAAGCCTGCCATATCAACACTTTTAATTTCCAAGTGTACTTTTTGTCTGCAACATTTATGAAGATATCCCTGATGAATATAATATAATATACCTTGTCAAAATTCAACACTGAAAAGAACAATTTATGTTGGTAAGAAGTATCAATCCTCTCCATTATTTCTCATAAGATACATATAAACACGTAATTCTGAATATATATAACATAAAGCTAGACTGCATATTCTTTTGGTTGAGTAATTGAAATAGTTGTTTCTGTGTATTCTTATCTTTAATATTAAACTATAAACAGACTTTATAATAATCATATATAAACATATAAACAGAGTTAATATAAGCAGACTCTATAATGCTCTTGTGACAGGTAAAAATGGATTACTTCATAGTGTGTTTCTACAAATTCTGTCCAACATCAAAAAAGTGCTGAAATGAACCAGATAATTGAATGACCTTCAGTGTCATAATGAAATGTAGTATGAGAATGCAAGAATGGGTCCACAGGAAGAAATTTCCTATAGAGGATGGAAAGAGTTAGAGGGAAATTATTGCAAACTTTCTATGCCTATTTGGGAACACTTCAACCACACATTTAGAAAAATTAATAAATTAATAAATAAAATAAATTAAAAAAAAAAATGAGGCCTTTTTTTTGTTGAAAAATCATTTTTAATATGTGGAATTGCATTTTTTTTTCAATTGCAAGTATTTCCACATCTCCCTCTATAGTTATTAGGGATGCAGTGAGAAAATCCTCTAAAAAAATCTGATCAATTTAAATCATTTTAAAAATAAGATGACTCATTCTCAACATTCCATTGTCTATATTGATTAACTCCTCAATCACTATGAAGAGAGTCCAGAATCACATTATAAGATGAAGATGCCTACATTATGACCACCCTCATTTAAAAATCTCACCAGTGAAATAGGGACATCTATTGCACTGATAATTATGATTCTAGCACTGTAGATTCCTAATGCATCAGACATGTCAGATCATGCCTGACAAATCTGGTGGCCTTCTATGATGGAGTTACAGCACTGATGGATAGAGGAAGAACAAATGACATCATCTACCTGGACCTGTGCAAAGCATTTGACACTGTCCCCCATGGTATTCTTGCTTCTAAATTACAGAATCACAGAATCATCTAGGTTGGAAAAGACCTCCAAGACCACCAAGTTCAACCTCTGACCTATCAATAACAAGTCCTCCACTAAACCATATCACTAAGCTTTAAATCTAAACATCTTTTAAAGACCTCCAGGGGTGGTGACTGAACCACTTCCCTGGGCAGTCTATTCCAATGCCTAAAGTATGCCTTTCTGTAAAGAAATACTTCCTAATATCCAACCTAAACCTCCCGTGGTGCAACTTTAGCCCATTCCCCCTCGTCCTGTCAGCAGGCACGTGGGAGAATAGACCAACCCCCACCTCACTACAGCCTCCTTTTATGTACTTGTAGAGTGCGATAAGATTAGAAAGATATGGATTTGATGGATGGACCACTTGGCGGGGAAGGAATTGGCAGGATGGTTCCATTTAGAGTTACAATCCACAGCTCAATGTTCAAGTGGAGATCAGTAATGAGTGGTTCTCCTCAGGGGTCAGCATTGGGATTTAACGTCTTTGTTGGTGACATGGGCAATGAGACTGAGTGCACTCTCAGCAAGTTTGCCGATGACACCAAGCTGTGTGGTTTGGTCAACATACTAGGGGGAAGGGATGCCATCCACAGGAACCTCAACAGGTTTGAGGAGTGAGCCTCATGAATCTCATGAGGTTCAACAAGGCCAAGTGCAAGATCTTGCATCTGGAATGGAGCAATCCCAAGTACAAATACAGGCTAGGTAGTGAATGGATTAAGAGCAGCCATGATGAGAAGGACCAGGATGATGAGAAGCTAAACTTGAGCCAGCAATGTGTGCTTGCAGACCAGAAAGCCAATCATATCCTGGGCTGCATCAAAAGCAGTAGCCAGCAGGTTGAGGGTGGTGATTCTCCCCTTCTGCTCTGCTCTTGTGAGATCCCACCCGAAGTGATTTGTTGAGGTCTGTGACCACCAGCACAATAAGGAAATGGATATATAAGAATGAGTCCGTAGGAGGGCCACAAGGTAAGCAGGACTAGGTAAGTGATTGCCCATCTGTACTCAGCTCTGGTGAGGCTGCACCTTGAATACTGTGTTGAGTTTTAGGCCCCTCATTACAAGAAGGACATTGAAGTGCTGGAGCATGCTGGTCTAGAGAACAAGTCTTATGAGGACCAGCTGAGGGAGCTGGGGTTGTTTAGCTTGGAGAAATGAAGGCTCGGGGAAGACCTTATTGTACTTTATAATTACCTTAAAGGAAGTTGTAGTGAAGTGGGGATCGGGCTATTCTTCCAAGCACCAAGTGATAAGACAAGAAGAAATGGCTTCAAGTTGCACCAGAGGAGGTCTAGGTTCAATATTAAGAGAAATTTCTTTACTGAAAGCATTGTGATGATCCTATAACTGCTTTTTTTGTTTCATTTTGGCTAAAATTTTTAGAAATTTGACATTAAAAAAAATGGCATGAAACTTTTCTGATTCTGACATTTCTTTAAGACACTTGTGTCATAGGTTTGGGTGGGATAGAGTTAATTTTCACCATAGAGGCTTGTATTATGCTGTGTTTTGGATTTTGTATGAAAATATTTATGATAACACCCCAATGTTGTGTCACAGTTGTTGCAGAGTCGTGCTTACACAGAGCCAAGGACTTTTCTGCTTCTCATTCTGCACTTCTCAGGGTGCACAAGAAACTGGGAGTGGACACAGCCACATGGCATCATGCTTAATGATTGGGGGAGGGAGGGGGGAGCGGGGATGGACAGAAAGTGATAGTGTTTGCCTTTCCAAGAAACATCTATACATGATTAGCCCTGCTTTGCTGGAAGGGGTGGAAGGAAATTAGTTAATTGTTTAGAATTAATACCTTGTTTTGCTTTGCTTGGGCATGCACATTTTGGTTTACCTACTGGCCTGTCTTTATCTCAACCCACAAGTTCTCACACTTTTACCTTTCTGATTCTCTCATGTGTCCCAGTTTGGGAGGGTGAGCAAGATGCTGCATGTCAGGGTTAAACCACAACTTGAAACAAAGTCCTCAAAGTGCATAGGGACATAAGATTAAACCATTGCATTTAGTCCTCTGTTAATACAGGCACCAAGTTACTTTTTGTTTTGGTTTGGTTTTTCATTCCTTCATCAAATTTTATTTTTTAAATACTCTGTATTTTCCCATGAAAATGCAGGATTTAGGATTAGAAATTTTAATCTAAAAGAATTTATACTATATATTTATATCCCATATTGTAATGAGAAATTTCAGGAAGGCAAACAAACAAACATTTTTTTTTTTTCACAGAGCATAACAATTGCATCATTGCTTTGGACTTTATAAGAATAGCAAACCACACTATCAAGGTGCCATACTCCTGAATGTGGTCCACCATATTAAATATGCCTTCCCGATCCCCTGTTTTATCCTGTTTTATCATCTTTTTATCCTCCCTCACCTAAAATATTTGTTAAAAAAAAAAAAACAAATGTTGTTCCACAAATAGTATACACATGCGTAAGTTTCAGGAGAGTAACAGTCAGTGTAATATTACACTGAGTTTTTCTGAGATCTTCACATTTTAATTAAAAGCAAAACTTGCAATTAATAGTTTATTTTTTTCAGGCTTGTAGAAACTCATTTGTTTAATAATTTATAAACTAATTCAATACATTTATTTAAATAATATAATTTAATATATAAATAATATATTACATATATTATATATTATTTAAATTATATATTATATATACCACATATAATAAATATATTAAAATATACACTAACATAACATTTAAGGTTTTTCATATTTCAATATTTAATTTTAATGTTAATATTCTAATGTATTTAATATTGATAATAATATTTTATCAATGTGTTAGTGACTAATATATGTATATTTAAAATTAGTATGTATTGATAATGTACATGTATATATATGTATAATACATATCATATTATATATATTATTACTTAATATATAATAATATATAATGATCTAATAATAAATAATTTAATATTTACGATTTTTGAAGTAATAGAGGAAATCAAATGACAGGTGTCACAAATATTTATATTTAAAACTTAATACAGACAGTTAATATTGATTAAAAAATATATTTATATTATCAGTCTTACCAGACTAGATTATTAATTGAAATGTTTCTAAAATAGAACATTTTTTTTTAGTACATATTTTAAAAACATTTCTTTTTCTTTTAAGATTCCAACTTTTCCCATGCCAACAGAGGGTTATTTAAATATAAAATTTTGTTGCAGGTGAGGTGAGCAGAATGTTTTGCAGAGCAATTTGCCATCTTGACAAACACTTTTTTTTTTTTGATCTGCACTATATGGTGTCCTAATATTGCACCCATGACATAAAGAGAACATTCAGTTTATTTTTTCCTTTAGTCTAGGAGGTGAAATAAAGATTCCTTTTGATATTAATTTCATTTTAGAATCACCTCGTTGCTGGTTATCCTTCCTTACACCTTGTTAAAGTTACACTTGACACTGCCAATAACCTAGATCAAAGATGTCATAATATATAATTGAAAGCCATATGGGACTTTTGTTGGTAAAAAATCCGTTTTGTAGAAAAAGAGGTGCATGCATTTATCTAACTGATATTTTACATTTAGTTGCTCTTTTCATACAGACAAAGAAATTGAGAATGTTATTCAAATACGATGGACCAGGTATGGTAATGCAAAGGGCATTCGCCAGGCCAGGTTTACTACATTAATTTTGTTATTTTGTAACATTACTCTTTTCCAAAAATACGGAGAATAGTATAGTTCACTCTCTGGAACTATTGCTACCTTACTTGAATGTTTTTTGGTTTTGGAGACTTTTCTTCTGTTGAGATGAAATAACAAATAGGTGACAAGGTCTAGAAATATAGAGGATATTTTGCTTATTTCAGTGTAGTGCTACACCATGAGATGATAATACATGATGACTTGCAGTAATATTTTTATATATTGTTTTTATTAAATGATATTATATATCAGATTTCAGAGTCAGTGTTTGCTTTTTTGTGTGCTGACAGAATATTGCCATTCTACTTAGTATTCATTTATTATCTATTCATTTTCCAGTTTTATTTTATTTATAACTGTTCCTTTTATGTACGTTTCTTTGTTGTCTGCTGCTTTTGTTCTCTTTACTATTCTTTGAGTCTATGATCTGTGGAGGTAATTTTGAACAAAATTAAGAGAGCTAAATCAACATTACCAATGTGCTTGTGCTTCCCTGGAATGTTAAATATCTGTTAAGGTTTGAATTTAATATATACTGCAATCTTTTTATTGCCAAAGGTTACCTGAACATCCTCTAAAAACTGCTGAATTGTTTATTGATTATTAATTATATATTTCTTGGTTCTTATGATATCTGTACTTTCTTATTTATTTTAAAAAATTTAAAAAAAAATCCATTAAAAATAAATAAATAGAATAAAAATAGATGCCTAAGAACAGATCTCAGAGGCTTTTCCATTTTAAAAGCTTATATATTGTATATGGAAATCTATGTACAAATTCGCAAACTTGCAAATTCTCTGTGGAGTAATCCATAAGCCCACTATCTCTGAGATGTTAAAGCATATTTTATGATCGATAAAAGTTTCTCCTGTAAATGTATTTCTCATCAAATTAGAGCTAGCACTGGTGTTGTGAAGAAGAGAGCTGTATTGAAAGAATGAATATAGAAGCTGCAGTGAAAATAATATTCTGTTGCAGGTTTTTGAAATCTTTGAACACAATGTTTTCAAATATTTCTTGAACTAGCATGTCTTTACACATTCTTTATTTTTCTTTGGATCAACTCTTTATTGTAGGACTTCTTAAAAATGAAAACAACAGTAGTTGTAAAACATTGGTAAATATCTTAATTATTGTTGAGGTAGATGAATTCAAGGTTCTTCAGCCTTCTGTATGGCCTAAGTGAGTAGTTTTCAAACATGAAGTGATGTGAAGTGGTATTTAATTTGAAGTTATAGTTGTATTCCTTTTTTAATTGTACCTATACTTTTATCAACCTTTTTTTTTTTTTTTTTTTTCCTAGTTTTGTAAATGTGTGTAGATTTATAAATATCTACCACTTACCTTTGATTTTGATTGGCTAATTTTGAAGATTATAGAGGAAGCCAAATTTGCAGTTTGTGGGTTAATTTTGCATGTTTCTTGGGTTTTTGAAGACCCGTAAGAATTAGTGCTAACAGTGAAAGTACAATGAAGTGTTCTAGGAGGTTTTTGGTTGATATTGAGACAAGATAAAAAGCTAGGGAGGAAAAGCTAAATATTGAATACATTGAAATGGTTATTGAAGATATTTTTTAGCAAATATTTTGGTAGTTTTCCATGTGTTTTCAGGTAATCAGATAATCTCATGCTTCCTGGAGTACTTTTTTTACATTTTTTCATGGCTATGTAATTCTAATGATTAGTTTTGGGATCACTGTCCTGACACTATGTGATTAATAGTACTGCTTTATGATTGTTACAGTATTTGCAAGACTAAAAGTCCTAACTGCACTGGATTCTGTTTATTTCTAAAAATTCGTTGCAAAGGAGAAATAAGGTTTCCGATTTCCCTGTAGTTAGACATAAATGTTTCTTTGGAAATCACATCTGAATGTGTAAAAGATGTTGCAAATAAATGACGTTAGTTATTGGAAAGTACTTCTTCAGAGAGAAATAAAACATTTGATAGCTAAGAGAAAATATGGTATGTCATACATTTGGATCAAGTTAATGCAGCAGTTAACATGACTTCAAACCTTTAAACTGTGATGAAAATGTTTCTTATACTGATATCATAAAAGATATTATCCTATCTTTGAAAATCCTACCAGTAAATGCCTATCCTACACACCAGTCCAAAACTGCTCTTATTTCTAAATGCTTGAGCATTGACTGGTTACTTGCATTACATAATTTGTGACTTCTATAGATTATTTGATAACTGGGAAACCCTACTGAATTTCTTTCAAAGTCAGATAAAATATTTTATGTGAGCAAAAGATAATCTTTCTTAATATCCCATATTCTTATTATTTATTTTGCAATATTTCAGGTTTTCTTTGTTATTTATCAAAACAATTGATTGTATATTCTACTATTCACATTTCTGTGTTTAAGATTCTGATCATGCTCATATCCTAGTAGATCTGGTTATATTTTACAAAGCAGTAAGTCTGTACCATTCTTGAACTTTGATTTAGTACTAGGAAGGTTGGCTGATATGTCCTTTCTGAACCTCTGCTTGAAAGCTTAGTGGTGTGGCACATAATAAATAAGATCATGAGCAATGATAGATAGCAGGGCATTTTCTTGCCGGGGAGAGGGTAAAGTTGAATGTCCAAAACCCTCAAGCTGAAGCCTGCCACTTGCCATCTACAACCAGTATAAGTTAGTTACAAACATGAATAACACCTGGAGTAAGCAAAGGTAATACAATGCTGAATCTTCCAATTAGTAAGGCATGATGCAGTAAGAGTATTAAGATACTGATTCTGTGCTGTGTTTCTGTACATAGAGTATTTAGATGATGAAAACGGATCTGGAGACCCATGGACCTTGGCAGTAACATCTGAGGCTAGTAACTGTGACCAGCTGCCATGTGCACAGCCTTTTGCACATCCACTCCTGACCAGTAGTGAATTCCTTAAAGGGAAGATAAATTGAGATTTAGGAAAGGTAACTTTGGAGGCAAACTGAGCAAGTGAATATGTGAGATAATAGGTATCATGGTAGCTCTAACCTTGTTTCTTAAACTGTCACCCAAATCCACTCTGAGTTGGTGTTGTGTTTCACCCATGATAACTGGGTTATATTATATTTCCAGAAAGCCTATTGTCCAAGTATTTCTAAAATACTGCTTTTGTAAAAGACAAATATAAAATTACTTTAAGAATTTACTTTAGAAACTCACTGCTTTTTAATTTATTATTTTATTTTATTTTATTTTATTTTATTTTATTTTATTTTATTTTATTTTATTTTATTATTTTATTTTATTTTATTTTATTTTATTTTATTTTATTTTATTTTATTTTATTTTATTTTATTTTATTTTATTTTATTTTATTTTATTCTGAATTGCGTTAGACCAAAACTGAGAACCTTTTGGGTACTTTTCTGAAGTTCTCAGTAAATGGCAATTTTCCAGAAGTAGTGTTTATATTATTTTCTAAGAAAATACCACAAACATGGCAAAGGCTTTTATTGACTATAATGCAGACTACTGTGGTTGCCTTGCCCATAACCTGCAATCTTATATTAATGATATTTATTTGATATAAGATTTTGGGAGAGGGGTACATTTGGTCATATGGAATGAATAATATGAATGTATTATATTTATATTTTATTTTTAGAATAAAATATTATTTTATATGAATATAATAAGAATAAAATATATGGTCATATATAGAATTAATATATGGTCATATTTAGACCAAGAATATTTGGTCATATTTATGTTAAACATTATGTTAACCAAACATAAGTTAACCATTATATATATATTTTTTTTCATTACTATATTTAAGTAGTTTTGGATACAAAGAGAAGTAACTTATCAGTGAATCCACTCCCCAGGAAGCAGAACACCATAGAAATCCATGTAGTGCACATTAAAAAAAAAAAAAAAAAAAAAATCTAGAGAGAGAAGAGATGAATTATTTGTTGGTTTCTGGCAAACTTTTAATCATGTTTGTAGGAGTTTGCACAGGAAATGAACTCAAGAGAGATTCTTTCAAATTTGCCAATGATGCTGGCTGATAAAACTTTAGGAGAAAAGACTGGAAAAGTCCATGAGAAACATTACTGTGTGTTCCTTGGCTGACTGGTGTGAAAGTCTAGGATTCAAATAGTCTCAGGAAAACAAACAAACAAACCAAAAAGAACACCTTAGTTTGTTATGGATATGTTTTTTGTTCTATGGTGGCTAATGATACATGAGTCCTGTTTGGAGTGTGTCTGTGTTTGGGGCATTCACAACTTATGTGTTACATACTAATAATGATTCTTTTCTAACCAAAGACTCATTTGCATTAGAATTAGAGGCTTTTAATTTCTCTGAAGTTTTTACTTACTTTCAGATTTATTTGAATGACCATCCTTTTCAAATGTTATTGTGGGTATGTGGACAGAAAGAAAGACATAGCATTGATTTTAAGTAAGTCTGATTTTATTTGGAAACCATGAAAAACAAAACAAAACAAAATAAAAAAACAATAGTCATGTATGCTGATCATCAAATCTAAGTTCCAGTTCTCACCAGGATAAAACTAGTCAAAAGAGGATAAAAAGAATAAAAACAAACAGTAGAAAACACATGAAGTTAGAATTGAAACAAGAGAGGCTAGTTGCTCAGGCTTTGATACAATAAAGCCTCTTTTGAAAATGTAAATGTATACAGCTACAAGGGAAAGACCATGATCAGTCCTCAGGTTCTGGATAAAAACACTGCCTAGACTGGACTTGCAACGTACTTCACTGAGATAATTTTGCATTGGATATCCAGCTAAGCTGTGGAAATAAAAGCTACACTGTTTTTTAAAATTGGCATTGTCTTTCCTCTGAGATCTGCCAAACAGTATCCCCCCAGAAAGTCTCTTCAGTTGTTTAGAGGATGTTACCTCTGACTACGGATGTTGCATGAAAGAAAATGAAGAAAAAAACTCTCTCTTTGAAATATGAACTACATAAAATGATTTTAAATAAAAGTAATGGCTCTTATGTGTACAAGTGTTGATATTTTTCTATACACTATAAATTTTAACTCCAAAATGTATCAGTTGTTGAATACTTCTAACCAATTAAGTGAACATCCTGCTGCATGTCATTTTAAACCAATAAGCTACAGTAGTTGAATGAAATCTTGTCCTCTGAAAATGCTATGAAACTTTACTGATACCAAACATACAATAAATTTCCTAGGCATCATTTACTTTAAGAATTGTCAATTCAGAATAGCATGCTTCCAATACTTTTTTTTAATAAAAAAGATGAAATTCATCAAGCTTTTAGAAAAATATTCCAATTGATAAAATCTAGCTGTAAACACTACATCTTTTGAAGTATGTGAAAGGGATGCAAGCTAGAACATCTCTGTTAACATACATGTATATTAAAAGCAAATTTTGAAAATTGGTTATCACACTAGATTCAACAAAAAGAATAATCAACCTTTTTGCAGTTACATAGCAACTGTCACCTCAAAACACAATACCATAGGAAAATGAATTTTTAATACTGTGAACACACTTTCCAATGAATGTATTAGGCTGAATAACATAAAAATAAGAGGAATAAAGGTTATATGAATTACTCCTGATATGGAAAAATGAAATTTTACTGTGTAAGCAGCAAAAAAAAAGTACTTTATTCAGAATCTGATTCAGCTCAGTCAAATTAATTTGGAAAAAGTGCCACGTAAAATTCCAGAACTTGTTAAAAATAAGTCCACCAAAAAGGGGACAGAAGATAAAAGGAACATAAGTTCTTCTAAAAATAAAGTTTAAAAATGTAAATTTGGCTCATTAGCTAATGGCTAATATACATATACTTTATGTAAGATAGCATATATTTGAAGACAATATATAAACTGAAAATAAGAATTGTTGTTTTTATTACCACAAATTATAGGAACCTAATTCATGATATGATTTGTTATTGTGCTAAGGGCTGTACAAATACAAAACAAAGCTGGGCCTTTCAAAAGTTACTTTAAAATATCAGAAACATAAATCTGACAGGAGAATGAAGTGCATTGACTTCATTCCTAGCAAGTACAGAATGCAATCAGGAATTCATATGAAAGGATCTCAGAGGATAAAGAGATTACAGAAAATCTGGATTTCTTCACATGGGTCTTCACAGAGAATAATGTGAACCCTTCCTACTGTGTAATGAAAATATCAAATTATTGAAGAATTCTAGAAATTATATCAAAATAAATCACTGAAAAGTCATTTTTGTTTGTAGTATTGTTGATTTTATTTGTGTTGCCTGTTCACTGTCCATTCTTTATTTGCTGAAAGAATTTGCTGAAAAAGATGTATTTATTCCTGGCATTTCTCATGTGTAATGTAGGTTATTTTGTATAATCTAGAGCTATTTTACTGTGTTAGAGACTATTTAACTACGGTTTATACTTCCATGCTACCACACCACTGCTTGAGACATATACATATATATATATACATATATATATATATATATGTATAAATTAATTTAGATAGGCAAATCTTGCAACAATCTTGGAAGATGCTGACATTATCTCAAAAGGTTTACTCCAGGCCACAATTCCCATCCACAGTTCAGTCTCCAGAGTTGCCAGCTTCCCATGACAGCTTTTCCAATAAGATTATTATTTTCCTAGGAGCACGTAAAGATATTTATTTATTTATTTATTTATTTATTTATTTATTTATTTATTTATTTATTTATTTATTCTGTTGTTGCCTATTTGATGAATGTTTTTAGAACATCATGTCACAGTATGATATGATATGATAATTCCTTGAAAAATCAGATTGTAACAGTTGTACCTAGTTAGTTGGACAAACTTGATCTTGAGAGCTTAAAGACAATTCCAATAGTATAGTACATCTAAGGAGAAAACCAGATATTTTGAGATCTGTACAGATGGACATAAGCCTGCTAATACTTCAGGGGACTGTTTTTAACTATTTCTGATACTTTTACTTATTGTGATTCTGTGAAAATATTCATGGCTATCTGTAAAATTATAAGTAAAATTATTTCGTTTTATTGTAGTGTGATTAACAATCTTGCAGAGTTCTAAAATATTCCAACACTAAGGGCCTAAATTTACTTGTCTAATAAGATTATCATCTCTCAAAATACATCTGAAGTATTTGTTGCTTTATTTGGTATATATTGTTTCAAGCTTGAGTAGGCACATTTTTCATAAATTATGAAAACATAACTCAATGTCTCTTTTAAACTGCTTAAAAACCATAAAGCAGTTTTCTATGTCAAAGACGATGTAACCCAGTGTTGTCCATTATAGATAAACAACAGGCTATATAATATTATGTGATTGATCAGCTAATAACAGCTATAATAATCATAATCAGCTGTTATGTGATTGATCAGCTAATAATATGTGTTATTTTATTTTCCCTCTTCTTTATTGATGATCCAGTGTATAATTGCTTAAGGTTTTAGCTCACAAACATTAGCACACAACTAAATCTCTTAATGGGATCAAAAATACCATCTCTCATTTGTATTCGCGAGAGATAGCACTGCTTATTTATTCCTTTCATATTGTCTTTGTGCATGTGCACACGTGTGTGTGTGTGTTTGGCAGGTTAATAGTATTGAATTAAATCAGAGAATCATCAGGTCATACAATACTTAGATGTTTATAGAAAATAGGTTAAAGATATTTTCTTCCAAATCATCTATAAAAATTTACAATATAAATTGGTTAGCTTGGACTGCCTGTAACAATAAATATTTTTTCTAATGAAAAGATGCGTTGGATAAAAAGTCTTTGGACTTTTACATGGCTTTTTGAGGTTGTTCAAATCACAAGCAATTAAGTCTTTCTAATCTTTAAACCTAAGAACCTAACTCTTACAGAATCTTTTAATATGTTTTCATTAGTTTTCTATGATACCTGCTTGGAGAAAACTGTAGAAGATCACAGTAAAAGTTAATATTAGACTAACATTCATCTAAAACTTTTGGGATTCAGAAAAAATCTCTCATTTATCCAGTGCACAAATGTCAAACTCTTTGAAAATAAATGTGTTAAAAATATTTCCAGCTTCTGTTTGGGACCCATTATAGCCACTGTGCTATATCATCATGCACATGATAATGAAAATTACAGTTAAAATTTTAGAATTTTTAAGTTCCTCAGTACTTAAAGTAGCCATAAACCTATTTGCTATTTAGCCATTTAACGCAATTATTTACTGTTCAAGAGATACACAGTTACTATAGCAACAGCTACATTTACCATTCAGAATAAATGGAAACCCTAATCTGTCCTGCCAGTAAAGCAAAAAGCTTTTTAAATGTAGTTTATCTGTTGCTTTTGTAATAGAAATTAGTGGCACTCAAATTATGAACCATGATCTTGTTGCAGGAAGCCAGCTTTGATCTTGTAGGCAAATGTTATACCTGGTTCATGGTTTGACTGCATGTTCAGTAGTTGGACAACTGGCAATAATATACTTTTTTTTTTTTTTTAATTTCTTTAGCTTATGATAAATGACAGTTTAAACCAAAAGAAATAAAAGAATATTAATCTAGCTTTTTCTTGTGGTTAAAATGATAAATAATCAAATTAACTGCAAGATACCTTTCAAATAAAATATTAATTCAATATCAATGAAATAATAATAATAAAAAGCAGAGTAATATTACCAAAATATTAAAAGAAATATTAATGGCTGTTACTGTTTTCTGTATAAAAATAAAATAATTAAATAATTTTGAAAAGCAAATACAATTTCTTCACAGGCTTTCTGTAATATTTCTGCCTGAAAAGTTTGTAAGAACAATTTGATATGGACTATACTTGCAGAATGAACTAGACCATTTCAGGACTTCTCCCTATATCAACTTTGTACATCAGAAAAAAAATAATATATATATATATATATATATGTATATATATATATATATTGTATTCTGGAATAATGAGTGTGCTTGCAGAACCTGTCTTATATTATATTATGCATAAAGCTGGATTCTTCACAATGAAATATGATTGTTATAAAAAGGGTAATAAGACAATTCACTTGGATGATGTATTTTATATTAAACACTATTTTTAATAATTATTTCTGTTATTTGTTAATTATGCTGTACTGGTATGTCAAGGAGTTTCCTGACTGAAGAACAAGCCTCCATCAGTCTATGCACTTGAAACAGTTGAGCATTTCTTACACTCCAAGCCAGCAGAGATGAAGTTGGATGTATGTAATGACTTGCTGAATCTTCCTGTCTCTTTCTTCTCACTTACTCTCTTTGTGGGACAATAAGGGACAGGAGCTATCTCTAGAGTTCTCTTTCCTGCACTGCAGGGAATATTGTGTGACTTATTGGTGTAAGAGAGTAAGTGGTGTAAGAGAGTAAGTTAAGAACATAACCCCTTTTACCGTCAGTGTCATTTAAAAAAAAAAAAAAAAAAAAAAAAAAAAAAAAAAAAAAAAAAACAACAAAAAAACCTCCAACATTTGTTATCCTTCTTCTTCCATTTGAAGAAATGTGATCATAATAAATATTTTCAGGAAAATTCTGTATTATTAATATATGGCCTTAGCTGATTTCCTTCAAATTGTGGCAAAGACTGAAGGAGAACCTCTGTTTCAAAACTTCTGATTTTCACTCTTTAAATGTTAAAACTTTCTGTTTACAAGATGTTTTCTATTAAAAAATAAAAAATCCTCTGATTATTCTTATGCAAAGGAAACCTCCAGGTTCATAATAGTTGAAGAAAGCTGAAATATTTTCAATCTTAAAGGTTTGGAGGCTTCCTTCTCATTCAGCTGAAACTGTCTCTTCGGATAAAATGGCTGAAGAATGGTCAGTGTTTGCAAATGTACAGAACAGCTCTATGCTTGTCCTACTACCTGAAGTTTGGTTAGTACATCGTAGGTAAATATTTGAAAGCTTGGTCTGAGGTTAAAATAATAATAATATGAGTGTAAACCAAAAAAATCATCTTAAAAATAAAAACTATACATTTTTCTAATATACAGAAATAAAATAAAATAAAATAAAATAAAATAAAATAAAATAAAATAAAATAAAATAAAATAAAATAAAATAAAATAAAATAAAATAAAATAAAATAAATAAATTACTTTATTCCCCAGATAGTTCTAAAATGTCATTTATTTATTAAAACAAACAAACAGAATTGGTTAATGAGGAAGTATGCAGAATCATGTTCTTTCATGTTTTTCCAGATTGCAGTTTTCGACTAAATGCAAACAGCTAAAAACTAAGAAATGCAGTATTTCAAATTATAGATAACACTCATTCAATCTTAACTCTGCCTTACATTAGCAACAGTTCAATAAAATTATAATGTTTGTACTTGATCTTTCTTGGAAGAGCAAACACTATTTACACCTGTATAACAATGAATTCACCCTCCTCAAAGCCTTCTCCTGAAGTAATTAAATCCTTGTCTCCTTTGTATTCTTTTATACAGTGCTAGTGTAAAAAAAGTTACACTTTTGAACATCACCTTCATCCCCATATCTGGACATTTTTTTTTTTATTTATTTTTTTTTGCATCTGCAGTCATGTCAAAAAAAAAAAAAAAACACAGAAAGGGAGATGGTATGTCTCCCTTTATTGTCCTCTCCTGACAGTCTCAAACACATCCCCTCATATTCTCCCTATCATTCTGTTACTTAATCGTCTCTGTCCTCCTAGGAAGCTTTTGCATGTGTAATTCTACCCTACCCACTAAACACTACCCACCTCCCCAATTCTCAAAATGCTATCTAAATTTTCAGTAGGTTGGCTTTCTTAAAAACAGAAATGAGACACCTTCCTCTCTCCACCTCCTCCTTTAATAGGACAGATTTAAGTTCCATACTTACAGAACAAGACACGTGTTTTTTATTGGTGCCAACCCTCAGCTTTACATTGACATGGGCTGGGAAAAGGCATGTTCACCTTTTGCTGTCTTCCACTTCACGTGTGCACTGCTTGGATAGACACCCCAGATGCTTGGTTTGTATTTAGGAACATATAGAGCAAAATGATTTAATTGCTCTGTAGGCATTAGTCAGCTATTGTGACAGCATAGGTTGCATGAATAACTGTTTTTGACCCTAATGTGGTTGTATATGATAACAAAAAGAAAAAGCTGATGTCAGTAATGAACATGACTGCATTTCTGGTCTCAAATATATGCAAAAATATCACTAGGACTAACCTGCAGACCATGCTGAGAAGAGTGGACAAGGAGTGAGGAGATTATATGCAGGAATCCACTTCCTTAGATAACTTACATGTGATTCTGTTACTGCAAACTACATGTATACAGCAAAGCTAAGACAATTAATTTAAGCCTTGGGACTTTAGAGCATTTATAGAAATAGTGACCTTTAACAGTAGACTTCTCAATATTAAATACAAGAAAGGTGGGGTTTCTCTGTAGTGTTTCTTACATTTTCAATTTTCTTTCTTTGTCTTTGGAGGGCCAAATTCTATAGTCCTTGTTATAACAAAACTGTTAGTATTAATAATTAATAAGAATTTTGTTCAGTTAATAATGACAGAGTTTGGGCCCTTTGTTCTCAGCAGTTATTTATTTTCAGTCTGTGAAATTCTTCAGTTATATCTTCTTGTAGTTTTGGGTCACATATGCTTTGAATTTCCTCATGTAATTTATCTCTCAACCTTGGCTGTCACACAGAAAGTATAACTTTTACCTGCAGTTTTGTCTTCATCTCAGTTTCCTTTTTCTCAGTATTAACTCTCATTAGTACCTAGCTGTCAATTTTAGTTTCTATTATTGCTTTGAGGAAAAACACCATAATTATCTAGAGTACTGAATATGTATTGGCTAAGTTAACATTTAGATTCAGTATCACAGACATTAATATTAATAAAGACTTTTTCAATTCAAAAAGTTTAAATCACTTCTCAAATATTCTGATCTTATGTTTGAACTTTCTTAAAAGATTCTGAGGAAAAAAACCAACAACAACAACAACAAAAAATTAGCTTAGTTTTTGTTGTTGTTGTTGTTGTTTTGTCTTTTTTTTTTTTTTGGTTGTTTTTCAGAGATACGAAATCATCATATAAGACTCAACATTTCTCAACAGAAAAAACAAAAAAAGACTAGGTTTGTCAGCAATAGCATGAAGACAGCATTCAATAGTAATTAATGTGCAAGAATGATTATTCCTTTATGTAGATTGAAATTGATTTGGGGATTCAAGTTATTAACAGGGGGATAAACGTTCATCCTTGCACATTCCAGCTGATACCCTTCTCCTACTATTTTTTCAGAAAAGGCAAATATGGTGAGTTTTCTTTGTTTGTTTCAGAGAAAATGTTCTTTCAGGGGGGAAAGGGCATTTTAGTTGGTTTTAAGGTAGCATAAATCTTTTCTTTAAGATCAAAGGTTGATTTTGTAAAAATTTCCAGTTCACCACTGGAGAGGTTCCCACTTCCCAATTAGCACCCTGGCAAACCATTCCTAGGAAGTAGTTTGGAAGTAGGTATGAGTCTGGGTTTCCATTTGACAGACCTTTTTTGGAGGATAAGTGTATAGCACAGTGTAGATACAGGCTACCCTGTGTGCTTTGGCCTCCATACCTGGGAAAGGCTCCCAGCATTGTTTAATTTAATAGATGTGGAAATATGGTACTAAATGTTATGTGATCTGAACTATTCATTGAAGCCATGGGAGGTCTCCAACTTCATCCTGGGCACCATGTATTCAGCTGACTGAATACAGCTCTTAGTGTTCGGAAAAATAATTTCTTTCATAGTTTGCCTTTTCTTTTTGATTTGTTAATAGAGTTATGCAGCACTGACTGTAACATCACAAGGGTGGAATTGTAATGACGGCAGATGATAGAGTGAATGGAATTGGCATAAGTGCCTTTTCAGACATACTACAATATGCCTGAGGAAATGCCCTGAAAACAGGAGACTTTGGGTGTTTTATCATTTTAATGTTTATGATTCTGTGAAAATAACACTCAAGGAAGCAGTTTCTTAGAAGACATTCTCAGATACAGCAAATAATGATATTGATGAGAACAAATCAGTTTCATGGTGGCAGTGTTTAAAAATAAAAGTTCCTTTGAACTCAGTGAGAACCGGATTTAATGAAATTTAAATTAGAGTGAATGGAATAGACATGAAAGAGTTAATCAGTTGGAACGGTACTAATATGGAATAGAGGTTCCTTCCTTTGAAAGAAACTGCCTGAGTGAAATCATGTATATTAATGTTTATTGTTCTTTGACCAAGGCTTGCAAGTGTATATTTTTAAAACTAAATTCTGATCCAATTAAAGTAAATGTCAAGGATTTGGATTTTTCTGTCTTTGAGATTGTCCCTTATATATGAAAGTGACTGTCCTTCTGCAGGCTTGTGGAAGTGCAGCTTGGCAGCTCAGCAAGAACTTTTTTTTTTGTTGTTCTACTGCAGCTGTTAATACATTGCAATGATCCTATAATTTTTCTCTCTGCTAAAGGAATTTCTTGTTTAGCATGAATGCTAGTGCTAAATATTTCTAAAATGCTAATCTCTAAAATAAATGTGTCTGCTTTCTAATTTTACTACAATTTTGAAAGTTGGAATAGAATACAGACAAGATGTCGTTGTTAATGTTATCAACAAGTCTTACGAGGAGCAGCTGAGGGAGGTGGGATTGTTCAGTCTGGAAAAGAGAAGGCTCAGGGGTGACCTTATCGCATTCTACAGGAGGCTGTAGAATGTAGAATGTAGAATGTATCGCATTCTAAAGGAGGCTGTAGTGAGCTGGGGGTTGGTCTATTCTCCCACGTGCCTGCTGACAGGACGAGGGGGAATGGGCTAAAGTTGCACCACGGGAGGTTTAGGTTGGGTATTAGGAAGTATTTCTTTACAGAAAGGCATACTTTAGGCATTGGAATAGACTGCCCAGGGAAGTGGTTCAGTCACCACCCCTGGAGGTCTTTAAAAGATGTTTAGATTTAAAGCTTAGTGATATGGTTTAGTGGAGGACTTGTTATTGATAGGTCAGAGGTTGAACTCGGTGGTCTTGGAGGTCTCTTCCAACCTAGATGATTCTGTGATTCTGTGAAATATTTGTATTTGATTCTTGATCAGCTAGAGGTCTGCTTTACAGTCATTAACAATTTGTCCATGTTAAAGCAGAGATAAGAGGGTAAGTCTTACAGCCACTGCTGAGACATGCTCTAGTTCTATTTATTTTGTGTTTTCCTACTATAATGTTTACAAACATTAATTCCTCTCCTATTGCAACAGTATTATTAGGTATAGATTCACTTTAAAATGACCTTTTTGTATTCATCAATTGAATATTGTCATAACTTCTACAGCTCATTGTTACTGTTGTTATCTAATTCATAGTGGTTTATCATCTCATTAATAAATCAAATGATTCTGGAAACTGCATAATCTATGATAAATAAAAGAATATAGGACAAATAATTGACATTTTATTAATGATTTCAGTTATAAAATATATAAAAATATTTGTCATATTAATGTGTAAATAGTCAAAGCCACAGATGACTGTGATGGACCGAATTTTTGATGGATTTGAGTACAGAAGTGCAGGTGTACAAGGTCAGACCAAGTTTTATCCAGAATATCAATTTGTAGCATACTTAGTCTTGGAATCACTTTTATTCAATTTAATTATAAAATGGTTATATAGCATAGGATAAAAGTTCCTATAGCTGTCTAAGGCTTTCTCTGAAAGAGAAGTTCTTTAAAGCTAAAAGAAAACATGAGATATTCCTGTACTGGATTTACTTGGCAGGGTTTTGTTAGCAGGGGTGTTATGTGAGCCGAGCACATAGCTGCACCATGTGAGATCAGAGGGTTTCACCAAGGTCAGTGCAGAAGAAGGGGGAAGGGTGCTCTGGGTGGCAGGACAGAAGTTCCCCTGCAGCTGGTGGTGAAGCCCCTAATGGAGCACACTCTCCCCCTGCAGCCCATGGGTCCCATGGCGGAGCAGATCTCCACGCTGCAGCCTGTGGAGGAGCCCCTGGTGGAGCAGGTGGATGTGGCCTGGAGGAGGCTGCGGCCCATGGAGAGCCCTCGCAGGAGCAGGCCCTGGGCTGGAGCTGCAAACCATGGAGAGGTGCCCACGCAGGAGACCTAGTAGTAGCTGCTGCCCTTGAGGCACCCACGCTGGAGCAGTCTTTTCCTGACGGATGGTCCCCATGGTACACACCCATATTGGATTCCCCACTGAATTTGGAAGCAGCTCAGGTGACTTAGAGGCCAAAATCATACAAAAAAAAAAATAAAAAAAAAAAAATATATATATATATATTCAAATCTCAGGTTTGATAAACCCATATTTAAATAATATATTTGCAGCTCCTGAAGGAGCAAAGTTTATCCATTACTGGGATTCTCACAATCACCTCTATAATTAGAAAACTGTTAGTATAATATAAAATATTTATTTTATGACATAGTTTTGCAAGCAAATGACAAAATGCACTATAAAAGGACATCAGGGAGTCAGAGAGGGAAATTGACTGGTGGAAGCATACTCTACCCTCTCTGAGACAGACTCACAAGCCAGCCACAACACAAGTAACAAAGGTTCCCCTATCCCACCAGGCAGCCACTACACAAAAGAAAAAAATTCCCCTATTCTGCCAGGCAGTAGGAGAGGACCTAGACCAAGAGGGGGGAATGAAAGCAGGTTTCTGCTCGAGGAGGTAGGCAAACCCTCTCCCTGCCCACCTCACCTTCCCATCTACGCTTACTTAGCAGGTATGAGGCTCTAGAACATGACAGTCAAAACAACGATGTAGAAGAAAGCCCATCCCAGTTGGAAGGGGTGCCTAAGACAAGGAAACCTACCCCCTGCATCACTACATCTTCTGTCAAGAACGAAAGGTTTATTGTCATAGGGCACTCCCTTCTGAATGCGACAGAGGGCCCAATATGCCTACTGGCCCCAACCCACAGCGAAGGCTGCTGCCTCCCTGGGCTTGGATAAGAGACATTGCAAGAACAGTCACTCACCTGGTATGGCCCTCTGACTACTACCCGCTACTGCTTTTTCAGGCTGGTAATGACGAAGTAGCAAGGACAAGTACGAGAGTGATCAAAAGGGACTTTAGGGCTTTGGGGTGACTAGTTAAAGGATCAGGGGCACAGGTTGTGTTTGCCTCTGTACTTCCAATATAAGCGATCAATGTTGACAGGCAGACAAATCTCATGAATATGTGGCTCTGAGACTGGTGCCAGTGGCAGAACTTTGGGTTTGTTGATCATGGGAAGGTCTACGTGACACCAGGCCTGCTGGCACTAGATGGGATGCACCTCTCTCAGAGGGGGGAAAGGATTTTTGCCCAGGAGTTAGCGGGGCTTATAGATAGGGCTTTAAACTAGGGTCAAAGGGAGAAAGGGATAAAACCAGGCCCACCAGTGATAAGCTAACGGATGGCACAATAGAATCAGAGGAACTGTGTGCTAGTGATGTCCTTCGATCTGCTCCACAAGGTGCTTCGTACAATGAGGCACATTTGAAGTGCTTCTACACAAATGCATGCAGTATGAGGAATAAACTAGAGGAGCTAGAAGTCTTGGCCCAGTCCCATAGCTACGACATCATTGGCATAAATGAAACCTGGTGGAATCAGTCCTGTGACTAGTGTGTTGCAATAGATGGTTACAGGCTCCTCAGGAGGAAGATGCAGGGGGTTGGCGCTGTACATGAAGAAGGGCCTGGACCGTGTGGACCTTGCAGTTGGCGGTGGCAAAGTTGAGAGTCCCTGAGTAAGGACTAAGGGATGAAAAAATAAATAATAAAGGGGATGTCTTCATGGGAGTTTATTACAGACCACCGGCCAGGATGATGACACCCATGAATTATTCTTTGAGGAACCAAGAGATACCTCAATATCAACTGCCCTTGTCCTTATGGGGGACTTCAACTTGCCAGACATCAACTGGGATTACCATGTGGCAGACGTTAAAATGTCCAGGAGGTTCCTAAAGCACCTCAATGATAACTTCTTAGTGCAGGTGCTAAGGGAGCCGTTTAGGAAAGGTGCCTTCCTAGACCTGTTGCTGGAGAACAAAGAGGGTCTTGTGGGGGATGTGGCAATTGATGGTCGTCTTGGTCATAGTGACCATGATGAGGTTGAGGTTAAAATTTTTGGTGAAGGGGAAAACTGCCACCAAAACTTCAGCTTTGGGTATGGGGAGAGCAGACTTCAGGCTGCTCAGGGGACTAGTTAGTAAGGTCCTCTGGGAAACTGCTTTTGAAGGCATTGACATCCATCAGTGCTGGTCAGTCTTTAAGAACTGCCTCCTAAAAGGCAGTAGTTCCAGAGGTAATTCCAAAATATCAGAAGTAAAGCAGATGGGACAAAAGGCCAGCTTGGCTGACCAGGGATCTTCTTCTGGAGCTTAGGCAGAAAAAGAAAGTGTATGGCTGCTGGAAGCAGGGTCAGGCAAAGTGGAAAGAATACAGCAACGCTGTTAGCATTTGTAGGGAGAAAATTTGTGTGTCCAAAGCCTAATTAGAGTTGAAGCTGGCCATGTCTGTGGGAGACAATAACAATGTTTGTTGTTGTTGTTGTTGTTTGTTTGTTTGTTTGTTTTTTAATATGTGAATAGAAAAAGGAAGACCAGAAAAAACATAGGTCTGTTACTTGATGGGGAAGGTCACCTCACAGATAAGGATGTAGGCAGAACAGAGACATTTAATGGGTCTGGATGGGATTCATCCCAGGGTGCTTAGAGAGCTGGCTGATGTCATCATGGGACCTCTCTCAATTATTTTTAAAAGGTTTTGGGAATCTGGAGAGGTCCCAGTTAACTGGAAGCTGTTAAATGTTGTGTCAATTTTCAAGAAGGGCAAGAAAGAAGACCCTGGCAACTACAGGCCTGCCAGTCTCACGTCAGTGCTTGGTAAAATTATGAAGAAGATTATCCTTGATGTTATTGAAGCTCACATGGGAGACAATGCAGTAATTGGTCACAGCCAACATGGGCTTACGAGGGGTAGGTCCTGTTTGACTAATTTTATTTCTTTTTATGATAAGGTCACCCATCTAGTTGATCAAGGGAAACCAGCTGTTGTGATCTTTTTGGATTTCAGTGAAGCTTTTGACACAGTCTCCCACAGGATCCTACTGGACAAAATGTCCAGCATACAGCTAGACAAAAGATAATGCGATGGGTGAACAGTTGGCTAATGGGTAGGGCTCAAAGGGTTGTGGTAAATGGGGCCACATCAGGCTGGTGGCAGGTCACAAGTGGGGTCCCCTAAGGCTCCATTTTAGGGCCAGTTCTCTTCAGTGATTATATAAACAATTTGAAAATAGGACTAGAAGGTGTGTTGAGGAAATTTGCTGATGATACTACACCGGGAGGAGGTGTTGACTCTGTTGAGGGTGGAAAGGCCTTGCAGAGAAATCTGGACAGATTGAAGAGCTGGGCAATTACCAACTGCATGAAGTTTAACAAGAGCAAGCGCTGGGTCCTGCACCTGGGACAGGGCAACCCTGGCTATACATACAGACTGGGGGATGAAATGCTGATCCCCCAGTTCCTCTGGGGATACTCACAGATAGGGATCTGGGGGTTTTGTTTGATAGCAAGCTGACTATGAGCCAGCAGTGTGCCTTGGAAGCCAGGAGGGCCACCATACCCTGGGGTGCATCACGCATGGCATTGCTAGCTGGCCAAGGGAAGGGATTGTTCCCCTCTACCCTGCGCTGGTGCGGCCTCGCCTCGAGTACTGTGTGCAGTTCTGGGCACCATGGTACAAAACGGATGTGAAACTATTGGAGAGTGTCCAGAGAAGGGCAACAAAGATGGTGAAGGGCCTAGAGGGGAAGATGTACGAGGAGCATCTGAGGTAACTTGGCCTGTTCAGCCTGGAAAAGAGGAGGCTGAAGGGAGACCTCATTGTGGTCTACAGCTTCCTCACAAGGGGGAGTGAAGGGGCAGGCATTGATCTATTCTCTTTAATGATCAGTGATAGGACCTGAGAGAATGGAGTCAAGCTACAACAGGGGAGGTTCAGACTGGATATCAGGAAGAGGTTCTTCACTGAGAGGGTTGTCACACAATGGAACAGGCTCCCCAGGGATATAGTCATGGCACCAAGCCTGTCAGAGTTCAAGAAGCATTTGGACTGTACAGTTAGTCATATGGTCTAAATTTTTGTGTAGACCTGTGTGGAGCCAGGAGTCGGACTCGATGATTCTTATGGGTCCCTTCCAACTTGGGATATTATATGCTTCTAAAATGCATTATAAAAGACACAGGCAACTGTAAAGATCCTTCTAAGATCTTCTGATTCCTCAAGGATTCCTCAGGTATTGGCTTAGACTTCACTAGCTCTCATGTTGGTGTGTCTCAATAAGTGTTTATGGAATCATGTCTTACAACTTGCCTTTATAAACGGTTAACCCAGAACAATCCATGACTTGTGCTTTCTCTATTCATGATGGAGTCTTCTTCTCTTGATCCTTTGAAGTTTATTCTTCTCCTTGTGACTAACCATAAAGATATTGAATATACACTAACTTCTTTCTTCTATTCTTCTTAAGATTGCTGAATTAATATTTATATTTCTGTTGTGATCAGACTATACTACTTTTTACTTCACTACTTCATTTAGACATTTATACTTAGAGGCTATTTCTTCTCATGGAATCACTGTGATTAAACAAAAAAGAAATCTTATAAAAGATTTGAGAAATATTAATTGTGCAGGAACCATTCGGAATTTATAATGCATGTCTGAAGTAGTCTTGGCAAAGAGTCTACATACCATGTATAAACAAAAAGAACTGTTTCAGAATAAGGTAACCAAGAGTGCACAACACCAAAACAGTGAAAATCCAGTTTTAATAGAGTTAAGTGAACTACAAGAATCACACTTCCATGACCATCTAGATGAATTATTTTCTTCCCAGCCTAGTTGTGACAGTTTCTTCATTATAACTCTTAAAAGTTTCTTAAACTTTCATTCTTTCTTAGGTTCCCCTACCTCAATATCTTCCTGAAATCTCCCTAAATTTTCAGCACACCCCAGAGAATTTCTACAACAGAGAATTTACAATGCGAAATTTCGGAGGCAAGGCAAAAAGGGGAGTAGAGCAGTTCTCATCAATACTAGTCAACATGGACATCTGATCCAGCTATAGTTGCACAGCTGTGTGATCCTACAAATCTTTCTTTGCTCAGGCTGGATGTGTCTCTGCACACTTCAACATGAACATTGCCAAATTCTGAAACATTCTGAAAAAATAGTTATGCAGGGGAGCATAAGATACCAGACTTCCATAGGAAATATAAGACAATAGTACATGTTTTGTTTGCTTTCATATTTAATTACAAATGTAATTTGTTTTGTGTGAAATGGTTTCAGAAGTGATGTTTCACTGGAGTAACACTCATGTACTGAAGCAAAATTCAAGGTCTTTCAAGTTTGTTTTGAAATACATGGGGTAAAAGGGTCACGCGTACATACTGCAGGTGTTATTGCTTTGACTGCTAAATGTTATGTGGTTACTTTTGTACTAGGGATGGGATTGCGACCTCCAACTCATTTTGCAATAGACTATTGAATAGCCATCAGCTGAAGCAAATTTCAGTCAGTAGCAACCAAAAATGTAATTGAACTCAATGACCTGGAGGTCATTGGCTCTGTATCTCATTACCACTTTCCTAAACCTTCTAGTCTCAGAGTATTTCCTTCAGTCTTTTGAAAAGAGACATCTATTGTGCAGATATAACTGCCATCGAGTATCTTAGTCATTTAGCTTTAGATTGTTGAGTTTCATTATTGTTTATTCCTTTGTCTCAAGCTGAATCATTTTCAATGAATCAGATAAAGCACTATCATTATGATATCATTTATGAAGGCTACATGATTGTAGCTTTTCTCACTAAATCATTGAAATAGTGCGTTTTTTCTTGTTAACTATTACTTTATTTTCAGATGTGGCTATTATATTATTCTGTTTATTTCTCAAGGAAACAGTTTTTAAGTAGAGATCCTTTGAATTTCTCTATTAGTATCTGAAATATTGATTAGTTTTAACCATAAAATAAAACTTTTGAGGGACACTTTACATAAGCATTTTTGCTGTTCATACAATTTTTCCAATAACTTTCTGCTTTTAAAAATATAATGGGAGAGATTTCTTTTTCATTTTCTTTATTTTGCCTGAACAAAAACATAAGGTTTGCTATAAAAGTTAGATTTTTGGTCCATCTTATATAACATGCCAGTAACCATCAGTTAGAAATTATTTAGACACAAATAAACTAAAGTATCAAAGACATGGGAAATTGTTTCCCTCCAAATAATCAGTTTACATCCTGAATAGTGAAAGACAATAATCTAAATCATTACTACTATGAATCAAAATATTTTATCTTACTCTTTTATATATCAGGGATGTTTTCTGAAGTGAACTCTGGCATCTGTGTGTCAAAGACATTATCTAGTGAATAAAAATCCTACTCAGAAAAATATTTAGGGTAACTGCTTCTGTCTGCCCTTCAGTAAAAAGGAACAACAAAGAAAAGAAGGGATAAAAGAAGAAAGGAAGGAAGATAGGAGGAAGGAAGAAGAGAGAAAGAGAGAGAAAGAGAGAGAAAGACAGAGAAAAGAAGGAAGAAAAGGAAGAAGGGAGGGAGGGAGGGAGGGAGGGAGGGAGGAAGGAAGGAAGGAAGGAAGGAAGGAAGGAAGGAAGGAAGGAAGGAAGGAAGGAAGGAAGGAAGGAAGGAAGGAAGGAAGGAAGGAAGGAAGGAAGGAAGGAAGGGCAAGCTTGACTTCTCATGTGTTTTTAACTTCCAGAAGACTTAAAAACCTCTAAAACAGAAATATATTGTTTAAAAGATTGCAGTCAGTGGGAAGGTCACATTGAGCAAGCCATTTGACAGCTGGAAAGTACTCCTACCAATGAATATCGTCACCATAGACTCTTTTGAGCCAGGGGTAATGTAAACACAATTTGTATGTTTCACATGTCTTTCCTTTTTTCCCTTTGTAAAAATTAAGAAAAAATAAAACAAAAGAAATAACAAAAACAACAACAAAACACAGCCTTTTTAATTTTTTTTCCAGAAAAAGACAAAAAGGTAAACTCATTTTCATTTATAGTCAATTGACATTATCTTAGAATTCTCTTTTACACATTTGTTAGGAAAGTATGTAAGTAAAACCTCTCCCTTAAAAGTGAAACAATGAGTTTGTTGTTGTTGTTGTTGTTGTTGTTTTGTTTTGTTTTGTTTTCTCCCATACTGCATGGAATTTTTATAACATTAACATAATAATGACTCTTAAAAGGATTTCATCAACTTGAAATCTTTAAAAATGTATAAACTAATGGAGATGTAAGTTTTAATAGTTAGACTGACCACATTTATAGTTTGCAAACAGAAATATTTTTTTTTCCAATATTTGTTTAAGTTACTAAATATGACTATACTGGTCTCCCTTCAGCTTTTTTTCTTCCCTCTGTAAACAGTAAAGCCTTCATTCAGAAGATGAGTCATACAATAAAAAATAAAAAATAATATTTTATTTTTTCTACAAAGCGAAGTCATGCAAGAACATATAATATGCTATCTGCAGAGTTAGATGAAGTTGTGAAAGAGTTTTAGTCCTTCTAAGCTGCAGCAAATATAGAATTATCTGAAATATACATGTATGTAATGATGAAGAACAGACCTACTGAAATAACTGTACCTTTGTTTGCAATTCTAGAAGAGACATCAGGAATTTAATGAGCCTTTACTATAAACTGCCCTCTCATGCCGGAAAGTGGGCCCTTGCGAACAAATTTGAGATTTGAGGGTAGCAGAGCATAGGGAAACTTGTAGACATCATCTGCACTGTAGCTACTTTGCTGATTGTTTGAAAAGTTCAGTCTCAGCCAGAGCTGTTAATCTGGAATGTTCTTCAAGCATTACATTCACTTTATTTATTTATTTATTAACTTTTTTTTTTTTTTCTTAAGCTACTTATATTAGCCCTTAGGTTTATAAGAGGGCTCAACTGTTTTTGAAGTTGCAATAAAAATAGCAGGCACCACTAAATGGAAAACGAAAAAGGAAAATATATCCTTCCCAAAAGAAGAATTTCTTATAACAGGCACATAATGAAATAAACATTACAGGAATTTCAACTCAAGTGGCTTTAATTTGCCATAAGCTTTAAACATTAAGGCTTGTTAGCAGGTATGGTTGTGGGGAAAGGAGTGAAGGGCCACCATCTATAATATATTTGAAGAATAAAAGCAGTTTCAGATCCATATGCATGGGAAGCTCTGTTATTATATTTTTCCCTTCTCATTACCATTATTTATATATTTGATATTTAAGTATCACAATTATACAAAATTGAAACTGAATGCAAAATATTTGTTACAGAAAGCTCAATTTCTGTAAGATTTAATTTGTACATTAATTTGTCCCTGTTTTTACTTGATACCTTCTATGTCCCCATCTTTACATATTACCTTACCCCTTCTTCCTGGAAGGAAGACAGATAAGCCTTCCAATTCTTTTCAGTTCTTTGAGGATCTGATTCCCCTTGATTTATACCAGGCAACCTCTAAGTACCATGTTGCAGCTACTATCATGGAGGTCAAGGAGTACTTGACTGGACTCTTGCTGGAGCTCAAAAAAAGAGTAATGATTTGCCTGAAGGGTCACTATAGAACTGTAGAGGAATGTATGAAAAGCTTGAATAAATCCTCTGCTTGTGATGAAGAAGTGTTGTTTTTGTCAGGATTGATTTGTCAGTGTTTTTGTTGTTGTTGTTGTTGTTGAAAATATATTATCTGAATTCAGAGAAAATACAGGAACATTCACCATATTTTAAAATATAAAATAACTTGCACATAGGAACATTTGCAAGGAGTACGGGGAGGTAAGTGGATTATGTCTGTGGCAATGCTGAGGGTAGAGGTAATAACAGGGATCTGATAAAAGGGGAGAGAGTCTAATCTTAAAGGGAGATTTGGGCATTCAGGTAAGAAATAGAAAGAGGGTATTAAGAGGACAGAAAGAGAAAAGAGAATGGCAAACAGTCAAGTATGTACAGGTAGTATCACTTTCTAGCTGTAACTCCCTTTCTATTCTCAATTATTTGGGAGGAGCAGTTGAGGGAGTGTGCACTATATCTTTAGACATCCCTAGTCTTTCATGGTGTGAGCCAAGCCCTCTTGCTCTTCTAAGTAATTTGAATGCTCTCTTTATTAGCTGGTGTGAATGCATCTGCTTGGTCTTGTCTGTAATGTATGCAGACAAGTAGTGTATGTTTCTTGACATGGTCTTTTGAATGTCTTGTACTCATGAACACACTAAGATCCCAGTATCCATAAAATATTTTTTGATCAGGTTTCTGTTACATCCCAACATATACATATCAGAAAACAGGGAGTCACTGCTCCTATATGTAAATGGAACATGCAACTGTTTTAGAAACTGGTGTAGCTGAAGGACAGAAGCATATAATAGATTTTGAAAGTTATCATGCACTGTCAGTAGACAAATCAAGAAGAAAATCTGATGAAAGGACCGGAAAACCCTTTCAGAGTTTTCATTTTCACAGAACCATACTATCACAAAATGGTAAAGATTGGATGGGAGGTCACCTGGTCCAACCTCCCTACTCAAGCAGGGGCACCTAGAGCTGATTGCTCAGGACCATGTCTTTTGAACGTTTCCAGATAGAAGACTCCACAACCCCTCTGGGCAACCTGTGCCAGTGCTCTATTCCCAGCAAAGTAAAGAAATGCTTCCTGAAGTTCAAGAGGAACCTGTGTTCCATTTTGTGCTCATTGCCTTGTGTCCTGCCACTGGACACCAGTGAACAGAGCCTGGCTCCATCCTTATTGCACCCTTCTTTCAGGTATTTATATATATTGTTATCATCCCCCTTCCCAGCTTTTTCTTCTCTAGGCTGAATAGATCCATTCCTCTCAGTCTTCCCTCAGAAGAAAGACAGTCCAGCCTTTTAATTTTGTCTGTATTCTTCTGGTGTTATTTATCGGAGAGAAGTGACTCTCTTAAAATGTATTTATTTTGAAAGACCTACTCCTCACGTGATGTACACAGACATATATATTGGGATTATCTTTGAATTTGATGTGATTGAATGTAATGTAAAAAATTCATAAGACATTTTGAAAACCACTTGACCTAAAGGTTCCTAAGACACTACTCTCATCTTCCTTCTAGAACTTCTTAATGTTGTTGAATTCTGTAAAGGGTTATTTTGTTTGATCTTGAACTTTTGTAATGTGCACACAATTTTGGCATCAAATACATATCAAAATACATATATTCTTTGCAGTATTTTGGTAGGTCTTACACTGTGTTTTGTACATTTGTCTGTTGTGCATAGCAGGAGTTATTTATATATAACAGCAATACTTGTGATAATAGTCACCAATAAAACTTTTCAGGAATCATTAATTTATCTGTTTCAAGTATAAAGTCAATTAACTGCTCTAATAGAAATCTAACATTTCAGATTTTCTGCTCTGACACAGTAGTTGTTACTACTCCTAATGCAATTATGTTACATCATTAAAGTAGTCATCTGGGGAATAAGGCTACACAAAACATTTGAATTCTGTTTCTTAAGGGTTTAATGGGTGTTCACCTATTTCCACTGCATTGGGTTTACATGGAAAGTTTTTGGTAGTTGGAGGGTTGCAGTGTGGCATCTGTGAGGAGAGGCTAGGGCTGCCTTTGCTGGACACAGACGGTTCCAAACATCTCTTCTGGCCCCACCAGAGAGCACAGCTTAGCTCTGCAGCCAAGATTGTGACACCTCTGGGAAGATGTGTTTAAGAAAGGAAAAAATGCCACACAGGCAGAGGAAGGGGGAACAAATTATGAAAAACAGTAGAGGGAACATCAAGGTCAGATAAGGAGGAGGAGGAGGTGCTCAAGGCACCTGAACAGTGATTCCCCTGCAGAACAGTGAAGCAGGTACTCCTTGCAACCAGTGGAAAGGACAACACCAGAGCAGATATCCACACCACAGCCCATGGAGAGGACTCATGTTTTCCTGAAGTTTTATTCTGTGGGGAGAGCTTATGCTGTAGCGTGTTTTCCTGGAAGGACTGCAGCCTGTGGGGAAAGCCCGTGCTTGAGGAAGGGAAAAATGTAAAATGGAATATTTCCGGTTCTTAATTAGTAATGAAGGAGATATTAAAGAGAGAACTAAACACAAACTTCCTTGTGAAATGTATGAAAATTGTGCTTCAAGCAAGGCAAGACCATGCTGAAGTGGTTTTTTTTGTTTGCTTGTTTTTTTTTAATGTGGACAAAGATACAACTATCTACTAAGATTAAAAAAATATATATTTTCCAGGGTATGGATACCTGAAAGGTCATTCTACCAGTGATTGCCATCTGCTCAGCTGTCATTTCAGTCCATTCATGGATTACCAAGTATCATGTTCCTGTTCTCAGCCATTTCCTTTCTTTGTGACCCATACACACAAGCCTAAATTTATTTGCTCCATTCTTCTCTGTTTGTGTAGACAGATGGTCTAGACGATGCTAGAAATTTTTTTCTCTCTAGAGCTTTCTTCTCGGTAGTTCTCCATTTACTCACTATTGTTCTGTCTTCCCAATTATATACCCATAACTCTTAGCAAGAGTTCCATACCCTCCCTGCCAAAACAAAGAAAAACAAAACAAAACAAAAAAAAAAAAACACACATACGTGCAAAAAATCTTTATTTTAATCTGTTAATGACACAATATTTTTTATTGCTACCTCTGTCTTATGCATATATGAAGGTATTTAATACCTTAATATTACAGTCCCCTCTGTCTGGGGTATCTACTTGCTTTATTTTAAGGTCAGACCTGTAGAGTAGAGCTAGGACTATACAAGGGACTAGTATATTTTTTAGCAATTAAGAAAGACAGAATAATTTTAAGAAATAACATTTGAGTAAAGATGCTCTGCTGCTTTTACACTTGTCATCTTAAATAAATCAGCTGCTTTACTGTAAAGTTCACTCCAGACTTGTAGCAAGTGCTTGTAGACTCCATAGCTGTCAGCCAGTATTTATGTTAAAATCACCTGAGAACACCTCTAACTTATTCACTTTTAATAACTCCCTTCCTGAACTTGCAGCACACTTTAGGATATTTCAGTATGTTTGTCTACCGGTTTCTTGGGTTTGGTCTTTTAGCTATTAGCAGTTGGATTCTCAGATACACTATTTTTCATTTCACAGTAATGTTGGTGGGAACTGAAGATATTCCACACTTCCAAATAGTAAGTTAAAAAAACTTCATAAATGTTGACATTACATATAAAGTACTCATACTATTTCACGTTAGTCAGTCAAAATTTTAGCTGCATAGGATTCAGATAACATCATCAGGTTTGAACTGTTCTTGATATCCATAAATTATAAGCTACATTTTCAATTTCTTCTTCTCGGTGATCTACAGCTTATAAAAAAGAAATTATTTTCCAGACTGATTAACTGAAGACAATATATTTCACTTAGCTGACTTTTTTTTTTTTTTTTTTTTTTTTTTGCCATTGCCTGCCATAAGTTGGCATTGTTTTATTTAGCTGTGTGTGTTTCTTTCATTCTTTCAGTCTAACAGTCAAAGCTGCTTTGGTTTTCTGGTACTGCAATACACAATTGATATCTGAGAAAAGGAAAATATTGTTGTAAGGGTTATTATTCCTTTTAAGCATAGGAAAAATGTTTTAGGATGTTTTCATGTTGGTTTTTCCATAAAAAGTAAAAAATTTTTCAAAGCAAACTTTTTACATGCACTGTTCACAAATTGTCCTTAACATTCGGAAGACAACTCTATAACCTTTGATCTTACCCTTTATTGTGATGATATAGTGTATCATAATTTTATTGGCATTATTTTATTGGATTCTAGGATGCCATTATGCTTCCTTGTTGGCTGTTTCATTGGATCAAGCCACATTGCTTTTGGTGGATTTTTGCAGTTTAATTAGTATGCTGCTGTGCTGTTTTTAGTGGCATGCTGCTATGGTACCTTTAATTGAAATCCTTCTCTTATGACTATAATAATTATATCACCCTGATGCCTTTAATCTGGCACCATTATATGGCATGTGGCAGTGCTGCATTAACTTCTTGATGTTAATCATTTGGATTAGCACCAAGGGATAACATAGAAGTAAGAAACACACTGGCTCCCCACTTGGAGTATTTCATCATTTCTAAGTCCTCTGTAAGGCCTGTGGCATACTCAGAGATACCAGAATAGGCATCCTTATGCTACCTACAGCTGCTCTTTTAAAAATCCTGGGATATACGCATCTTCACTTGGTCTTTTCCCAAATGTTGTGGGAACAAACAAATGATTTATTAATTGCAATTAAGTTCACTTCTCATTTTTGTTCCAGTCTCTAGCAACTAGATGGAAATTGTTCTGGGTCAAATCTTTCTGTTATTTCACAAAAATAACAAATAATATGTACAGAAGATTGTACAAATCTTTGTCACGATGCTCTTAAATAGTCTTCTATTTATTTTAAAGTGCTAACTGAATGTTATCTGGGGCATTCCAAAAACAAACAAAAATATGCCTTTATGGATCCAGTGGCTGGAGACAGGGATTAATGCCATCTGATACAGTGAAAATATATGCACTATTTCAGATTAATGAAGTGTATATTTGATAATGTCCATTCTACTTATTCTACTTCTTCCCAGATCTATTTAATGCTGAGGATTGCAAAGGGTAGAGTCTCTAGGATATATTGGAATGAATGAAATTCAGTTGGTTAAAAGCACGTCTTGATAAAGCTGATGGTGGTATTACTTGGTTGGTGGATACAGCAGTGCTGATATCTTTTCCTTTGACCAAGAGATGTCTGTTCTATTTTTGTTACAAGCTGCGAAAGATACAGTGCCTTGAATCTCCAGTTTAAGCTTAATGGCCACAGTGCCAGAGTTCAGGAACTCAGGAAGAGTTCAGGAACTCTTCCTTCTGGCAAGCACACTGTAACTATCTATTTCAGATTTGAAGTTCCATGTTGTAGTATCAATATCTTTCTTATCTACAGGATGGATTGCTTCAACATGCTTATGATGAATGTTGAATGATGAATATTTTAATTGGAATCTGATGTGGTGATCTGCTCAGTAGATGATTCTGATTTGCTACAAAACCTTTTTGCACTTCTGGTGATTTTCACTAGGTTTCTATTGGTTTCTGTGTAGATCTTGGGGCTTTCAAAGTGCCTGAACTAAAATCTCTCTGTCTATGAAGTAAGTTCTTGTACCACCACTTGCCTTTGCGACAGTGTTACATACCCCTGGAATAATTCCCCACTTTTCTGGACTGAGTTCTGGAGTAGTACATATTGATCCACATTTTACACATCAATCCTGTCTCTGAGCGGAGATGCATTTTGGGATTTCTGTGCAAAAGTAGTTGTGATTTCACTATACATTTTATTACAAGATTAGTATGTACCATCCATGAGGTAATCTGAGTATGTTTTTCAAGAGTGGAAAAATATCAAAACTCTTGAAATTTGCTGGTTGTATGGTTTCATACTTACATTTCATTAATCCTATATCTTTTTGTTTTAAAACACTAAAGAATAGGTCAAGTTGCTTTGGAAGTCTTCTGTGGGCAAGTTGCTTTTTAAATGTAACATAATAAATGCATGATTCTCTACCTTCACACACACACACACACACACACACACATCATTTTTTGATCAGCTAGGTGTTAAAGGCACACAAATTTCATGCATAGAGATTTATAATATCATGCTAATTGGTAAAGACCTGTAAACAGTGGGACAGATCCATAGTTGTTTGGGAAGTAATTTCATGAGAAAAATAATGCATTTTTGGCTCCATGCATTGGGTCCTGCAATGTTAGGTTATGTCAGGTTACATCATAAAGAAACTCATCTACACATCTGTAAAGGAACACAGAGAAGCAATGGTGGGTTGGGAGAGCCCAAAGCTAGGGACAAAAAGCTATAGCAGCCTCAACGCTATTCAACTACCAGATTTAGCAACCCTTAACTGTTCCCATTTTCCCTTCACTCCCTCAAATATACGACCAATTCAGCCTAGTTAAGCAGTGATTGTTTTCCTCTTGTGAGACTTAGTTGGAATGATTTATTATCTTCCACCAAGGGTAGACATCATGGATAGCAACAACTGATGGAGCTAAGGCTAAAATTTCTTCCATCCTTCCAGTCTTCCCTCATTTATCAAAGAATCACAGAATGTCTGAGACTGGAAGGGATCTCTGGAGGTTACCTGTTGTCCTCCCTCCCCCCCTTCCCTCTGTCCCCTCAAGTACAGCCACCCTCTAGCAGGTTGTCCAGGACAAACAGGGAGTAGACTTTTCACCCATCCCTTGACTTACAGCCATTATATAACCAGAGTTCTAAAGATATCTTTTTAAATTGCTATTAGGTGGAAAGCTTAAAAGAAAAAGAAAAAAAAAAAAAAAAAAACAGTTGGAAAACTTACAAGAAAAATGTATTTCAGAATATGATTTTATTATGCCAGCTAAATGCAATCAAGGTAAAAGTCCTGTACAATTTTATAGAAACCCTTCATTTTAGTTTAACACATTATCTCAGCAATACTGCTTATTCTTACAAAGTATATAGAGTAGTTTTATGTTCCTTCTATCCTAAAATGTTTTGCAAACAAGCTTTCAGTCAAGATTTTGGGACCTCTTACAGTTATTGTTAAAAAAAGTTAAGGAGTGACAAAACTGAATTCAAGCAAATCTAAACCTGAGGCTTACACAACAAAACAAATTATGTGAAGGTGTGTCCTGTTTATGCTTTTTTTATATATATAATTATTTTTAGTTGCTTTCATGCACTTGGGCTACAAATCTGTTAATAAGACAGTCTGGCTCGTTTAGTTCTAAGGTAGATCTGGTCAATGTTGCTGGTAATGCAAACAGTTCATCCTTACAATTGAATCTACTTATAGGGAACTCAGATCAATTGAAAAATCTATTAATCTACACTTGACTTTAATAAAAGCTACAATGACTCATTTATTTTAAAGAGGAAAGAGAAAGGGCCCATTTCTACTGCCTCATAAGAACAGACATTGACTTTTTTTTTTTCTTTCTTTTTTTAATATGGAGGTTCTCATCTTTTCAGTTGGCTAAATGACAGCAGGTGAGGCTGAAACACCTGAAGGTTCACTGTCAGGATTTACTAAAAGGAGGGCTTACTTTCACTGTGTAATATATTTTGAGATGGACTCCATAAAAGGATCAAAGATATCTTCAGTGCAGCACAATTTAATATAATTTACAAGAAGTAACTACGCAGATACATGTACACACACAATACATTCAATACATTATTTCTATTTCAGTGAATAAATATAGTTATATACATGTGGTATGTGGATGTACTTCTGGCTATATGAAAATCTATATAAACACAATTTTGTAATAGGGGTTTACATATAAATGTTTTATATTTCATTGTGTGTGTATGTACGTATCTCTACACATGTATACATAATATGGCCTGTGTATTTGCTCTACAGATGATGGTAAGGCAACATTTCAAACATTTGCTTAAGTGCTAAAAAGAGGAAATGATTTACAATCACACTCCAAGCTGCTGCCAGAAAAACCTTTCTACATCACATATTTCAATCTGTTTTATGCATGTTCCTGCATACACATCTCACACACACCATATCACTACCAGAAAACCACTGCTCTTTGAAACTATGATTTCTTCTTCAGAATGTATTCATGACTGAAATATTCATTTTTATGTATTGTTATCAGATGCATTCCAGAAAGCTGTGGAGTAACTACAAAAGCTTAGCATCTGAATGCTACTTGTGTAGATTTCTTTAAATATAACCTATTGACCTGCTAGAAAAAAAATATATATATATAACTGTGATCAGGAAGAAATTTTGTTGTCTGCTGGTCACTTTAAAGATAACAGTATACGCTTTAAAAACATTTAGCCTATTACCAGTTTGTATCTGTTGGCTTGTCAGATACAAACAGATTTGGAATCTGCTACAGAAAATAGGTCATCAGTAGTTCTGATTTTTAGTATTATGACTAATCTAAATTCACAACAGGTAAGTACCTATTTTGAGGTCCTATTTAATTTGAAAAGATTCTGTTTATTCTCTTTCAGGACAATTGCAGCAGAAATCTAGTTGTTCTTCCAACTGCCTGTTGTCATAAAATTCCAGCTATGTAAGCTAAGCAAAAGTAGCTGAGAGCTGTTAGATGTGTTTACCCAGAGCTTTTGAAAGATCAAAGAGGAAAAAGGGAAAAAGGGAAAAACAAAACAAAACAAAACAAAACAAAAAAAATAGAAAATAAAATAGAATAAAATAAAATACAACATTATTTCTACCTTGTGAAGTTTTCTCTAGAAACTCTACTAGCATGCATATACAATTTAAAGCACTTAGCCTTAGGAGGGCCCACCTCCTGCTATAAATGAAGAACTCAACACTAGGTCTTATGTAAAATAGAGGCATGCACCTCCTCTTCCTGTGTTTTGTCTTGTCAATGGACTTGGGAATCTATGGTCTCCATTCAAATGCACTTTTCTTAAAATGTTACCACCTGTAGGCTACTGTTACATTATTTCTTTGAAAAATCAAAAAACAGGAGGGTAGTTCTGTTCAATTTAGCTTTACTGGGGATATGTGGTTTTACAGCCAAGAAAGAGAGCAAGAGAGTTATTCCCCCCCTCCCTGTACACCCAGACCCAGTACACCCCCCTCCCACATGCCCTTGAGATGCTATTATGGCCACGGGCATCATGATATCTGATTTTAAAAGGTGCTCTTCACAAGAGCACAAAATGTCCCTACCAGAATAACATGTTTTATGCTTAGGGTGTCATGAGAGAAACAGTGCCCTTAAAGGTTCTTTCTGTTAGTGCATACATTTATCCTCTGAGCTCTGCAGGAGAGGGTAAGGTGTCTCAAAGTCCTGCTCTAGGTACAACTTTTCTCTCAGTGTTTAGGGCAGAGACAGAGATGGTTCAGATTCCTCAACTATACAATCTTTTACAGAGTAGAAGAAGTTGAATGCAGATATAAAATTGCAATGCCTCTTGTATTAAGGATATATTATAATCAAGTATTTTGGTGCAACTGATATATGCTTAGCATTTTATAACACATTTTTAAAGGCAAGGACTGGATGAAATATAGCAATATACCTGTGAGCTTGTGATGACTTGATTAGAAAAAATAGATCTAACATAAAATCATTTGCCTTTTTTTTTTTTTTTTTTTTTTTGTTGTGAGCTATTTCTGAGTAGAAAAAGAGCAACGTGTTATGTAAAATGGATTCTGGATTAGCAAATGAAAGTCTGTAGAGAAGACGAGTGCAAAACCTGCTTCTCATTGATCTTATTGAAAGAAAAAAAAAAAAAAACCACAGTATGTATTATTGTATTTTTTAAAATGCAATATATATATATTGAAATTTATGAATTTATTTAAATTCTATATTACTTCAGTAGTATAACATCTACTTTCTCTGTAAAACTACTGTTTGCTTCTTAGGTACAGTTACTTCTTGATCATGGAAGGAATCTGCCCACTCTTTTAGTCTTTTTAAATATATCAGTGAAAATCACAGTACAAGAATGCATAAAAGAAATGCAAAAAAAGATGAATTTCAGAATTCAGGATTTTTTAAAGATCTTAATTTGGTTCTGCCACTTTACTGTAAGTGGAAAATTTTGTATACACATTCTTTAGAACCATGTTTACGACTCTCTATATTATAGCTTTTGAATATCTAAACCGCAATAAAATCTAATAGGTTATTGGTTTTAGTTGTGAAAGAAATGGTAAAAAAATAAAAATAAAATCATTATACATATTTTTTGGAAAAGTAAATTGTATTTTGGGGAAATCCAGAAAGCACTTGTCAAATGAAATTTGGCTGGACTCATCTGTGAAATAGCCAAGGCGACTAGCACATATAGTAGATGGGATGCAGTGTTTTGAACCAACGCAGATTTATTCCTTGTTGCAGTCTCTGTGCCTCAAAGCATGCCGGCCTACTTGGAACAGCATGGGACAGGTAACTCCTTTAATATTTTTCCTAGCATTTGGCAGCCATCTTGCCATTACTGCTGCCCTCTGTTTTCAATCCACAAGCAGAAGTATTGCCAGCATGTTTCTAGGATGCAGTTTCCAATAGCAAATCCAGTTTAAGAATCAGAAGGAATTTTCTCCTCTGTTGCAACCACAACAATGCTCAGAATTAAGGAGCATTTTACTTTTTCTGAAGAATTTAATTGTTTCATTAGGTTTTAACAAAAAACAGTACCTTTATGTGAAATAAATAAATAAATAAATAAATAAACTTATGAAATGTTTTGTTCAAGAAATAACAATGATGGAAAGAGCAGTTTCTAGGTATAAATGTGAATCATAACATGGATATAAAAATATCTGAGCTCTACTGCCAGTGCTGTGAGGTAGCAAGACATTAAATTTAAAACTTTAAGCTGGAATTAATCCTTCAAGAGTATGTTAGTTTAAACACAAATTTGAACTGGCAATGCAACTTTTCCATTTTAGCAGATTTCTGTTGAAACACCAAGAAATCTCAAAAAAAGGAGTTTAGGCAGATCTGGACTCTTCCATACCCTTCACTAAGACTGAAGAACCTATTAGTTTGGTGAAATAAAGCACCTCTTGTATGTTAAAGAATTCCTGCTAGAATCTTGCAACAAATGTTCCTCCTTAGTATCAGTATCAGTATCATGCCATAGGAAGAAAGAAATGTTTGCTGGTAAATTATGGGGAGGAAACATAAAAATTGAAGAAGCAGTGAATAAAGGTAAAGACATATTGGAGTGCTTTGAAACATTTTGCAAGCTTAGGAAAACAAGGTAACCATCAGAAGTCCTTTCATGACTCCTCATAACCTGTGGCTTGAGAGGAATAGAAAATGTGTTGAAGAGAACCAATTTTCCTGAAATTCTGTACATCCTTCATTGAGCCTAGTAAAAAGATGTGCTCTGAGGTGAGAAGCAGTCTCCCACTGCTTTAATTAAAATCAATACATTTGCAAGTATGCTTTGAAACACACCCATCTTTAGGTATATCTTTCACTTCAATGTTTTAATCTACGTTGTTCTATATATCACTTGTTTTAACCAAGCATCTTTAGTTTATTAGTCTGACTTTTTTTTTCATTGATTCTTTCATTTACTTTTGCATTATATTGCATTTCATTTACCAAATAATTTTATTGATGATATTACATTGAGCACAATAATTTGTCCTTCACATTCAGGACTCTCTGCTTCTATTTTCTATTTTTATTCTTATATCTTAATCGTATTTGTTTATTTATTTGAGCACTAAAAGCTCTTACTATTGCTCTGGTAGGTTTGTTGTTGATGTTACAATTACATTGCTTGATAAAATTCCATTTAACCATATCAGGCATGGAACAGATCTTTAATCTTTGATTAAAAGGACACTGTGTCTTTGAACCTAGAATACTTAAAGTTCAGTAAAATTATTGGAAAATAGAGTCAGACAGAAGATTTAGCCTTGAGTTATGATGCAAGCTTTTGTCATTTTCCTGTCATTTCTTTTATGCTTCCATACTATTTTTTGGGGGGTGGGGTGGGGGAGAGGAGAGTTCAGTCTCTTATTGCCCTGTCATAAGTTCATACAACAAAAAAATCACCAGCTGACTGCTTGTGTAAGAGAAATTGTGAAATGCCATATGCTAAATGCTGTTAGTAGCACAAAGTGAAAAGATAGGAAAAATATATATATTTATTCTCTGTAATCTTCTTTGGGTATTAAAACTCTATGTGTTACTTTTAAAAACTGTGGGCACTACTTTTTACTTTTTCATAAATTGTGACATAAATTGAATCTGTCTGTCTTTAAGAGGGGGAAAATAAATACAAAAATAAATAAATAAATAAATAAATAAATAAATACATACATAATAAAGCTCCTCCTTCCTGAAAATCATTGGACCATTTCTGAGTTGTGGCTTTGAAGAGACATTTGATTTAGGAGTCTGATTCAGAAATGTTGGCTATAAATACTAGAGAATGTCATAGAATATATGGGTAACGCATTATTACATTTAATAATAATAAGGTTAATCTTTAAAGACTAATGGTCAAAAATCCACATCTTCAATTCTGATTACTTTTATTATAATACGTAATAATTATTTCATAAAATGAATCAATTCTCATATTCTTCTCATTCCATCTTGCATGTAAATTTTTTGGCTCTGCAAAAGGTTTATGGTCAAAGACACCAAGAATATGCAAGAAAATGCCCAATTCTAAAACAATTTATTTCTTTTAAGAACTGTTTTTTCACAGGAGTTCAAACACTTCTGTAAATTCAGGCCTGCTCCATTACCTGACTCAAAAAGGTTGAACATTTCCTTCATTATTCCTTTGTCTATACAACCAGGGACCAAGTCCACCATAGCTGCTATAATAAACCTATGATAGAACTATGATAGTAGCTCATGTTCATCCAGTTACTCACTTCCTAATTTTTAGTGTCATAATTTTCCAAACATTGCATCCTATCCTATGCATCTATATTTTTTGTTGTTGCCAGATGACTGTACATTTTTGTGCTTTAAAATGTATGAAGAGTTTGAATGTTTGAATGAGATAAGTTTCACTAGTAATCTATATATTTCAGTAAAATTAATGTGCCCTCATCCTTAAAAGTTCACAATTCTTATATGACCTGCAAGATTTGCCAGCAAAAATTTAGTATGTTGCCAGATTATCAATAAAGATGCTGAATAGCTGTAGGTAAAAAATGCCTCTCAGAAAACAGGTTCCTGAGAAATTTGATGTTGAATATTTATTAAGAGTTATTTTACCAGCTTTAATAGCATGGCTTATTTAGAATGAAAACCTCAGCTGTGTTAAGTATGGTTATAACTTTTAAATATACCAAAGCCATACAGTGTTTATGTGTCATCTACCTCAAAAATAAATAAATAAATATAATTGAATCAAAAATAGAAATTCTTGCTTGATATAGAATCACAGAATCGTCTAGGTTGGAAAAGACCTCCAAGATCACCCAGTCCAACCTCTGACCTAACACTAACCAGTCCTCCACTAAACCATATCACTAAGCTCTACAAGTTTATATAGTTTAGTTATATAGTTTATATTATATATATAAATATACATATAATAATATAACATATTATATATTATATTATATATATAACAGTTTATATATAATAATATGTAGTTTATATATTATAAATTTATATTTACATGTATATATATTTACATATAGTGTATATATATATTATATATGTTATATACAGTATATATTATATACAGTATATATGTATTAATATACATATATACATAATAAATAATATAAAATATATAATAAATAATATATATAATATATAATATTATATACATTATATAATATACATATATATGATATAAGTACTATATTATATATATAATATATATACACACACTACAATATATACTAATATATATATACTATAATATATATAGTTCATATTATATATATAATATAGTTTAATAATATAGTTTCAGTTGTTATTCTGGTCACTTTCTTCTTTTCATTGAACTTTAAGTATCAACTGTCTATCAGTTAGGATTAGTATTCTGTGTACTTCATGTTTAAAAACAGGACTTCCATTCATAAATTGCGTAGGAGACAATGGATATTTGTCAAACAATATGAAATTTAGCATAGGCAATAGTCTTAATCTCACATGTGCCTCTTAGTGTTTGAATGAAATCAGTGTTGATGTGTGAACCAGGGTAAGGGTGTACATGAATTCATGGTGAATTTTGTAATTGATGTCATAACTGTCTGCTTTGTGGTTTTGTGCATGTGTATGTAGCTCAGAGAAAGTTCACAGGGAATTCTGAAATAAGTATCAGTCCACTGGGAGGAAAACAGAGACAAAAGATGTCCTGCCTTTTTTTTTTTTCTCTTTTTTTTTTCTCTTTTTTTTTCCTTTTTTTTTTCCTCTTTTTTTTTTTTTTTTTTCAGTAGATGAAGATGCATATGGGAGAAAGCAAGACATGAGACATGCATGGAATGAGGCAACACTTTCTGTTTTTTCTCTTCAGTGCACAAAAATTGCACTGAACAAAAAATCCTAATGTCTACCATTAACAACATTTTTTTGGAATGTCTATGTTTTTCAATTTGTCTTTTAAACACTTCCAGTGTTTTTACTTCCTCTTACCCTGAGTGTTAAGTGAAATATAGACCAAAAAGAGAACCACTTGGAGTCAGGAAACGACAAAGTTAAGGTTACAAATGCAGCATGAGCTCTGCCTCCCTGTGTGTACGTGCTTTGATAAATTCTTTTGTTATTTGATCATGTAAGTTTTGGACTTTTGTCTCCCTTCAATTTCAGGCCAAATCTAAATCATGCAAATTGATAGCGTAAGAGTTAGGTATGCATTGGGCACACTGGACAGACAATAAGGCAGGTTGTGAACAGCCTGAATAACATAGGTGAATTGTCTTGTGACAGAGGCCATGGATTAAGACGAAGCAGTCTGGGTTCTGCACCTATTTTTTCTTTATTTGAAACATTATGACAGATCTCAGTGTCTCTCTATGTTCTGCCATTGTAAATATTCATTCAAGTACTTTATTGAAGCATTCTGAGAATAGATTCATTATTCCTTATGAAACACTTTGATATTACAGTGATGACATAGATAGAAGACTATGAAGAAAAATAAAAGCTTATTTGCTTCAGGGCTTGGAGGCTATGTAGTAAATACAATGTGGAACCACGTGTTGAACACAAGGATAAAAAGAAATATCCAGGTGTTGCTTAATACTTTGTGCCCTATATTAACCAGAGGCCCAGGGGAGAGGAGGGAAGGAAGGGAGTAAAAGTTAGTCTGGTTTTTTCCTACAAGAATTCTGATAGAAACTTGAGGATGATGTACACAGAGCACAAGACAGAGTTAAAGTTAGTGATATTATTAATAGCTCTTCAGTTATAGTTGCTATGAAATAATTGATTTGTTCCTGTATATAAGCATAAATGTTTGAAGATAGTTTTGCATTTATTATGAACATTTTTCATTAGTGAGTAAATATTTTCAAACATCACAAATCCTTACAAAGGCTTTATGATGTTTTAAGCTATTTTCTCCCTTTTTGATAGTAGCTGAAATAAAGAAAATGGCTTACAGATTTAGCTGTGTATATAGTTTGAAAGTAACAACTGAAAAATGATGTTCATAATCTGAATTGCAATGAAACCAATTATCTGTACCATGGTGTTTCACTAGGGAATACTCTGAAAGGTTTAGTATTTCTTAAAAGAAATTAAAAACAGCTGTAAAAATACCATAAAACAAAAATAGCAGCTGCAAAAGAGATTAACATTCCTAAATTTCATTTGAACCTGATATGTTATTTTTCCAACAGCAACATACATATATACTGATTTTTTTTTTTAATCTATTCTTTATGAAATTGTATCCTTTTAAGAAAAAGATTATTTATTTTTTTAAAACACTCTTTAATATTACCCATGAATTTCACAAACATTTTTCCTCTCTGCACAGGAATTTTGTATTACATTTTCTTCTGTAATTATTATCAAGAATAAACTAGAGTTGTAGAATATTGATTTAAATATTACTGACTAAGAAATAAAGATATGCCTAATAAGCAGTTTATAGCAATCCTTACACTTTTGTTACTTACAGCTTTCAAACTGAGCTCCATGATCCCTGTTCCTGTTTTAAAATTTTATGTAGCGTCTGTTTTCCAATTAAGTGGCCAGTCATAGATGAAACCTTTCCTAATCTTTTTCATATATATAATAATACCAAATGTAATTTATAAAGCAGAAATGGAGGTGGTGACAGTATAAAACAGTTTATTTTGCAGTCTTGGTCAAAACATATGGCAGCAACTTTTCTAGACTTCTGCCAGATGGCAGCCCTTAATCAATTTTGTCTGTTGTGCCGTATGTTAATTCTCTGTGAAAAGTGTTTCTTCAAACTCAATCAAAAAATAATGACTTTCATTCTCTTACCAAGCAGCCAATTCTAAAGTTAACATATAGATAGGTCTGTTTAAGTTTCAAAAGTTTTTGAAAACCACAAGATATTTACACAACAGGTTAAATTGATTCTAATGGCCTTGAGAGCTGTTATTGTTATTCATCAGCATGCGTATCATTTCAGTTGAATCTGAATAAACTTACCTTTCTGATGATATTCTTTTCTCATTTCTGTTTTTCTTGTGATTTTCTTTTAAACTAATGACAGTGTTTTATTTTGCACATTAGAGTAATTTTGATCACCAAAGACCCTGAGTAAAATCTCAAATGATCATCACTAAACTCATTACTCTGAACACATTAAGTTAGAAGACTATACCATCTATCTCTACATCTCAGTAAAGATAGTTTATATAGTAGCTGCTATAAACTTTAACTACTGATCTACCAAATATATTTCTGTTTCTTACATCTCCCATACTAAAATATTATATTTTATGTATGTATCCGTTCTACATTTAATAAATGCTGCATTAAGGCCAGTCTCCAAAGTTATTTTAAAGGCAATTTTTGTTTTGATAAACATGAAATTTCCTCTCTACCCAATAAATAATGAAGTATGAATTTCTGATAAAAGTACTTCCTGGGTGGATGAAAATAGTAGACACAAAATCATTAGATTCTACTAAGATTCTAACAGTTATAGTTTCTATATATTTTCATGAATATGTTAATAATGCAGATGGCTTAATAACTATTATTTTTTAAAGTCTGTAGTCTAATAGGAAATATAATAAATCTTTATACATTTTGGTCTACTTTTACGGCCACTGTTCCTTTGTTATATGTATTACTAGTGACACAGGCTTAGATTTTGAACTAAAATAAGATGTGTGCATAACAGAAATCAAATGAAAGAAACTAGTCCCTTGAGAAATATGCAATCCTTTTGTAGAACCTACTTTTAATGTAGACCAGTACTTAACATATTCACAACTTATAACATATTAAATGGGTGTATGTTGAAACAAAATATCAACCAGATCTATTCTCCTTAGCATGTTTATTTTATGACTGCTTTCTTTTGAAATAGAACAGGGGTATGGTAATGTGTGCGTGGACTAAATAGGTTGTGTTTTCTTGAGCAATAATCCCACACAAGTACAAGGCAGAAACACTGTGTTTTTCCAATATAATCCAGCAAGGGCAAATGACAACCTTACCTGATGGCTGATATCTTTTTATCATACAGCTGTGACATATTTTATGCATCACAAAGAATGATCAAACATATCTCCGGAGTCTTTCGGTCATGGAATGTGGCCCTCATGCCCTATGTATGCCTTTGCATTAAGCTACAATACACCTAAACCATAATTAGGTATCTGTTTCTGGTTCGTGATTATTTTGGAATCAGAAAGTACTTAGAAACACTGTAAAAATTTGGGTTTGTGTTAGTTTTAATAACTTGTATTGCTTAGTATGTGGCAATGATTGTGAGGAAAGTATTTAAGATAAATGGTGCAGGTACTTAGTAATGAAAATATTACTGTAGATAATTAAGTAATTTCAAAAGGACCATATGCTTATACTTTGAAAAACAAAATGGAATGCAACTTACCAAAAGATGATTGCCAGGGGATTTAAGCATATACTGCTTAATGTTTTGAACGTTCCCACTTACAGTATTATGTTAATATTTTTGACTCAGGAAAAAAAAATAAAATAAAAAAAAATAAACTATCGCTGACCATGATGAACATGCCTAACTTAGTGGTTAAACTTCTTAGTTAACTTAGTAGTTAATCATGCACTGAGTTCTTCACTATCTTAACAATGCTTAAGGCAAGGTCCAAAACAAGATTTAACATTAATTCCAGTTTGTTTTGAAGAATGAGAACTATACTCTTTGCTAGTTGTCCAGATCTTCAGTCCCCACACATAGGATTTCAGTGTAATTTGAAAAATCTAAGGTATGCGGTACCAGAGATTGTAAAAGTGAAACAAGCTTTGTTTCTGTGGAGGGAGAATGGGAGGCCAAGAGAGCATACACTAAGGCATCGTAATGATGATGGATATTTATATTTAGCAACTGATTCAAGCCCTTGATGGTGGGCGAACTGTAACACCCCATGGATTGTTTTACAAGGAATAAAAAGTCTGCTACTCAGATTAACTTTATTTCAAAGTAAACTTGTCTGATATAACATGGATCCAATCATGCTTGAAACGGGGCACACAACAATCTCAAGGTCTTTGTGCACCAGTTCTGAGGGAATATAGCCTGTGACTTTCAGCTGTAGCCATCAGCTGGAACTAGACTAGGTGATAATCATCATCAGGGCCACTTTTCCCTGCAGATTTTAAACTTACTCGTGTGCTTAAGCACCTTTCATACCTTTCAAGAAGGTATGAAACACAGGGTGGTAGTGGCTTCTTTGGCATCAGGAAGTTTGTATCTCATGTTCTCAGGAGCTGTAGCAATTCTGATGAAGCTGTTCCTCCTTCAATGCAAAGGAATGAAGAAATCAGCTTGGTATGTCCTATACCAGGAAGCTTGGTATGTCCTATACCAGACAGACACTGTCAATAATCTTATGTAAGGACATGTGCGTTGTGGTTTTACCATCACAATGACATTTGGCCCCAGCAGAGAACTCAGGAGAAACCATCATTTTTTTTTCTTCCATCAGAGCTGTAAGTCTACTTTTCCATTCTGAGATTTTCAATGCTAGGACTCAAGTTCTTTTGACTGCATCTTGTTGATGTACTTTGAACACTACAACAGATCTGCCATGGAGGCCAGTGTTGCTGAAAGAATGGAAATTAATTAAACTTGACATGACACAAGACTACTCTATTAGAAATACGGATATGTGCTTCTATATTACTGTGGAAAGTGTCATAACAAAATAAAATAAAATAAAATAAAATAAAATAAAATAAAATAAAATAAAATAAAATAAAATAAAATAAAATAAAATAAAATAAAATAAAATAAAATAAAATAAAATAAAATAAAATAAAATAAAATAAAATAAAATAAAGTAAAAATTGATACTAGATACAAACTGTCACCAAGTAGTGACTTCTTGGGTGGCAGAGCTTTCCTAACAGAAGTTCACTGATATTTCTAACAAAGAAAATAGATAAGATTCAGTCATGGATCCCTGTCAATCTAGAGGGTTTTTGTTTGTTTATTAGCAGTGCATGCTTTACATAGTCTTCAAAAGGAGGCAAACGTTACACTGTCATATCTGAATCTCTTGTATCTTACAGTTCCTATATAATGCCTTTTTCTGATCTTCTGCTTAAGATGAAACAATACTTGTTGCTCCAACACGGTGGAAATAAGTATCCTTTTCTTATAATAATAATTTTTACACCCCACACCTCACTCAGTTGCCAGTCAGACAACATGGGATTTGAAAATTTCTGTTTCTTCAGATTAAAGGGTTCTTCTGTTCATCCTCACATATCTTGTTTTGGACTCCATTCTCCAGACAAAAACTTCTTTCTTTCAGTGGCAGCACTTGGAAAATGTTTTCTATGTTCATGTTTTCTATGAACTTTGTTTTATGTAAGACATCTAAAAGAAAGAAAATAAGTTTTGACTAATATGATTAAGAAAATGAAACCAGTTTAAAGGGAAAATAGAAAATCAACAGTGAATGATTAAAAGAGTATGAGAGAAATTATGTTTTCTAATTCAGTGTGTTTGCTAATCATGTTTTAACGTATTGTTTGATGATAATAAGTTTTGTGTTGCAGTAGCGAAGTACAGTATTTACCAAACTGGCTGCAAGGTATAACTTTTTATGTATAAAGGAAGGAACTAAACACCCTTTTACTGAGTGGAAATTTAGAATTAAATTTTTGAGATCCACTTTTCTACCTTTCATAATCTAAAATGTAAGAGGAGAACTAGGGAACATCCCCCTCTGCTTAACAGGAAGGGATGCAGACAAATTCCAAGAAGAAAACAGGCAGTAACCCAATGAAGAAAAAAATACTCTTACACCATTGTCAGGGTTAGATCCAAACCACTGAGATGTTAATAGGAAGACTGTTATTGACTTCTCTTGAGTTTTCTTGTTTCTTTGTAGAATGTGAGGGGGAGAAGAGAGAGGAGAGTTAAGATAGATTGGGGCAGAGACCATGGGTCAAAACACTTCAGAGCTAGTGAAGGAAGAACACTGAAAGTCTGTCCTTCCTTCACTACACCAACCTTAGCTTACTTAGTAGAATTGAATTAATTTCTGAAACACAAGAGGAAAGCTTACTAGCTACCTGACATCCGAGAAAATATTTACAGTACATATTCTGGACATCTTCTGGATGACAAAGTATAAAAGATAAAAGAGAGAGTGGGAAGAGTAGGAGAGATCCATATCTTGGAATGCAAGCACGTATACAGATTCTGGAAAATTCACTAAAGCACTAAGCATTTAACACAAAATCAACTTTTCCTCTCAGAGAGTTATTAATGTATCAGGCTGGAGGTTTAACTTCTAAGATGACAAAGTGCTATCCACTTTTCAAGTGGCTATACATGATGTCTTTTTAGAACAACACAACATTTTTACATAGTCATTTTTTTAATTAAGTCAGACTTTTTGCCTTTATTTTTCTTTTATTCTTTTCATTTTTTTCTATTCTATTTTACTTTCTGCTTGGGGAACATTGATGATTACAACCAATGCTTACAATAGGTGTACTTACAGAATTCAATGAAGGTAGTCTAATTTTAGAAACACACTATATACAGCACACTAGCCTGAGGAAGAAGACCTTATCCCTGCCTAATGATAGACTAAAGCAGTGTATTTAAATAAATGTAAAGCACTCAAAAATTACAATAGCCAAAAATATAATTATTATTATTTATTTATTTATTTATGAGAACTGGTAGCTGAGTAATTGTTCTTGCATTCAGCAAGGAAAAATTCTTTTAAAAGCTAGTAAAGGTGGGGAGTTTCAAAGTAGACACCTGTTTTCATTTATTTCCAAACTGTTGCTCTACATCTATGAAACCTAAAACAAATTTTATAGTACACACAAAATGTATATATATATATGTTCTGCTAACTTTTAAAAATTGAATTTAGTGGGTTTGTTTTTTTGCTTGTTTGTTTTGTATTTAGTATCATATTCACTTAAGTTTATCAAGGTCCCATAGACCTGAAAGCATTTCTAAGGCATCACAGTTCTGACTCACCATTTATTTATGCACATTTCAGTAACAGTTGACTAATTGTTTGCAAATCATATGGTGATCATGTGGCATGGCTGATTATCCAATACAGACTGGTAATGGAATATCAAATAACTGCTCTTTTAAGAAAACAGGTTTATAGTGGTATATCAAGCCAATGTTTTAAATCTATTTTGCTTTAAATATATACCTGCAATACTATGTTAATTAATGGAGAATCCTAGAGTTCAGTTAATTTAGCAATCTCATACATAGAGGGGTTGTGGTTTTTTTTTGTTTTGTTGTTGTTTTTACACAGAAAATATTATTTCTATGAAATAATATAATATGAAAATATTCACAGAAATATTATTTCTATGTTTTACTAGTCCATATTTCAGTTGGGAAAAATTCTCACAGAAACTGAGCAATCAGCCTCTCTGGATATGGCATAGTAATGTACTAGCCTGTGCGTATGAGGTCTTATTATGGAGATGTCAGTTTTAGTTTGAAACATAAACATATTTTTATTTATACATTAGTGCTTATAGTGATCAATGACCATGTGTGCAGTATATTAGAATTTGGTTTTGATCAGTAGAAAGCAATTATTCATAAAACTCAAAACATAAGGCAAAGTTGTGAAAGAAAGGAGAAGAATTATGTCTTTCTTACAGGGAAGGTAATTTTAATATAGACGAGATTGGTCCAAATCCTGCAGTTTGGATTGATAGATTATCTAGCAGAACTATCATTTCAATAATCTCAATGACAGTGCAGCAGTGGATACTTGGTACAATATTATAAATTAAATTTACTGCAAATGTCATTGCAGAGAATATGGAAAGAGATCAGTCATTTGTATTTGTAGAACTTGATAGGGAAAAATTTAAGATTCTTTGACAAAATATAACAAAAATGATCTACAGTATATGGCTATGCTGCCAGTGGTCTAAAAGACTACTTTCATTGTTACTTTCCTCATTAGGATATTTGAATTATATCAATGTTTATTTGATGAGAGAGGAATGATGTTCTCTTAAAACAGAGATATAGCCTTCACAAAAATTGTTTCCAGGATTTAAGAATGCCCAACGTCCATGTTTCAGAAACACTTTGCCAGATAGTAGGAGCTGCTTCTATTTACAATCTACTTGTGAAATTGGATGAGCTAAACTGTGTACTGGTAAATTAGTGTCCACATATTGTCACATACTGGTGTGACAATGATGTTGACAACATGGATGGAATACAGGAGATTTTCTGTTTAGATTTTTGCAGCCCTGTTTCATTGCTTTCTTTGCTATTATTTCATCATATATAATGCAAATTTACAAAAGATCTTAATTTTCAGACACCTGGAAATCAGTTATAACAGGTTGGAGCTATTTTTTTCCAAAGTTCATAAACTGAGAAGTTCCTTATCTAAGACAAGTTACTGGGACTTTCTTTGAAAACAAAATTGGAGCATTAGTACTAAAGTGCAGTCAATAAAAAGTAAGATCATTGTTTTGTTTTGTTATTTGCTGAAATTAAGCAAATGCAAGTAAAAATGAACTACATTACAATTTAACCCTCAATATGCCAGATCTTTAGGTTCAGGGCAGCACAAGAAGTAGAAAAGTCCTTGATTCTGTGTAAGCACTGCTCTGCAACAACTAAAACATCACCACTATTCAGTCAAACATCACCAGTGCTATCACTGCTATTTTCATTAAAACTCCAAAACATAGCATCATGCAAGCCTCTATAAAGAAAATTATCGATCACAGCCAAGACCATGGCAACATACTTGAAACACTAAGCAAGCTAGAAAATGCAAGAGATACAATTAGCATTAATAATGTTAATGTTAATACTAAATATTTAATTTATAAATGAAATGAAATACCGAATTCATTTAATCAATATCCAATGTAAAATGTAGTCCTACAGAAAGGATATCAGAGAGAATCTCAAGGGACCCTGGAGACCTGAGTTCTATTTTCAGCCTGCTACTGGCATACTTTCAGACTATTGACAAAAGATTTTACAGAATTGTGCATAAGCTTCTCTACCTAAATAATAATGACTTCCTTGAAGTGCTTTGTAAGTATCTGATTCTGTGCAGATGGATACTGCTGTAAACATGGTTATTACTTGTAACACAAGTAATTTATTAAATTATGAAATGATATGTAACATTTAAGTCACTATGAGATTGATTACAGTGACCTGCTTAATTTTTATAGTGTAGTACCTTCATCATAAACACTTGTATAACTCAAAAAATATCCTCCCATGTATTTTAAGACAAAGAAATACAAAAAAAATTCCCCATTCAACCACTACGACACTGACTTTTGTCCTGCACTGTTTCATCAGATCAAAAGCAAATTTTTCCCAAGTATTATATTCTACAAATTTGATAACACCAGTGTAACAATGGTGCTTACTAATGGGATGATATTTGGTGCTGTCTTCCCCTTTTTCTAATACTAATAAACCTTTCTAGTGGACAAGAAGGTAATAAGACTTCCCTTGTCACCAAAGGGTATACAGTCTAGTTTAATTTGTTCTTAAAATTGAAACTAACATATCAAGATGGGGGAGAAAGTCTATTAGGATCATAAGGATGTGTAGGACGACAATTCAAGACACCTTGCAAAGACTGCTGTTTGAGCCAAAGGTTATATTTACCGTTGAGAAAATACAGACAATTTATGTTACTTTTTTTCCACATTTCTTTGGAAGCATTCCTCAGTACAAATAGTTTTGCAAATATGTAAAAGGATTATTTTAACTTGTAACACGGTAAATATTTATAGAACAGCAATATGTATGAATATATGTATGAAAAATCAAACTTACTAGCTTTTTGTGAATCTACAGCCAAGTAAAATATAAAAAGGTAGACATTTCTGAATGTCACAAGGATTAACATTTTTTTTTGAAACTGTTGTGATTTTAAGACTTATGAGGGTATGTAACTGAATAGTTATGTCATACTCTTGTTTTCCTAAACAGACAAAGAAAAATTTAAAGACATAACAAAAAAATACAGCTCCTCAGCATGCACAAAGTGAATCTAGACTACTGACATAAAAGGAGACGTTTAGAAACATTTCTATATTTAACCATATGCTTCAGTACAATTGTTTACATTTTTTGTTCTTAGTAAGGCAAAAAGTTGCTATGTCAATTATGGCAAGAATTTTTTTTTGTAAAAAAAATTTTGAACACGTTTCAAGCCATGATTTATTGCAAAGAGTTATTTCCAGCTGAGACAAAGTTATTGGAACTCCTACTGGCTCAGCTGGAGGGAGGGAACTTTCTTGGAAGACATCATACAGTAACTAAGTGCAGATTCTAAGTGTCCCACTTTTAGTTACAACTGCAGTAATATGCAGAACGTATGTGCATATTAAATCAAATCACAAGTGGAGATATGGCTAATGAGTTAAATTTCCTGTGGTATCCAATCTCCATATGGCAGGTACAATATTTATCACACCATATGATTGAAACCAAGGACAAGAGTACATTCTGTAAACATGATTATGGCACCTTTTCATTGATTCAAGGAGTGGCATTCAGAAACTGTTTCAAGCTTGTGCCAAGATAGAATATCTGGGAGGAAGTCTCTAAAGTATTAACAGAAGTTTCCCCAGTGGGAATGTTTTTCCTAAGGAGGCCTCAGTATCAAAATCCAGAATGACTTAGTGCTAAAACATTTCACATGATTCCACAACGGTGAATACGCTATTTTTTCCTAGAGATTTTATTGTTGGATTAATATTTCTCTGTTCTACATGCTATTGTCAATGACACTTCTATTTTCCTACATCTGCCATTGAAAATGTTTGGCTGATAGATCTGAAGAGTTTTTGACATGTATGTTAGTATGTAAGCTAACTGTATTCCTCTGGTTTGTCACCTTTTTGAAAATATTTCCATGCCTGGCCTAATGACAAGCTATCAGAGTCACTGTAAGAGCTGTTATGCCTTTATTGCATATAAGATTCAGAAAGTGTTAACCCCAAAACTATGCAGTCATATAAGTAACCAATATACTAGTTGTTAAAATCTTTTTGTTTTTATTGTTGTTGTTGTTTAAGAAATGATATAATATACAAAGAAACATTAATCTCTTTTACTAAATAACCAGTAGACAGCCAGATATAAGAACATACAATGGTTGTGGTGGAATAGATTAAAGGTCATCTAACATAGTGGCCTATCTCAAGCCAACAGTGGATGCTTGAGAAAAAGCATTTGATGATAATTTTTCAAAATACTTCCTGAGCCATGAGCAATGTGTGGCTCTGGGACTGTTTGAGCAAGAGATGCTGTGATTCTTTTTTTTTGTAGTTTTGACTATTTCTCTATAGGCTTTTTGTTTGTCACCATGTTTGTTTTTGACATATGTTCATTGTAAGCAAAAAGTAGTTCAAGCAAAGTACATAAAGGGCCCTTAAACTGGAACACTTTCATGGATTTATATGGAGTCCTGTATCCTGCTTGATTTCTAGTTGTTATTATGCTGTTATTATTATAAAGGCATGGATCTAGCACAGCTTCCCTGTCATATCCATCATCCCATTGCAGATATCTCACAAATCTTAGACAGACAGCACTGCATATGTTTGTTTATGCAACTGAATCAAGTCCCTAGTTTTTAGGGGACACGTTTTACCTACAACATGAAGCTAGATGCTAGTGTCTAGGTTCAAATTAAAGTCAGTGGTTTCTCTAATAAATACAGTCAGACAGTGTTGAAAGATTAGTTATGCTTATCCTGACATAGGCATCTACTGATCAGTTAGCTGTTCTGTTCTCTAGCTCTTTGAATAAATGACTAGATCTCCATTGACCATACCAGGAATTTTGGTTCCTGAACCCTACAGAGGCACTTAAGTGTGGACATCTGAAACTCCCACTTTTGATGGAGGGACATTCTGTTGGATCAGAATCTCAGAAGTCCCTGGTGCCATTAATACCAAAGGTTTCCAAAACATTTCAATGGAGCTTTCACATAAGATATAGTACTTGCCAAAGGTTATGCCCTTCTGCAATCAACTGAATCTTCTCCTTATTGTTATAAACTACTGAGGTTAAGAAAATGTTGGGGATTTCTCAGATTAATTGAAAATAACTCTGACCTACTGCCTTTATATTCTCTAGACTAATTGCAAGACAATCTGATCTCTTATCTTTTTTTCCCCAGAATACTGTTACTGACATGATTATAGTTAAGTATATAACATAATATTACCTAAATACTGATGAAGAGCTGCTTTAGTAGTGTTCAACTCATAGTTAAATACCTGCAAAAATACTATGCAGTGTATTATAATTACAGAACATTTCTTTCATGTTAAAATGTCTTTTAAATGCTGAAACTAAACATATATTTTCCAAAAAGTTTGGAAAATACTTTTTTTTCATTTGGAAAATGGTTAAGATCTTTCTACAGAGATCATTATAAAGCCGTAAGATTACAATGAGAAAAAAAAAAAAAAAAAAAAAAAAAAGCTTAATGTAGGGAATCTTAAAAATGTCAATTAGCCATTTAGCTTTTCAATGAAACCAGATTATTTTCACTGGGAATAATCTTAATATAGCTTACACCTAAAAATTATTTATTGTTAAGTTCATGAAATAATATAATACTTATTATAACATAAAGTAATATCTGTTACCAAAAAAAATTAAAAAAAAAATTAAAAAACAAGCAAAATTAAAAAGACTACTCATTAACAAATAAATAAATAAATAAATAAATAAAATTTCCTTTCATTACTTGCCTAAATGTCCTTCTCAAAGGTCTAACATGAAAACATTGAGTAGGGACTTCAAAAAAAATATCTGTATTTTTTATCCCTTGTGTACAAAATAGCAAAACATTATTCTTGCTGAAAAAAAGAATAAAAATAAATAAAATAAGCAAATAAATAAAAAATACAAATAAAATTTTGAAATTAAAATGCCTGTAAAAGCACTTTTGAAATTGTGTACACATACAAAGCCTATTAAGTAACAGTTTTCACTTTACCTAAACTGTTCAGTTTATCTTTAGGTAAAAATTTGGCAACAGAAATGTTTTAGTTGTTGATTGGTGATAATTTAAAATTATTCTTATCTTAGATCTTTGTCACAAAAAATAAGTCTGGAAAAGAAGTTAGTATTTTCCATGGGAGAAATTACTGGTATTGTCAATGATTACAGTGAGGTGTCATTTTTGTTTTTGATTTTGGTTTGATTTTGGTTTTGCTCTGTTGGATTGTGTTTTGTTGTTGTTGTTGTTTTCTTTTTGTCATCAAAACCAAAAACCCATGGTGATCTAGACTGAAGTACAAGTTATAAAAAAATAAAAATAAAAAAATTACCCCACATTTCTGAATAAGGTTTTCTGATTATTGACCAGATATTACCAATACAGATTAAGGATATTAAGGGTTTGATCCACAAGGTCACAATCCTGCCTGTTGTAAATTTCTAGAGGGGAGGGTAGAAAGGTACTATGCCATGCTATAAAGGTACTTCAGAACCAATGAACTTGGAGATTCCTCTCTGACAGGCACTGCTGCACCCATTTTCTGTCCAAATAATCTCTCCAGTGAGGTTTTCTGCCTTCCAGGGGCCCACATTCACCATATTACAAAGACATTACATAGCCTGGTGGGTTCCAAAGACCACTTCCTACTTTTGCATGTAGTTTTGGACAAGAGTCCAAAATATCAAAAGGGACTTTATGTCCCTCAGAAAGATGTTAAAGTAATCATGAGCATTGATAACGTTCTTTTCTGTCCTCCCAATCAGTGAATGGGACCCAAGAACAAGGAGTTGAATGGATCAAGTGAATGACTGGCTGCAAGGCTGGTGCCAGGCTCAAGGTTTTGCGTTCTGTGATCTTGGACAGACTTTTGAGAGACCAGGCATGCTGACACCGAAATGGGAGAACCTGACCAGGTGGGGCAAGAGTTTTCTGGGCAGTAAGCTGGCTTGGCTTATCAGGAGACATTTAAACTAGATGTGATGTGGGAAGGGTATGTACCTCTGAGAGAAGGAAACAAACCTGAAAACACTGTAACTTTAAGAAACAATAGGGAAATATACTTGTGAACTCCTAAAGCAATTAGGAATGGTTCTTCTGGCAAAGCGATATGTCTTATAGCCCCACTGAAGTGCCTCTACACCAATGCACACAGCATGGGAAACAAACAGGAGGGGTTGGGAAACATGGTGCAATTAGACAAATATGACCTGATTGCTATCACAGAAACATGGTGGGATGGATCATACGACTGGAACACTGGAATAGAGGGCTACAAGCTCTTCAAAAACAGGCAGGGAAGGAGAGGAGGGGCTGTTGCCCTCTACATTAGGGAAAGGATTGATTGTGAAGAGTTGCCTCTGAGAAACAGCCACGGACAGCTTGAGAGCTTGTGAGTGAGAGTTAAGGACCATATCAATAAAGCACACCTTGCAGTCGGGGTCTACTACAGGCTGCCTGATTAAGGGAGCCTGTTGATGAGGTCTTCCTGCTTCACTTACAAGAATTGTCATGATCACACTCTCTCATCCTGATGGGGGACTTCAATCACCCAGATGTCTGCTGGAAAAGCTACACGGCAGTTGTAAACAATCCAGGAGATTCCTAGAGTGTGTTGAGGATAACTTCCTGATATAGATATTGGAGAAACCAACCAGAGGAGAAGTGCTGCTGGACCTGGTGCCAGAAGAATATTATTTAAATTGAAGAAGGAAAAATAAAACTGAGGGAAGAAAGGTATGAGAATAGAGAACTGAAGTCAAAATAGAAGGAAGTAAAAAAAAAAAAAAAAAAAAAAAAAAGGATATAAAATGTAGCAGAAGAGATATCAAACTGAAAAAAAAAAAAAAAAAAACACACACACACTACTCTATAGAGCTTTTAAAGGAAAAATATAGAAAGTTAATCTAAAAAAAACAAACAGAGGTGTTTAAAAAATCTCAAGAAACTATAAATCAAAGTGTGAGAATAGTATTTTAGGTAGGAAATAGGCAAAGGTGTAGGGGTGGGTTTGCTTTTTTTTCATGTCTGCATTGAAAGTTTGCACTATTTTTTTTTTCAATCAGATTTAATCCACTAGGCTTGACTTTAAGTTTTGAAAGGGCACCAAAATGCAACATTTGTCACTTTCTGCATGCTGTGATGCAAGAATGTATATAAGGAGCTGAAAAATAAATAAATAAATAAAACAAATCATGAGCTTAAGTAGAAAAAATGAAGGGAATGCTCCAACATTTCAGTATATCTTTTTTTAACTCATTTCACTAGTTCTAAGGGTTTTAGAGCAGTTGCCAACTTTTTCTATTATGTATAGCATTAACTAAGCATATGGAGTAAGTTAACAACAAAGCAGTAAATTTCTTTGCTTTTGTTGGTTTAAACCAGACCCTGGTTTGCATTTAATAAAATACATTATCAAAAAGAAGCATGACATCTCCTCATAGAAAAACATTTTATCTACATAAAGGCAAATTAAAGAGCAGGTGGTGGATTTAGGAGAACCTTTGTCAGCTATCATTCTTTAACATTGAAATATATATTCTCGCTATTGGTTAGAGACTATCACATTAAGCAAAATCCAAGACTAAGTGAATAACACCTCCTAAAAGTCCTAATTACTTATCCAGCAAAGGCTTTCATTGCATTGCATCGCAGTTGGGATGAAGCCTGATGAAAGCAATGAAAGGAACACATTTTAAATCTGATTATATACAAATATTTGAAAACTATATATAACCTCAGAACTTTATCCTTATTAGAAATTCTGTGCAACAGCTTCAATTTTTAGCCAGCTGAAGACTATCAGAAAATAAATTCATCCTCACTAAATAAAACCTCCTTGTACTATATTTCAAGTACATTATACAAATGTATCTAAAAATCTGCAGGGTGGGTCCCTAGCAATAGTAAATTATCAATCTGCACCGATTTCAGGAAAATTATGGCAAATTATATACACAGCCAAAGTATCTGGAGTATAAACGGAATGGGTCTTAATATAATCTAGGGGTTTTAAAAAGCTTTCAATAGTTTTTTGATTATAACATGTACATCAGTTTGTATTCAAGATGACTTTTAAACTAATTTCTTACTCTATGGTACGCCAAAATGCAACAAAACAATTAAAGGTATGCAGTTATTTTTAATGTATAGCTCTCAGGAGGCCATTTTTTGAAAGTATATCATTACCTCAAGATACAGAGACACGTCTATTGGGATCTTCAAAAACACCAAGGTGCCTAAATCTCATTGATTTAACTGGAGGCGAAGGACAAGAATAAAGTGCTGAAACAAGACTGATATAATTCCTTTCCAACTCTCTTACATAAATGTAATATTCTGGAGAACCTGGAACTAGCTAGTACTTGAAAGAATTAATGTTTTAGTTAATTTTATTATGTTACTAAGTGTAATGTTGCTTAGCTACAGCAGTGGTAAGTACTTCAGAAAATTCTGCTTTGGGGATCTTCAGCGTTTTCTCTTTTGAAGCAACAAACTTGCAGAGCAGTACAAACCTCGTTGTTTCGTTTCATTGCAGCTATCTCATTTTACTGCCTTTCAACATTTAATATTTTCTGGGATTTGTAGTTAAACTACTAGTACAAACTGCTGTTTTAATTCTGTTTGACTGATTCGTATTTGGTGGGTGGAGGGTATCCTGTGCTAATGTCTCTCTGAGGCACTGTACTGAGCCTGGCTTATCAGAGTGAGAGAGCGGTTGTGGTGTTTAGCTGCCTAGCACGGTAAAACCACCACAGGTACATGACTCAAGAGAGAACAAGTACTGTATATTATAGATGAAGTTGTCTACCCCCATTAGCTAAGTACAAGAGAGTGTTTGAACTACAGACACCAAAGCATAACAAAAAGCATGTCTCATTCCAAGTCAAGCCAAGGAGATGATACTACAGGAGAGCAATCAGGAGTGCCCCTTAAAGCTTCAGCCAGCATCACATGAGCAAATTTGGAGTGAATATAGCAACAAGGCATCTCAAAGAGAGAAATATTTAAACACATGGCATTGAAAACGTTAAGGAACTTGTATTCATGAACTGTAAGATTCGTTTTATATGGGTTTCCTTGCCAAGATTCCTCCGTTGTGAAAGCAGAGATACCCCTCTGGAACAGGTGGCCTAGGGAGGTGTGTAGCTAAGCAAGTTTCTTTACCACTCAGTAATTTATTCTTACTTGCATTGTCAATGCTGATCAATTAAAATAAAATGAAGCATGTGAAAATTAAAGAGAAGTCTGAATTGAAAATTTTACTTTGTTCTTTTAGGGAAACACCAGTTTCACAGAATCACAGAATAGCCGACATTGGAAGGGACCTCTGAAGATCATATAGTCTAAACCCCTGCCAAGCAGGATCACCTAGAACACATTGTGCAGGATGGCTTCCAGTTGGGTTTTGAATATTGCCAGAGAACAAGGCTCAGTAACCTCTCTGGGCAACCTGTTCCAGTGCTCTATCACCCCCACAGTAAAGAAGTGCCTTCTCTTCATGAATTCAGCCAGAACTTCCAGTGCTTCAGTCTGTGTATGTCATCCTGTCACTGGGTACAACTAAAAAGTGACTGGCTCCATCCTCTTGACACCCTCCCCTCAGATATTTATACACATTGATGAGGTCAATACTAATATATGCATTTTACACAGATAAAGTAGCTATCTTTTGTTTATTGTCAGTTTTCTAGCCTGCAAAGTTAAAGTACATGTAAAAAAAAATAAAATAAAAAATAAAAAATTACCCTCTAACCATATATCTAGTATTCAGCTACTCAATGTATTATTCCAATGTTATCTGTTTTTGAAGGGAAACGGTATGTGACAATTAAAGTTGTGTTTTTGCAGTGGAAAATTCCACTAACTTTGCATATTGTAAAATGATTGTGCAGGCATAACAGTGGGAAGTATGTTAAGCAGATAATGGGACAATGGCAGGTTCCACTGTCCCAAAATAAGGATGGTTAAGAATAAGGATGGCTAAGAAAAATAAGACAAACAGTTGCAGAATCAGCAAAAACAAAAAATCATGGGCCCCTCCAGTAGCAAGAGAAGAAGGAAAAACGGAGAAAAAGAGAAATTAAAGGTTGGTCATATAAAACTATACATATTTGGTATAGTAACAAGTATCAAGTAGGTTGTGAACCTGTAATACTCAGCCAATGAGAGAGCAGGGGAGGAATCAAGTGTTGGGCAATAGGGATATAAGGTTATGATACACTTCTCCTATGTTCTCCTACTTGCAGGATGCCCACCACTGCAGTCGTGAATAAAAATGTTACTTGAGATCCTTGCCTGAACCTGTGTTATTGGCTGTGGATTGTTTCTCACAAGGACTAATCTGAATATGTAAAGCAGCGTTCTAATCTAAGATGGTGTAATGTCCATTCTAATTCCTACTTTACCATGTCTTTTATTTTTTGGAACACTAACTCCACTCTCTGGTTGGTATTTTCAAGTCTACAATATTTTTCTTATTTTAAAAATAAAAGACTAACTATAAGACTAAGACCATATCTGGACAAGTGGTTTTTTTGGGGGGTTGTGGGGTAGGAAGCAGAGTGCTAACCTTATAAACGGTGCAAGAATGCTACACCACAGAAAACTTCCCTCTATGATGCCAATGAGAAGTTAGACTAAGGCAAAGATTCTGCGGGTCTCTTAAATCTTGTAAACTGCAAAGGACTTTGTTTAGAAGTTTGCTCAGATGTTTCATCCCAGTGCCTCAGCAGCTTCCGTCTCAATAATCACAGGGAATTGCAAAAAGAAAGCAACTCCATCTTGTGGAACACCAATTAACAGGTTTGTCAGATGATATTTGATCATCCTATTCCAGGCCGTAAGTTTTAAATATATTATTAACACTTTTCAGAAATCACAAGTCCTAGAGCACTGAGGTCTGAGCATTCATTTTCCCTCCTTTTTCCTACTGACAAAAGGAGCTGTAGATAATAAAATATCACTCTCCCTGTAAGTTCCTTCTAAGTCAGAGCTTCTTTATGCACTTTCTCTTATGGAGTCTTTCTTAGGATTTTGTATTATGAAACAAGACTGTAAAAACCCAATCCTCCCTTCCAAAATCCATAGCCAAACACTTGCACAAGCAATAACAGATTCACCTTTTAATTGTTACTTGAGGAAATTTCTTTGCAAGCTGCTGATTCCTGCCTCCTGTCTCCAGTGCAGGTGTGGACAGCTAGCTGGCAGATGATTAGAAACAGATAATGAGGAGCAAGAGAAGTCTTTCTCTCTTAACAACAGGAATTTTAGGACAATAATGGTCTCCTCCCTCAAAAGTTCTCAATGTTCAAAAGCTCTCTATGGCAAAAAAATGGATTTTTATTGAGAACTCAGTGAAATAAGCTACCGCAACAATGGTATCATTCACTAGTGAAAATTCTGTTCGGCTATTCTGCCAAGTATAAAAGAAAAATGGGGCCCAATGACATGTACCCTTGGGTCCTGAAGAAACTAGCTGATGTAGTTGCCAAGCCTCTCTCCATAATATTTGAAAAGCTCTGGCAGTCAGGCAAAGTCCCTAGTGACTGGAAAAAGGGAAACATCACTCCCATTTTTTAAAAAGGTAGAAATGAGTACCCAGGGAACTACAGACCAGTGAGTCTCACCTCACTGAGTGAGCCTGGCAAGATCATGGAAAAGATCTTTCTGGAAGAAATGCCAAGGCACATGCTAGACAAGGAGGTGATCTAAGAGAGTCAGCATGGCTTCACCAAGGGAAAATCATGCCTGACCAATCTAGTGGCCTTGTATGATAGAGTGACTGCATCAGTTGACAAGGGAAGATCAACTACTGTCATCTACCTGGGCTGCAGTAAGGCCTTTGACATGATCCCACAGATCCCACATGACATCCCAATCTCCAAATTAGGGAGATATGGATTTGATGGGTGGACCATTCATTGGATAAGGAGTTAGCTCAAAGGCTGCACTTTCAAGAGAGAGTTGCGATCAATGGCTCTATATCCAGGTGGAGGCCGGTGTGCCTCATGACTCTGTCCTGGTACCATTACAGTTTAATATCTTTATCAATGACATAGGCAATGAGATTGAGCAAGTTTGCAGATTACACTAAGTGTGTGGTTAAACTGAGTGGTGTGGTTAATACAACAGAAGGAAGGCATGAAATCCAAAGGGACCTGGACAAGCCTGAGAAGTGGTGCCCATGTGATCCTAATGATGTTCAACAAGTCTAAAGTGCAAGGTGCTACACCTGAGCAATTTTTAGCTCAGGCAGATAATGATAGGACAAGGGGAATGGTTTTAAACTAAAAGAGGGGAGATTTAAATTAGATGTTAGGAGGAAATTCTTCACTCAGAGGGTGGTGAGGCACTTGAACAGGTTGCCCAGAGAAGTTGTAGATGCCCCATTCCTAGAGGATTGCAAGACCAGGCTGATGGGGTTTGAGCAGCCTGGTCCAGTGGGTGGCATTCTTGTCCATGGAAGGGGAGTCAAATGATATGATCTTTAAGGTCCCTTCTAACCCAAGCCATTCTGTGATATGAGTCTAAGATGAAAAATCTACTCATGAGGCACTAGAGCCAGAGTGGAGACCAAAGAACTTCTGACACCATTGGAGCTACTATTAATGTCCACTGTAGGCCTATGGTATTGTTAAGAATGCCTTCCTGGAGGAAAGTACAGAAAGGACTCAGAAGGACATTAATTTGGTAACTGTACAATGGTCCACTGACAACTACAGGGGAAAAAAAATATATAAAAAAAATAAAAAACGCTCGGGGAATTAGCAGGGTTTTCCCTATCATATGGCCCTACCCCTCTATGGCCAACCAAATGTCGCCACGCATGTGGCCATACTTTTACAGAAGAAAGCCTCCAGCTACCTCCTCTGAAACATGAAGTTCACACTGGTGTCACTAAAGCCATCTATTCACAATAGTTTTCAGAAGTGCTATATTTCATTTGTAATTTTTGGTAAACTACAGGATTTTGTGATTTTCTTGTGAACTTCTGTCAGTATGAGGAATTTGATTTTGTGGGTCTTTTCCACAATTGTTTCTCCAAACTAACTGGCTACCTATTACCTTGATCTGTGTTTTATTTTTCAGGTTCTTTTCAGCTTTTATGATCCCTTTTCAAGACTTTTATAGAAAATCTCTTTGCCGAGTATTAATATCACATAGTTTAATTGTTCTGCTGACTACAGGCAAACATTTTGAAGCCATCCTTTTCTCCTCTTTGCAGTTTATACCCTATTCTAACTCTGCTGTTGCTCCTTACTCTTACTTTCTGTTTTAATTCTAAACCTTATCCTTTCTCATATTCTCATACATTGTTTTTCTCCAGTTTCTCCAACTCCGATTGCCACAGCTCCTTTATTCCTTCCTCAGTCCTGTCCCTTCTTTAGCCCTGTTTTTAAATCCTCACAATTTGGATTCATTCTCTGGATCTTCAGGTATGCCCAGCCTGAGCTGATAAGCTTTGAAGTTAATTAATGCGTGATCCTAACTGTTCCTCTGTGCAAACCCCAGCTCCGGATTAAATGCTTGGCTTTCCAATGTGGTTCAGATTGCAAGTGCCCATGCTGTCAAATTTCAAATCTTTGGGCTGTCTGCACATCAGATGGTGGGACTGTTGATTGCAGCACACTGTATATGCCTGAGTTAGCTTTAATCTAGGTAATTCAGATAACAATAGCAAATGTACGAGTATGGACCTCAACACCTAAAGGTAAAAGCCTACCAGGAATCCCTTTATATTTACTCGAGGGACTGAATCCCATGCTATATCCTCAGGGCAATTATAGCCCAAACTAGCTAGATTAAAGCCAGGGAAGGTAGCTCCTGAAATTATATCTTAGAATTTAGAAATTATATCTTAGAATCACAAAGTAGGCCTAGCCTTAGAGAGAGAATTATATATTGCTATTACATCAAAGTCATTGTCAATAAACATGCATGTTTCATTATGACGGTAAAAAATAAAATAAATAAAATAAAATAAAATAAAATAAAATAAAATAAAATAAAATAAAATAAAATAAAATAAAATAAAATAAACAGACTAATGTATAAAACAGGAAATGTATTCCAAGATGCTAAGCATGTGTGTCTAAAGTCACATAAAACTACATTAGATTATATTGTATTATTTGAGAAATAGTATGTGATCATTGAAATAATGACTATTGTAATGAACTTTTATAAAAAGCAAAATTAAGATTGCTCATGCAGGATTCATTTTGGCATTTCTTCACATGGGTTTTTAACCATGTAACTTCAAGGTTCTCTGAAGGCAATGATGGGGGGAATCATTCTTTCCTTTGCTCTCTTACCTTTCTTTCTTTCTTTTTCTTTCTTTCTTTCTTTCTTTCTTTCTTTCTTTCTTTCTTTCTTTCTTTCTTTCTTTCTTTCTTTCTTTCTTTCTTTCTTTCTTTCTTTTTTCTTTCTTTCTTTCTTTCTTTCTTTCTTTCTTTCTTTCTTTCTTTCTTTCTTTCTTTCTTTTCTTTCCTTCCTTCCTTCCTTCCTTCCTTCCTTCCTTCCTTCCTTCCTTCCTTCCTTCCTTCCTTCCTTCCTTCCTTCCTTCCTTCTTTCCTTCTTTCCTTCTTTCCTTCTTTCCTTCTTTCTTTTCCTTCCTTCCTTCCTTCCTTCCTTGATTTAAAAAGTTTTATAGCTATGTTTATAAAATGAAAGACCAGAAAACTCCACATGCTGCAGGAAGAACAGCTGAAAACACGACAGACACCAGTATGGTCAGATCATGCTCTCCCTTTATTACCCGAATAGCCTGACTTTTATAGCAAACTTAACAGGGGCGGATAGTGTCTCACACAAGATTATTGGTCATAAGCACTCAGACAAACAACTGCAAGAAAACAACCCCACCTGCAAGAAAACAACCCCCTAGCAGTCACGTAGGTCCTGTCCTTGAAGTCAGCTGCTGGCAACAATATTTTTCTAAATTCCTCAATTAGGTGATGTGGGAACACTGTCATGGGAACTTCTCATAGTCGTCCTGGTAGCTTGGTTTGCTCAGCTGCAGCAAGCCATGGGATCTTTGCTGTTTCAAAAATCCCTCAAAATTCACATACAGATTTTTTTTTTTCCATAACTTTCAGGACTTCATACAGAAATCAGGAAGAGTTTTATCCTGCCCCATACAGTAAAATTTGGATTAATGTTGTTTTAGTGTTCATTAACAAAGAAAGTCAGAGAAATATAGGAACAATATTATCTGTTGCATTAACAAAACAAGTTGAATTTTTATACAGTGATGATGGTGTTTGGTATTTTCTACCCACTGCATACAAAAATAAACCTTTCAAACAGAATTAATATTCATTTTAAAAAATAAGACAAAAGCTAACCATGGTTTTGTTGGTAAGATAGTATTTGTTACCCTAGTCATATGCTGACAATGATGGTCATTGACAGATTTTAGTTTCTGCTGTTTTCGGGTTTAATTCCATAATGCTGAATACTTCTACAATGAACCAATGAAACCAAAAGGACACTCAGCAATTTACAAAAGTATTTAGCAATGTTTAGAAGCAAGCTGTTATTGATTAAAAACATTTCCAATAAACCAATTTGTGAAGTCCAGACACTATACAGAGTCTTGTCAACCACTGTTGTATAAAAAGGCCACTTTTCATTTCTCCAGTTTCCCAAAAGGCTTGTCATGGGAGTCATACGTCCCATGCCCCTATTCATAAAAAAAGAAACTCATATATTTGCAGATATATTCCTCTACAGCTTAGTAATAAAATCTGTCAAACGGTTTCTCTGTGTTCACCCACTACTCTCATTATCAGCCAAAGATTATGAAATATTAAGAAAGAGTACTCTCTCACCCTCACTGAATGGAACAAGCTTGTTCCTAACCGTAATCTAACCTTTGAATCTCATATTGACTGGGGAATTTAAAGCACTTTGAACACTTCAAATTTTTACTGAGAGAATGCAGAGATTGACCCTTACTATTACACAACAACTTTAAAGAATTGCTTCCTATCTCACATCTAGAGCCTCCCTCTGCATCTCTACCAAGTTTCTGAGTATCTTCAACCCTAATTAATGTTGGCAAATCTTGGTCAAGCCATCTCATATTTTAACCCCATTTATACAGCAACTTATGAAGAAAAGGATGTGCAAAAATACCAGCATCCTCAGAAAGCAGAAACACAAATATTCACCTCTACTGAGAAGAGACATATCCAGGGATCATTCTCAGCTATTATTCAGGCAAGTTTCTGATGAAATGGGTGACAAAGAACCAATAGTATAAAGGTTCTATGTGTTCACCAAAAATCAGTTTTCCAGTTAGCCTATTAGTTCATTTCTCCTACATTTTTGAACAGCCATTGTATTGCATATGTTACCCACAAACACCCATTCTTAACCTCACAATCTGTCATGGAGACAATCAAGAATGCACAGATATATTTAATCGGTTTGGAAATGTATTAATATCAAATTAACATTTCAATAGTGACAGATGGGCTACCCAAACTTCCTTCCATGGAGAAAAGACAAGCACTATTCTGCATAGTTGAAGGGTTGTTGCACACAGACTATTGGGTGCCTTTGCAACAGTGACATACCAGAGATAAATATTCTATATCATCAGGAGATGAGTACATAGCTCTATTAATATCTAATGGTGGAGATGGGCTTGGCTGTTTTGGTTCTGAGTCTGAATTCAAAGTATATAAGTAATAGCAACAGCAGACATTGATTAGGAACAAAAAGAGGAACGTGATCAGTGTTGCTCTAGAAACATCACTGGGTTATGAATAGTGCAGTACCAAGTGGATTAATTCTCTCAGTCTTCATATGCCCACATTCATGGAGATGAGTAACTTGAATACTTTGTAGGGAAAACAGATGTCAGAGGATCTGGTTGACTGTGTGATTTAACTTTCACAAATGTGTGTTTTTGTTGTTGGAGGTTGGTTGGGATTTTGTTAGGCTTATCTTTGGCAAACAATTAAATTAGACTGTGCATCATACAGCACTTGCTAAAGTGTGTTATGCAGTATTGTACTGCTATAATAGTTCTCTTCTTTACAAAGGGCTATACACACCATTTTGCCAGTCAGCTACAGAATTTCTTAGTGGCTTTGTAGAACCTACAAAATATTTTCTGCACTCACAATTACACGTTCCACACATATTCTACTGAATTGCTTTCTCCTTTGTCTATGTAGCATGCACTGTAGTAACTCATACATACTCTAATGTGTTAAATGTAGTTAGTTCTCTCTGTTGTCCTTGTAGTTCATCTGAAAGAGGGAAGAAAGAATAAAAAAGAAAATACTTCATAATTTAGATTATTTCAAAATGCATAGTAGTTTTTCTATTAAAAAATCTAATTTATTTTTATGGTTGGTCTTCCTTTTTTCCTGTCTACTAATCACAGAACTGGGCAGAAGTAACAGCTCTCTTTGTGACAGGCTGCACATTCAATTCATAGTGGGAAGTTTGATTCTCCACTCTCTCTCAGCTGGGGTGGATGTTTAAGCTTCTTTTGTCTTCTTAAGAAACCTTTTTCCTTTTATTTCATATTTTATTTTATACAGTCTTTTCATTTTAATTTATTGTATATCCATCAGAAATCTGTTTATGAAGACAGCTTTGTAGTTTATACAAAAAAAAAAACAAACAGTTTTGATGACTTAGATAGATAATACCTCTACATTTAACTGTAGGTACCTTGTGTATACATACCAACTTGTGCGAACATATATATAGTGCTGTGCATGTTACAATTGTCTAGGTTTTTATCATAGGCATGGTTTTTTCTCACAAATATCTGTTCACATTTTAGTTTTAAAATGTGAAAATATTCACTGGTAATGCACAAAATATCAAAAGACAAGCTTACTCAAAACATTTTTTCCTCACATCTTCCTTTTTCTTTAACAGATCCATACAGCTGAAATAGGACAATTTCAGAGGATCTGAGATACTTGTTTGTGTATCAGCCAGCAAAGTTCTGTTCAAAATCTAAGCTGATATACAATTATTAGTTATACAATATGATTTTGTAGACTAGTATTTCATACACTTAAAACTTGTTAGGCATTCGCTGAAGTTGTAAATTTGGGCATTAACTTATACCAAACATCTTTTGATTTAAATTTCTAAAATCCCCAGTTCTGCTTTTTCATCCCAGTGTTATGCAAGTTCCTAAAGTTCATTTTTGGTCAAATTCAGACATTTAACATTATCACAAAAACTCTGGCTAGACATCTATGTACACTGGTCACTTAAATTTTCTCCTTAAAAATATGCTTATGTGCCCACAAGCATATCCAGAGACTCCATCATGTTGCCGAGCAAGGTGGTTCAAATCCTGACTTCCAGACTAGGATGCAGAGGATTCACATCCAAATATTCCAGTGTTTAAATCTCTAGTCCTGTAGTTGTACTTGCAACACACTTAATGTAAATTGATAATATATGAGCCATATGCAAAACTCTTCTGTAGTAGTGAGAACAAGGGCTGGATTCTTCCCACCCAGGCAGGGTTGTCATGCAGTTACAGCATTCATGCTGCTTCTTGCTAACACTCTTTCTGACTGTGAATCTTATGTCCTTTACACAGTAGCTGACTTAAACAGAAGATACAAGCAGTGTAGCACAATCCTGACCTTAATTTAATTTGGTATTTAGCATATTCATCTGCAGACCTTAAAGATGCTGTTTGAAGCTGCTCAGACTGAAGAGCAATCAGAAATCATCTCTCCCACATTCTTAGACCAGAGATCTAGAAATATTATTAATATGCAAGAGGAATGCAGAAGTTATTTCCTGGCCTGAATTTAAGAGAAAAACCAAAGTCCATTTGTCTGCAGAGATGAGAGTAAAATTATTACCAAAGTCCATGAAGCCTACCTATAAATATAGCTTATATAAATATCTATCACAGAAAGATGACAAAGGCTGAGAAAAAGAAAACTTAGACACCTTTTTCTTAAACATTTCTTATAATTTAATCACCTCATTTATTGTCAGAGCACTGCTGTCATAAATTTTATGACGTTGAATACTTCCTATGCAGTCTGTAGTGAATTTACCCACCTAACATCCTCATACTTGAGCTTACAACTTTTGGGTACCAAGCCAGTGCCAAAGTGATATTGTAAGTTCTTCCAGTTACATGCAGAGAATATTGGAATACTCTTTTACTGACAGTCAAAACCAACACATATTTCAGCACAGCATGAACAGTTTTTGTTTCAGGAAAATTTATATCAGAAAAAAAAATAAATGTGTACTTCATTTTTCTGTTTGTGTTTCATCATTTACCTCTACCAATGTAATTAACTATTGCAATTGGAAAAATTGTGATTAGTATCAAGAAGCAACTCAAGTTCTCTTGGGTTCACTGTGGAAAAAGTAATGCATATTTTCTCTTTAACTCCCACTGGGCTTTACAGTGATAATGGCTTTGCATGGCAGTGCCTAAAAACTACAAATGCATCAATGCAGGCATTAGTCATTTTGAAAAGGCCAAAACCTTTTCTTAAGAAAATGAAAAGAAAAAAAAAAGGGGGGGGGGGGGGGGGGGGGAAGTGGGACAGAGTAAGAGAAAAGAGAAAGAGACAAGTAGTCAGGCAGACTATGATTTAAAAAGAAGGGCTTCAAGACCAGAGAATATTCTTACAAGACTCAGTGTAAGGATCTGAATTCCTTCTGAAAGCATAAGGTTGTTGCAAACATATTCTCCACAAGGTAACCGCCTGGTTTCACTAGATAGGTGGTGGAAAAGGATGGAGGAAAGAATCTCCATTCTCTATTTCCAAAGCTATTCAAACTATATATATATATATATATATATATATATATATATATATATATTATATATATATATATATATATATATAATATATATATATATACACATATATATATATCCATCCATATATATATATATATTATATATACCAACTATATATATATATAATATATATATATATATATTTTATATATATATATAGTTTGAATATGTATATATATTATATATATATATATATATATAGCTTGAATAGCTTTGGAAAAGATATATATATATAGAGAGAGAGAGAGAGAGAGTATATATAGATAGATAGATCTTTATTTTTTTTTCCAAGCTTTTCCATACTATGGAACAGGTTGGTTTTGAGAGATCATTCCCAAGGCTACCTATTTTGCTATTTTTAAACATACAATTGTTTCATTAAAATTAAGAGAATTAATTGCAAAACTGCTCCAATTTTTTTTTTTAAGTTATTTGTTTTACTTATAACTTTGACACCTATATTGTAAATAGACTCATAGAAAATATGTTTTAAAATATCAAAAATATTTCTTAAAATTTTTATTTTCTGTTTGAACATACAAACCTCCCAATAAATCATAAAAACTTTAAAAAAGCTTTACAGCTACTGTGCAGTTTTTAAACTGTAACATATTCTTAATTAACACATTTAACCTTGCTAACTCTAGAAGGATATACCAGGTCACACTGGGAAGCTGAGAAATTCTGTTCCTCAAGTTACTATATTTCTATATCAACCCCTTCAAGCCCTGAGATTTTAAACCTTAAACTGTTCATTGTTATGCAAAGAGAAAGTTGTAGCTGCTTCAAGAATGACTCTTAGCTATCTGAGATTTAATGAAAGGAGAAATGACTCACTTGCAGAGAGGAGGAAACATTTCAGTGTCAAGTTGTTATCATCTTTTCAACATCGTTTATTTTGATCTGAGATTTTAAACAGTAAGTCATTGCAGAAATGAATAAATGGGTGGGAGGCCAGGTAAGGTGTTCAAAAGTGCATGGGAAAGTTATTTGTGAATATTACATTGCATGAAGACAAATGGAGACTGCCTAATAAATCAATAGTCAATATGTAGATGGATTTTTTTAAAGGTTAGATTTATAAATTATTGTTTGGACCTCTGACTGAAATGAAGCATATTTTGTTCTCAGTATAAAATCTTTTTATCTGACAAAATCTGATTAATATTGAAATGTTAACACTGAAATTAACATTGAAAAGAATCTTTTTGGCTGAAAGAATAGTCATATTTTTATGAAGAGCATCACTCTCTCAGCAGTGTCTTGCGGAAACAGAATTTGGGTGGACTTTCATTTGCGTGTTGCTGATGGGTCTTCCATTGCTCCTAGGAAAGCTTGATTCATATTGCTGAACCTACTAGTGATTCATGAAAATCTAATGCAGATGTACTGAGATTTCTGTTAGTTATAGTAATCTTCAGTGTGCCTATGTTGCAGAGAAATTGTCTGGCATTGCTTGGTTGTTATAGAAGGTGACAAAGGAATGGGAGATTTATCTTTTGTATGTGCCAAACATTTTCAAGGAAAAAATGTGTTTGTAAAGTAGGCCAAACTAGATTAGCAATTATTACATAAGTGTCTTAATCCTTCCATAAAATAGAACACTTAGCTTTTAATGGCATACTTTATGTAGCACCCATTAATGTGGTTAAACTGTGAAGGTTTGTCAATATATTGTAGAAAAGGACTGTTATTTATGCTGTATTTACGAACACTCTTTCACAGGAGAAAAGTGGTGAAGTTCATTTCCTTACTTTCATCGCTGTTTCCATGATGAGACTGAGAAGTGCTCAGGTGTTTCTGAGAGTTCAGCTCACCAGTGTAATTGATTTGAGAGATCTCCAGAATATCTCATGGTAAAATTTCTTAATGCTGATCTCTCAATAAAATCTAGGTCAATTTCAAATAAGCAAATCTTAAGAGAAATGAACCCAATTAATGTTGTTAACAATTAGTGTATTCTATAATGACAGATATATATGAGAAGCTCTTGAAGAGTGATTTTATATTGAAAGTTAAGAATTCCTTCTTAGTACATGAGATACAAACCAAGACTCAAGGGGATATTTCTGATAGGCACAAGCACTTTCTATACAGTGGAAACAGACTAATCAAGAACAGCATCGTACTCTGTTGGATTTCATTTTCTCACAAAACATTATTATATATCTCTTTACTCATGAAATACTTTCTAGAAACTTCAAGACACGGTATTTTATTACATTAATTTTTATGAAGACCATGTCTATCTGCTGCCCAAGCTACTTATTTAATTTATTTCACCTAATTCATCTACTTATATACTTGATTTGTGCACTTCTGATATTCTAATGATTATGAAGCCATTTTCAGGTTAGATAATAAAAAATATGGCAAGTCAGTTCTGACATGGAGCAACACAGCAGAAGTATAGAACCCAGTACAATTGAGGGCCCACCAGACTGTTACATCGGTGAAATAAAATGTGATTTGTATTGTGAATATTTCCTGGTTTTTACTGTTTCAGAGGAGTCACTGCATTTTATCTGGGTTGTTCCTCCTTTATCATCTTTTTTTCTGCTTCTTTTTCCTGACTTCAGAAGCATATGAACATACATACACACACATAAAACCCATTAGGAAAGAGAGTCATCGCAGTTAAGATTTCTTTTGCAATCCACTGAGCCCAGGTCTCTTAAGTTAGATGGGTTTCATTCATTAGTGTTCTTGCTGGTCTCATTCATGCATGTATTTTTAATGTAAGGTCTTAAATTGATATGTACATCAGGAAGGGATAATGATTCCATTTTTTGATACTAATAAAGCAGATATCTATTGATGCGGTAAATGTGCCATATTAAAAGTATTTTGTGATAGAAATGTATCTGAGGTTTTTGACCTACCGTACTCAAGGTCTATTGTTAGACAAAATTTCTTTCTCTTTACTATAAAAAGAAGCTGCGAAATAAGCTTGTCATTTTGGTCTTCATTATTTCCAACTGTTTAAGCAGATCCAGTCACTAACAGGAATGTAAATCTTGAAAAAGAATGAAGTGATAGTAATTAATGAGCTTGAAGTTTATTTCACTCATAAAACAAAACAAAACAAAACAAAAACAATAGTCAATAGTCAGTAGGGAATATATTCCTTGATGTTGCTTTTCTGAATAGCAGTATTTTAAACATTTTACATATATTTGACTTTTTGGTTTGCAGTTAAAAAAAAAAAAAAAAAGAAAGAAAAAAACAGAAAGTAGCTAATTTTGTTTGCACTAGGAACTAGGAATGCTCAAAAGACTCTCTTGGCAGAGAAGCTGGCAGCCATGGATAACATACAAACCAAATTAGAGGCCAATATTGAATCAGTCTATTTGTTAAACCAACAGGTAAGAATACTAGAAGGAGAGTAGAGTCTGCATGATATTCATAATCTATTTACATGACTATATTAGAAAGCTATTAAATATTAGTGAGCATATGAGTAAAAAAAATGCTATCTGTTGAGTCAAAAGACAGTCTGATGTTGATGCAATTTTTCTATTCCCTAGAAATATTTCACAAAAGAATCAAAAGAAATAACATAGAATTTACAACTTAACTACAAAGTACTCTTTGTATTTTGTTATAGCAATGAATTTCAAGTACTGAAGCAAGCCTCACAGTGAAAGTTATAATTTCTTCTTACATACTTTTAAATACCATATTCCCAGCTGCTGGGATCAAAAGAATATCTTGCATTTCTAATCTTAATATTTTATATTTAAAAACACATTGATTCCCATAAGACTACTTAAATGAATAACAAAGAGTAGCCTGTATCATCTTTTACTGTAGCAGTCCATGTCAGCTTTAAATACTTGCTAGTGTAAAAGAGCTTACAGAACAAAATTTGGATATATGCAAATACATACATACATACTTATATATATATATATATATATATATATATATATATATGTATATATATATATAATCCCAGACAAAGCACATTTTATGCATTTTTTGTCGTATGGAGTCACTATCTTTCTTTGTCTAAAAAAAGATGATAGAAGCAACCACTGATAGTGACTGATCATGAAAAGAAACCCCAGGAGCATAGACACACTATAAAAAGATCTAGGAGGAAGTCATTATGCTGTTGAGGGAATAAGAAATTTAAGTCAGAGAGTTGTGAAATGTTCTCATTATAGGTCATCTCAGTAATTATCTGACATCTACAGATGGAGTCACTTCTTAATCAAAAGAATGAATCATTACTGATATTGATTCAGACCAAGATGTTTGAAATAATGAGTCCAGTAACTCGAGTATAAATTTAGAGGTAATTTCAGCAACTTCTCTGCTAAAGTTTCAGACTAAATAATAATGAAATATCTATTACATTGCATGATAATGATAAGAAAATGTCCAGAAGAGCATGAACTAAATTGCCCCATCATAATCTGCATGTTAGGATTTAAACAAAAAAAAAAAAAAAAAAAAAAAAAGTCACTAATGTTTACTATACCATGGACACTATAGCTTAATTAGTATCTACCAGAATAGAATACTGCGTTCTCTCTAGTACAATAACTGTAGCTAGCTCTGCCATTAGATTTAAGAATCTGTAAGTATTTGCTTTAGATTTTTTTTTCTTTTTTTTTTTTTTTTCTGCAGTTCATATTCTGACTGTGAAAATCGCTTTGAATAACTATCTAGCATGCAATGTCTCAGAGCAGGAACAACTATAAAAAAATGTTATACAAGTGCACTTAGACAAGTATCTAGACTACAAGTAAAAAATAAATAATAATTAAAAAAAAATACATAAACAGGAACTGCACTTGAAGGCAGGTATACATTTTTAGACAAACACTTTGTTTCAAAAATTCATCTCCTTGGGAGATGTTGCTTTTTACAACCAGAGGAGCAATGGTAGAAACAGCCTCTTGTCTCCAGAGATGACTGGGTTTCTTTCTCTTTAGGAGTTTTGGCAGTTGCCCACGATGTTGTTCTTTGAATAAATGTAAAACTACTTTCTTGTCTGTCTGACAACTTTGTGAAGAAAGAACTAACATTGGCTGAAATTCATCCTGATCAGTGAGGTCATTCCAAGGCCTAGAAGGTAGGTACTAGGTCATAAAATCTATTCCCTCACTAGCAGTGGGTGTCTATAATTGTCAGTCATCATAGCAAACACATTTCTTTCCCATATGAATTCTAGTTATGAGTCCTTATATGACTGTGAAGTCCAATATCTGTGAGAAATGCTCCCCCATCCCCTCATGAGTAGTTTTAAATGCAATTAGGCCATCATATCTTCTTTTCTAATCTTTTTTTTTTTCTTCCTTTTTTTTTTTTTTTCCTATTAAGTACCGATGGAAATACAATATATTTTAGGTTATACTTCATTATTTCTTAAGCAGAGCACAGACAGATTTCATTTTAGGACTGAATTCTTTTTGAAAATAAGGCATTTTGACTCAGAAAGCAACCTTTACAGATTTTTTTTCCATTGCTTTGATCCATGACATATTTGTCCCTCTGCTGCTTGTCAGGCTCAACCCTAAACCAAGTAGTGTCACTCAGTCCTGATGATCCTAATGCTAAATACTCAGATTTCTGGAATTTAAAATAAATAAATAAATAAATAAATACTCATTTGTATTTGCATTTATATATTTTTGGCTAGCTAATACTATTTTTGTTCTTATGACAGCATTGTCTGTTAGCATAAATTGCTCTTCTTATCACAATATTTTTTCACTGTGAAATAAACAATTATGTCTTCTTTCAGACATAATTTTACTTGACTAAGTCATCTAAGCTCTTGTAGTCCCATCACAGGAGAGCCCCCATTTCTCCAAATTAGGCTCTAGTTGTTCTAGTGTGAAGAAACAATATGATTTTAAATGTGGCTTATAATTTCATTTCAGCTGTTTAGAGAAAGTTATGTAAAATCTATACTGAAAATGATATTATGACCAAAAATGATGAATAATAAGATAAGAAATATAAGTGGGATTGTAAGCAGGTGTGTCTGTACCCAAGAAACTTTGGGGAATTTTACACAGTGTTTTTTGGAGTGCACACATTCATCTTCTGTCTGAGAGGATTTGAATTGGCATTTGGTGCAGATGCCTAGGTCTTGGCAGCAGGGAGGCTGTAGAGTAGCCTTTGTGAGGAGCTCAGGCTGCCCCATGCTGGTTTCAGCTGGTTCCAGACAGATCTAATAGCCCAGCTGCAGGGCACAGCTGAGCCCAACAGTCAAGCTGGTGGCTCCTTGGGGAAAACCTGCTTAAGAAAGGGGTAGTATGAGGGAACAGACATAGTATGAGGGAACAAAAAGAGTGAGAAATAGCAAACAAGGTCAGAAGATGAAGACAGAAGAAGAAGAAAACAGAAGAAGAAGAAGAAAGAAGAAGAAGAAGAAGAAAGATGAAGAAGAAGAAGAAGAAGAAGAAGAAGAAGAAAAAGAAGAAAGATGAAGAAGAAGAAGAAAGATGAAGAAGAAGAAGAAGAAGAAAGATGAAGAAGAAGAAGAAGGAGGAGAAGAAGAAGAAGAAGAAGAAGAAAGATGAAGTTGAAGAGGTGTTTCATGTAAGAGCAGATATCCACACTGCAGACTGTGAAGGCCTTGATGCACATGGTTATTTCTGAAGAACTGCAGGTTGTGGAGAGCACGAGTTTGAGCAGAGGAAAAGTGTGAGGAGGAAGTGGCAGAGAGCAAGTGTTATTCATAGACCACAATCTCTCTTTCCTCATCCCCATGTGCCACCTGAGTGAAGAAGTGAAGCTGAGGCTGGGAAAGAGGGAGGAAAGGTGTACTTTTGTGTTTGTCATTTTGGTTTTCACTACCTAAGTCTATTTTAATTGACAATAAATTATTTTTCTCGAAGTTGAGACAATGGTATTTGTTAATCAAACTCCCTGTCTTCATCTCAACCCATGAGCTTTCTTTTTCCTGTGTTTTTCTATTTTCTCCCCCTGTCCCACTGAGGTGGAGAGCTGGAATGAGCTGCAGGTGGGAGTCTGTCTCTTTAGCCAATCTGGCTAAAAGTCTAGATGGGACTCTTTTATGGTCTGCTATTACAGTATTGCTTTGTGTAGCATAATAAAATACTCACTGGGGCAGAGAGACAGAAGAGTGAAGATAAAGCCTAATAAGAGGGTATTTATTGAAACAAAGAAGCAGAGAAGTACCCTTCCTTATCTCTTACTGCCTCATGACTGCAGCATTGACTGTCATCAGATTCCTCAGAAAGACAAGATAATCATTTGAAAGCATCCTATTTCACAGCTGTGCTTTTGCACCAGTAAAATATTAGATAAGATGGTCACTTTCAGCAGATCTACTTACTTGATACCCAAGGTATCAATATACCCATATAATCTCTGTTTCAGAGTCTGTCTCTGAGAGGCTATTCATACCATCATAGCAAGTATGGGATAAGTCGCTTCCTGCCCTTTACCTTTCTTCATGGTCAGTTTGAGCCATCCTTAGTGCCAAGCATATAGCTTGAGATTAATAAAATTTATTACACAGTACTAAAAAGCTAGGACATTGAGAAACAATGACAACAACAAAAATCAAACTAAACACACCTCTTCTTCAGTCTGCTCTTACAGAGGCACAAACAACATTGCATACTGCATATTGGCTTGGCTTTGGGCAATGGTGGGTCCCTTTGGAACCAGCTGAAACTGGCCCTTATCTAACGTGGGGCAGCTTCTGGACTCGTCAGAGAAGTCACCCCTGCAATCCCCCACTACCAAAACCTTGCCATGTAAATCCAATACACCATGAGAGAAATATAATATGAGTGATCATGATGCCTATTTCAGATAAATTTCAGCTCTCACCACCTCTATTTCTGGCTTTTCAGAAATAGTGAAGCAGCAGCAAAATTTGACAGATATCGCAGAAATATAAATTGCAGGATGAAGGATATCTTCTTGCATTTTTTTGAGGCAGATGAAACTAATAACCCATTATGGCAAAATAATAAATAGGCCATTCATTCGGGTCTTGGAATTACTCAGGATGTATCACTGTCCAGTTGGTGTTTGCTAATCTGTCCTTTCATTTACTTCATTTAAGTGTTTTGTTTGTTTGATTTTTGTTTTAAATTTACTTTCAACTTATTTTCCCACATGCAACAGTAAGAATATATGCAATAATTTTAGAAATATTTTTAAAGTGGAAGCATTAGTGTTTAAAATAAAGTAAAAAAGCTATTAGCTAATACATAATAAATCCACAAACTATTATGTTGTCTCTTCTTCATGGCCATTTAATTTTGCATGCACATAACCAATGTTTTACTAACAGTACCAAGGGTTTCATATGTAAGACATTATTCACAGTATGTTTCCTGTTATTTTGCATAGTGTTATTCTTTGTGAAAATAATGTTTTGGCCTCAGGAGAAATATTGCAATTGAATGCACAGCAATATGTTTTTGGTATGGGGCCATGGTAGTACTATGATTTAACTTTTTTCTTTTTTTTTTTTCTTCCTTTTTTTTTTTTTAATTTACCTTGGCAATCAAGACAACAGAGCCAGGATACAAAATGTAAGGAGGTGGTAAAATAAGGATATCATTTTGGTGTTTAATTTGCAAATGTTAATGTGGTTAATGTGTGTTAATGTGTGTTAATGTGGTTAAATGTGGTGAAATGAGAGAGGAAACTGCCTCCTTTTCTGACCGTCTTGGTTACATACACATTCTATACATGTTTCTGGAAATGTGATTACATAGCCGTAATATATAAATTTATTTTTGGAAATAGGTGGGCCGAGCTAAAATTATTACTGTTAAGTTGATTGAAATGTTGAAGATTAGCACAAGGAATAAAAATTAAACTAATTTAAACTTTATGCTGTATTTTTTGCCAACAGACTTGTGTCATATCATTGAAAAGGCATGATTCATCATGTTCTATTCGTTTCCTCGTGTACCAAAATGGATCATAATTAGCACTAATGACAATGTTAAATACAGCAATTTGAGTGACTGCTAATAAAAAGTATCCAACCCACAGAAATCTATGCTATTACCTTTTACATATTATATATATTAGGCTCATCTATAATATGAGCAAACAAGTAAAATTTCACCTTAAATTGAGCTCAGAAAGGATCTGTCAGTCAAATTTTAAAACAATAAAATGTTTTTTTTTTAGAAGTCAAATCATTCTGCATGCAATATTCCAGTTGTAAGAGCCAAAATCATTCTCTATGGAACACCATATGTCCCAAATAATTTTGCATAAATCTCCATGCATTCCCAACCTTGATGTTTATGCACATCACCTTGTTGTTACTTACTTTACGGAAGCCACACTCTTCTTTCAGACAAGCAGAAATCATCCCCAGAGAAGTTGATGGGAATTATTCACATATGTCAGCATTGGTTCTGAATAGAATGCAAATACTTACTAAACATGTGCATGTTTTAGACTGCAGTTCTGCTAATGTTAATATATTCCTAGAGTATACCGAATACAGTTTTCAGGTTTATTTTATTTACTTTAACAACCTAACAATTCCTGAGAAGTACTTGTTTTCTGTTTTTTTTGTTTGTTTGTTTGTTTGTTTGTTTTGTTTTTTTTATGTTTGTTTGTTTATTTTAAATTTATTTACTACCTAGAAAGGAAGTCAAGTTCATAACTCTGGTGGCCATAGGCTTCTACTTCCTTATGCAACTAATGTAGTAGAAAGAGAAAGGAAGGTCCTACAGCTCCTTTCATACCATTAGTAAATGACCAACCACATTCTGGAATGTCCCCTCAAGTTTGTAGAGAGTCATGAAATCATGAAATCTTCTTGCGCAAAATGCCAGTTAGTAGCAGTTTCATCTTTATGGACTCTGTTAGGAGTCCACCTCTTCACTACAAAATACACTGGGAACTGTGCTAATTTCACTTATACCTCAGAAAGCCACTTGGTAGGAAAAACTTTTGGATATAATTAATTATGTGAATTTGAAAGAAAAAGCTCTGTATCCTAATATTAATATAAATTACTAATAACAATAACAATAACAATAATTCCCATGCTTCTGGTGTTTCTGCAGTCAAATTCTGTGTTCCTTTTGTCCTTGATATGGAAAAGATCACTCTGGTATTTTCCACTCACGAAAATCTATATATTGGACTTAAGAGCTTTTTAAAATTAGCTACAGAGCTTACAATGTATTGTTGTATGGCTCTCTTGATTAAACATATCCATCTCATAAGCAAAATCGCTTCATGTTGTAATTTTGAAACAGCATATTGGAGATTCACAGAAAAGATTGGAAGCAGCAGTAATCAACTGTTCCTTTTGGTAACTAAATAAATAAACACTAAGCATTTGTGAGTTGTGTAAATATGTCTTTTTATGAAGATATGGATAAGATTCTTATGAAATTTCTGAAATAGCTATTTTTGAGATGCAAATGTAAGAAATAATATATGGTCATCTGCAAGTTTTTGCAACAGCTTTTAGTATATGGAAAAAAAAGTATTACATATTTTTAATGCATGAGAACTAACATCGTATCACAATGGTGCTGACTTTAAGCATTAGAAGCCTTTTGGTCAGACAAAATTTTCCTCTTTCCAGTAGTTGTATCTGCCTTTTTGCTCAGACAGTCAATCATGTGTGCAAATATAATTAATCAGATGCTTAGAAGATGATTGCCAGAGTCACTGAAAACCAACTGCTTCACTTTAACTTAGTTGGGTTTGACTGGGGGGTGATTCACACTTTCAAAAATCAAAATTTTATATATGTGAATCTGAAACACTGTTTTAAAGATGCTTGTGGAAAAGCAAAGGATGGGTAGAGGCATACACTTGACCCACACATACACAATTCTTTCAATGTGAGTTGTGTTTGTTCTCCTGTCTTTCCACAGGAATATGTGATATCAACTATATCATATTCATGTTTCTTTTCAGTATACACCTCTATACACTGAACAATTGGCACAGACAAAAACACAATTCAAACTCAAAATCAGTATCAACAGTCTGAACTGCACATAGCTAGTACTAGTCAGAATATATATGTTAGAGCTCAATACAAAGAAAAACAAAGGCAAAGGGATTTTAATTTACACAGGACTTTGTCTTCTAATCACAAGTTCGTCACACATATCCTGTATTTATGCAATAGACAAAAAGATACCTCAAAGGGGAAAATGGAACTTCTAATAAGGATGAACGTGGAACAACCAAGGATAAACAAACACGACAGACTGGATAGAACGTGTTGGAGAACTTTCTGCACAGCTAGAGGAAACCACAGTTTATTGAAAAGTAAAACTGAATAAACTTAGATGTGAAATATACCACACTCATTTAACTTCAAAAAAAATAGGGAATGGTTTGGCAAAGGCAGTAAAACTGAGACGAAAGTTTTGTTTTGCTTTGCTTTTTCCTATTTTACTAGTCTTTGGTTTCTAGTTAATCCATTCAGTATTAAGTTCCTAAATTATTGCCTTGTACCTTTTTAATACCAAAGAATAAAAGAACATTAGAGGCTTTTTTTACATCCCATATCATACTCCTTAAGTATTTGTTCAAGGAATATCTAAAAAAGCATTAAAATAACTGAAATGGATCCCATATGTTTTGTTTAAATATACTACATATACTATAATTTTTTTTTCTAACGTAAGAGAACATCTGTACTTTATAATGTTTTTTTTTGTTGTTGGTGGTGGTTTTTTTATGTAATATGAGGCTGCTTTTCATACAAAATTGTTGGTCCAACATTATATTATATATTCTTTAACTGTAGTAGTGCATTTCAAATTATTTTGTTGAAATTAGCTTAAAATTGATGGCTTTCTTTTATGTTTGTGCTTAATTTTTTCCAATAATACTTGAAGATCAGCATGCATTAATAGCTGCAGGGCATAAAGAGACTAGAGGAAATTAGCTGTCACCCACAGCCAGTGATCCTGTGTTCTTATAAACATAAAGGACTAAATTGTCTTTTATGTTGTCCATGCATGCAGATCATGTCATTTTCATTAAAAATTAGAGATCATGCATATATAGTACAATTGTTTATGGAGGTGTTGGAATTAATAAAATTTTAAAGCAAAGACTAAACTCCTTTTGTGTTTTGCTTTGTTTCATTGTTTTGTTTTTGTTAATTGTTTGGATTTTATTACCGAAATACGCAGTTGTGTATGAATCTTAAATTGAATCTTGCTAATTCTCTGCTGATATATTTTCTGTCTTCTGCAAATATTTTCTTGTCCTGTGTTCATAGCATGAAGGAAGTAATTTATAAACTGATACAGGCTGTTTAAAATAAACCTTTATTTGCATCGGGTTTATTTGTTTAAATCTGAATTTTGGCCTCAGACTGATAATCAAATGTCAACTAAGTGATTACAAGTACAGACATATTAATAAGTTACTGTAATCAGACCTAATTGGCTTAAGCTTTCAAACAAGTACAATATAATTATTTTCTTTTGTATCAAATTGCAGTATGATATGCAGTATCTTTGTCTACACATCTCTAGCAGGACAAGACAATGTAACACAGAATGTCCTCCAGCTCTGCTGACTTCCGCTGATATTGTCACTTTACTTTGTGTCATTCCTCCCCTAGTGTTTTCTCTGCCCAGCAGCTGATTACATTGCTGGTAGTTAGTCTTTAGAAACATCTTGTTCAAATTACCATCCTCCTTCTCTTGTGTCTGTCTAAAAAACATCTTTTACACCTCAAGGCATTAAAACATACTCTCACTGATCAAACATTTTACCATAGCAGATGGAACACAGTATTAGATGGAATAAAAAAATATATAAATAAATTAAAAAAAAAAAAAGAGAGAGAGAGAGAGAAAGAAAAAGAAAAAACACACAAACTTCAGTATTGACCTTTTTGTTTCACTGTCCATCTTTCACAGTGTTATTTAACTACAGATCTTATGTAAATCTGAGTGAAGCCTTAGCTTTAATAACTACAGAACTGCTCCAACATTGCCAAGACTCATAAATGATTAAGCCATTCTATTTCATACAGAGCTCTACAATATCTTGATTACATCCTGCCTTGAGGTTTTGTCAGTCACCACTCAAGCAATATTGATATGCATTTATAGAACTATTTTTGGAGCAGGGAGTGATTTGAAGCTTATATGGCAATGCATTTACTCACACCATTGAGTTTTTAGTATGTTTCCCTTCCAAACTGTGCCATGCATCTGCTTGTTCTTAACACTTTAGCAGGTGATAGGGCAATCTTTCATTAAAATTGTTATGATTAGTGCAAAGTACACCTAGTTTTTTATTCAATGCTTTTTTTTTTTTTTCAATGCTTTCTGAGGCAGACTGTCTGTTCCTACACTAGCACTTTTAGCTTCTAAAGTCCCAACAGAGTTTAATCAATGTCCATCATCCTTCCAAGTGGTATTTCAAACAGCTGTTGACTTCTACTCAGTAGCATGGAGGTCACCAGACAGCCTAAGGAACTCTCCATCTCCACCTGACATCTGTTTTCTGACTGTCTTCTAGAGGCAGAAATTGACTCACTGGCTGTCTTCATCAAAGACAAGTTACAGAGCCCTACTTGGCTCTACCAGTTGTCTTGGCAAAAATTATTGTACAGCAAGAAACAATTACATACATTTGCATTGTAACAAGATATCTTAACCTAAAATATTTAGCAAAACAATAAATGAAAACCATTGCTTTTAATGCTATAAAACACTTCAAATAATTATTAGTTCTTTATATAAGTAAGGACTGACACATTTCACAGTTAATACATGACAAAAAGGCAGCCCAATTACTAGCTTTATAGACTTCCGAGAGTAGCATCGTGTCTGAATACACGTTACTGGCTCTTTCTTTTTCCTTTCCAGGTATTTAAGAATGGTCTTCCAAATCTTCAGAAAGGTATGGTTCAGTTTCCTGTAGTGCTGCTTACATATATTCAGGAGTTAGAAGAAAATCAGCTAATAAAATTTTTAATAACAATTTTGTGTAAAAAGCTACCTAACTCTTGACTTAAAACACACTTTTTCCTAGGGGTGGGGTGAGTGACTAAGTACAAAATATTCCTTAACATTGTATTGGGTTTACATGGCAATATTTTTGTAGCAGGGGGCTGCAGGGGTAGCCTTTGTGAGAATCCAGAAGCTGCCCCATGTTAAATAAGGGTCAGTTTCAGCTGGCTTCAAAGAGACCCACCTCTGGCCAGAGCCAAGACAATAAGTGAAGTTGTTTGTGCCTCTGTGAGATCAGATTGAACAAAGGGGGAAAAACTGCTGTACTAGAGCAGCTGGGAGAGCAAGGAGTTAGAACCAGCCCTGTAGATCCCAAGCTCAGTACAGAAGGAGCACCAGGCACTGGAGCAGAAGTTCTCCTGCAGCCTGTGGAGAGGCACCTGGTGGAGCAGGCTGTCCCCCTGCAGCCCATGGGTCCCACAGCAGAGCAGATCTCCACACTGCAGCCCATGGAGGAGCCCCCAGTGAAGCAGGTAGATGTGGCCTGAAGGAGGCTGTGGCCCATGGAGAGCCCGCGCAGGAGCAGGCCTCTGGGCCAGACAGACTCTGAGCCAGAACTGTAGCTGGTGGAGAGGAGCCAATGCAGGAGCATGGGATCTGGGAGGAGCTGCCACCCAAGGGGGGACCCAGGTTGGAGCAATTTGCTCCTGTTGGAGGGACCCTGTGGTACAGACCCATGTTGGAGCAGTTCTTGAAGAGCTGTTGCCTGTGGGAAGCCCACACAGCATCAGTTCAGGAAGGATGGCATCCCATGGGAGGGACATCACATGGAGCAGCGGCAGAGAGTGACCGTGAAGGAGCATCAGAGACAAAGCATTAGGGTCTGACCACAGCCTCCATTCCTAGTTCCTCAGAGCTGCTCAGGGCTGGAGGGAGAAGGTGTGTTTAGTTTGATTTTGTTGTTGTTGTTGTTTCTCACTGCTCTAGCTTGTTAGTACTAGCTAATAAATTTTTTTAATCTCCATATGCTGAGTCTGTTTTGCCCGTGACAATAATTGTCGAGTGATCTCCCTATCCTTATCTCAACCCTTGAGTCCTTTTCATCATATTTTCTCCCCTTTCCCTTTGAGGAGAGGGAGTGAGCAAGCAGTTGTAGTCGAGCTCAGCTGCCCAGCTGAGTGAAACCACCACAAACATATGAATACTCAAGTAGGAAATACTAGCAGCAGAGTAGTGTTCTAATAACTGCACAGTGACTATAATACCAATAATGTTTTTGTTTAAATCAGACTGAAGTACTAGTGTAATTTCAAGACTAGTTTTTGAGATGTGCAAGTTCTGTTACCCTTATTAAATAACTGGTGTTCATCAATCTACAACATGAGACATCTGTGCAAATAAAGAAACATTTCAGTATTTGCAGATATTTCATAATGAGTTTAAAATCTTAATATCATTTCTATATATTAATTACTTTTAAGTGTGAAAATTAGAGGTGTGGCATAATTCTAATTAAATTAGTACTTAATGAATACACTGAAATCAATTTATATTTGGCAGCCTGTTGGAAAAGATTCTGATAAGGTGACCTGCACACAAACAGACACTTACCAAGTTTTAATTAGCAAAGTAATGTGAGAAAATAAACCTTTAATATATCAAATGATTTTCTTTTCTGAGGAATCCTTGAGAAGATCTAAAAATGGTGAAGAAAAATATAATGTTTGAGAAAAACTGAGTATGTATCTCATTAGAAATTAGTCTTGGCGAGACACATACTATTTCAATATTGGCAAATATTTTCACAGGAAAATGGAGATATTGTAAATCTGAGGCTAGTCTAAGGTATTCACAATAGTAAAATACAAATATCCCTGGACTGTAAAATTGCAGTCATTAAGATCTGGCACATCTCAAACACAGTTAGTAGGACTGCCAGCAAAAGTACTAAAAAGCAAGTTGTCTAAATATGGAATCTATTTAATTTCTACTGGTGATAAACAATATATACAACATTTATTTCCTTCTTCATTTCAGAAAAATAAATAAATAAATAAATAAATAAATAAATTTGTATTCCTTTTGTCCTTGGAAAGGTGAAATTAATGATCAGATAAAAATTGAAGATCTACCTGTGAGTGATCCCTTCTATAGTGATATCTTTATTCTCAGTGGGTCTGGCCAGTTAAGAAACTGGAGGTGAGCTTATCAGGAAGAGAGATAAATATCCACTCATATTTTCAAGCCACAGAACTCAGCTGATTTTCCCAAAACACACTTTCTGTGACCTTGGTTATCTAAGGTCATTGACCACTTAGTGGATTGCTTTCAAAACCAAAGTACACGTCTGTAAAAATATCTCAGAAATACTGGAACTGCAATGCAGTTGCAATAAATATTTCAGAGTACAAATAATTATACAAAATGAACTTTTGAAAAATAATTGGAATCACAGAGATTTAATTAACTCTGAAAGTGATTATAATGAGAAATACTTTGAGAAACTCTGTGATAGCTATTATTTAAAAGGCTTACTATAAAGACTACTTGATACCTCCATTCTATTACAACTTCCAAGGTTTACTACCTGTATAATCTTGCCAAACTTGAACTTCTTGGATATCAATTTGACACTTCTGATGTTTCTAATGAGCATGTTATTTTGCCCATGGTAAGAAATTATAAATAAGTTTCTGTTTTCAGAGTTTTTGTTTGGTTAATTTTGTTTGTTTTACACCAAGACTGTTTTTGATTGAAAGATACTACCATACCAGAAATGTAAATCTTACTGTCTTTAGAAAAATCTTTCCTAATTTAAAAAATTTACAAATAACTGAAAAATCAGCATTCACTGTCATATGAAGAAATGTTTAAAACTGAATGCTAACAGATGGCAGACAGTTGGATGTATGTCTATAAGGGCAGAGAATGCTCCAAATTAAACTTCTTCACTTTTTCAGAAATTTGCTAGCTGCAAATGGCAGGGGATGACTGTAAACTCTGATAGCTCAACTTGCTAGGCAAAACCAGCAAATCCTGAATGTTCCAATCAAGAGTTCTTTCCACCATTCCCCTATATCTCCCTAGCCCTCCAGGGTAAATCACATACTAAAATGAGAGCAAAAATAGTGGGTCTAGTTGCTTATGAACATAAATTATGAGTAGGATACCAAAGTTTCTCAAGAACTGAAGTGAAATATATTTCTTTTATACTGTGGTCCCCACAAGAGAAAATCTAGACATAATAGTTTCTGATAATTTTATTGGGAAAAATGGAGCTGAGTAAGCACTGAGACAGAAATTGAAGTGAAGTATCTGGAATAGGAAATGACTGGAAACTCAGCAAAGAATAGTTTATATAATGACATCTGTGAAGAAAGGTGACGGGCTGGGAAGGTTAAAGCAAACAGCTGAAAGGGAGACAGGTTAGAGTATCAAGGGAGGCAAAGATGAACACGAATTTCCAAAGATAAGGGGAAAACATTTTGTTTATTAGGAAATACTCTTGAATGGAGGTTTGGAATTTCTATTATTGCTGAGTAAGCAAATATCTACTGACAAAAATGCTCTAATTCTCTTTTGCATAAGGCGTAGCAACATGACTGTGAAAATAAATACTGTATCCATACACTAGACAATTACAAAGCTTAGGATCCAGCTTCCTGTGGATTTTCTTCTCTGTATTACGACCATATTTGTTTTACACTGAGTTCTTGTCTCAGGAACTAGGCACAACAGATCTAATTCGGGGATAGATCAATTCTGTATGACTAAGGACCCCATTATCATGAGCTTGTAACAAATACTTTGGGAAAGGGTAGAAAGTTGTTGAGAGAGATGCAGAAGAAAGAAGGGTTTATCTCTAGGCAATAGTAACTGAATAAGGGGCCAAAGAAGAATCTCTGAGGAACTTAGACTTTGTCTCCTCAGAATGGAATTTGGACAGTGTACATTCAAAAAGGCTTGTGGCCAAGCAATAACAATGAGAATGCAAATGTTGAAGAGCGTCATTCTTGAGAACCTTGTTGGGTAACAAAGTGAGGCCACTGAGATAGATGCAGTATGTAACCCTATCATTCAGGTTTGCATGCTGTTGTGCATAACCAAAAGTTACCTAACTTTTACATTTCCTAAATTTTAAGCACTTTACATTTCAACCTAAACAATGTTCTTTTGATATAAACCCCATATTTCTGTGAAGGTTTCGACTATTTCAGAGTTGTATGCATTTCATTACATATTCCTATAAGCAGTGTTCATGCTTCGGTTAGTGCTCAGAGGTTACCACTTTATATTAAATGAAAATTAAATGAAAATTAAATTAAATAGTTTAGAAGTTTATCTCCCTTGTTAGATTAGTGGGTGCCTCAGTTGTTCTTGCCTTTCTCCTGATGGATATTTTAAAGTTTTTCCACTTCAGGATAAACGTCCATGTACAGCAGCATCTGTGCCAGCTGAGAAAGATTATGACCCTAATGAGTGTGACCCTGCTATATCTTACCCCTCATTTTTCTGCCTACTCAGCTGTTCCTACAATAGTTTCATAATCCATTTAAATAAAAATGGTCTAGATTAACTAAATCCTTCAGCTCATTTAACCAGCTGAATTTTAACTGAAATGGGTGAATGAGGAAATGTGTGAGTAGTTCCATGGGTAGTTTTGTCTGAGAGCAGGAAGGTAGGCAGGCTTGACAGCAAGCCAGAGCAGTACCTCTTCTGATGGAACAGCAGCAGAAAGATTATATTGTGCCTACAGACTTGGACTAAAATTTAAACTAGATTTAGACCTGCTTAGAATATGACTGTGTAGAACATTCAAATAACTTACATGATCTGAAATGAACTTACATGGTCTGAAATCTGAAGACTGGCTAAGAATGACCCTCACGCTCACTTTTGTCTTGTACATCTGGCTAATATCTTTCAACGTTGTAAGGAGCCCTTTAGATGAATGAGTTTGCAGATCCAGCATGATAGATCCCCCACTTTTTGTAGACACAGCGGTAGGCAGCAAGATTCTATGCTGTTTCAGAACAAGCAACATAAGAAGTGGGCTGCAACAGACAATGCTCTGAGAGTCATGGGCAGAACTTATCTTAATAATTAGGAGTATTGCAATTCTAGGGGTTACAAAGCTTAAGCAACTGCCTAAGCTAGCTTTTGTTTGTTCTGAACACCACAGTGCAACTCACTGACTATACAAATCTTACCCTGATTATCTGATCCCACTGAGCTACACTTCTAAGAGGGAACAAGATGCCATGATACAAACTCAGAATCATGGTTTCATGTGTCTGGAATGGTATATAAAAGCTTGCATTTTGGCGTGTCTGGTGAACTTTATTTTTATCAAGACTTTTTATCAATATTCCATGTTTGTAGTCCTTGGAATTGTGGACTAAAGCTTAAAAAATAAGCTTAAAAAATAAGACCAAAAATAAATATTAATTATTGAAAATTTTCACATATAGCCAAGTACTAGGGAAAAGGTGTCAACTTGTCTCATATGATTTTCGTAGCTAAACTTCCTCAGGAATTTCTATCCGAGGTCCTTCCTTAACTTTCATTTCCTCTGTCCAATTACAAGAAGAGTTGTAGGTGTCCTCCCTTAAGAAATCTGACAATGTGAAAGTAGCAATATGTTCACAGAACTTAATATAGGTAGGCAGATAGGCAGTAAGAGTAACTAGTAAACTTGTACACTAGTAAAGAGTGCTGATCTATTAAACCAAATGTGCAGGTAAAGCTTGACACTTCTTTTTTTTTCAGGTGAAACAGTTAAGTGCTCTCAGGTAGGAGCTGCAAGGCTTCTGTCCCTATTTAGCCATAGTACTATAACAAAGCAAAGCAAAACAAAGAAACAAAACAAACAAAACAAACAAAAAACAAACAATCAAACAAAAGCAAACAAAACAAAAAAAAAAAAAAGGAAAGACTGGAACCTTCTGCAAACTGAAGGACTAACATGGTTTAGTCTGGGGGAATATTCCCCCAAAAGAAAAAAAAAAAATAAAATGAAAACTAACGTTCTTTCCCTGGTAATCAATAGCCATTCCTGTCAAGACTTCCACTACAGTATCCACTATTACCCCTTGTGATATTAGTGCTTATAATATAAGTCACTTAGCAGCCATCAGATGGTAATTGTTCTCATATACAAATGACAGATCTGAACTGGCAGTCATGACATGAAATACTCTATCTTGTATCACCAATCCCCCAAGCAGTCCATTACTCACTACAGACCAATAAACAATTAACTATATATATATCTCTTTTTTTTTTTTTTTTTTCTGGAAAATAATTTTGAGCAGTTGTGTTATAAAGTTCTGAAATCTGAGTTGTACAAAAAACACTACTACCTCACTTTTAGTTAGGTTACTGTGATTTGTTTTGTTTTGACTTGCCGAGACTATCGGCTCCGGGGCAGACGTGTTCTACAGAGGAGCGGGGATCAGGACAGGCAGGGCTTTTTTTTCCGTCATCGAGCCCACTTGAGGAAGCCACCAGGACCCAGCAGCCCTCGCGAGGGAAGCTCCACGTAGGCAGAGCCAGCAGCACCCCCTCCCCAGCCGTTCACAAGCTGCCCCTGGGGAGCATGGCGACCAGGACAGCCAAACAGGGTGTGGCGTGTCGGAAGGGAGTGGCATGGCAGTTTGTGGCAGTTTGTGAGGGCAGGGCGAGCAGGGAGGGCAGAGTGTTCCCCCTGCCCATACAAACAACTCCTCTAATGGCGGTCTACCGCTAGTTAGGCTGCAATGGTCTCCACCAGGCACAGCGCTCTCTCTAGAAAGTCTGTACACACCCAGACTGACTACCCACTCAAAAATGCAGCAGTTCAGGTCTCTGGATGGAGGAAGTGTCTGAGCCTGTTGCTGCCATCAGAGGGAGGTAGAGAGACTGTGTGCGTGAGGTGTGAGCAGGTGGATGACCTGGTCTGCCTAGTGGCAGAGCTCAAGGAGGAGGTGGAGAGGTTGAGGGCCATCAGGGAGTGTGAGCGGGATATAGACTGGTGGAAAAACGCCCTGCGAGGCCTGAAGGAGAGGTACCGGGGTGAGACCCCTTGCCCTGTCGCTGTCAGGCAGAGGGAGGGGACCTAGGAGTTGAGGAGGAATGGAGACAGGTCCCTGCTTGACCTCACCTACAATCCCCTGCTCGATCTCGCAGGCAACCCCCCCCCACTGGCCCCACCTTCACAGGTGCCCTTACACAACAGATTTGAGGCCCTGGAGCTTGTAGGCGAGGATGAGATAGAAAGTCTACCCAGGAGGATGCCTAGGGCAAGGAAGTCGACTCCACGCCTCAGGACTGCCTCCACCAAGAAAGATAGGAGGGTAATCATTGTAGGCGACTCCCTTCTCAGGGAAACAGAGGGCCCTATTTGTCAGCCTGACCCTACCTGTAGGGAAGTCTGCTGCCTCCATGGGGCCAGGGTCAGGGTTGTTGCTAGAAAGCTTCCCAACCTGGTTTGCCCCTCTGATTACTATCCTCTTTTGATAGTCCAGGCTGGCAGTGATAATATTGAAGAGAGAAGCCTGAAGGCTATCAAACGGGACTTTAGGGGCCTGGGATGTTTAGTGGATGGAACAAGGGTACAGGTAGTGTTTTCATCCATCCCTACAGTGGCAGGGAGGGGTACAGAGAGGACACAGAAAGCCCACCTGATAAACATGTGGCTCAGACGCTGGTGCCAACACAGAAATTTTGGTTTTTTTGACCTTGGGGCGCTTTACTTGGTACCCGGCCTAATGGCCACAGACAGGTCCCACCTATCTCTAAGGGGTAAACGGATCCTAGCCCAGGAGCTGGCAGGGCTTTTTTTCTGGTATTGAGGCGGCATTGAGAGGGCTTTAAACTAGGTAAGAAAGGGGATGGGGCTGAAATAAGGTTTATTGGAGCTGTGCCAGGGGGAGCAATGGCAAGGCTGGGGGAGAAGGCAGTGGCCCAACTGAAGTGCATCTACACTAATGGGTAACAAACAAGAGGAGCTGGAAGCCATTGTGCAGCAGGTAGGCTGTGACTTGGTTGCCATCATGGAAATGTGGTGGGACCACTCTCATGACTGCAGTGCTGCTATGTCTGGCTATAGGCTCTTCAGAAGCAACAGGCAGCACAGAAGGGGTGGTCGTGTGGCTCTCTACATCAGAGAGTTTTTTGATGTTGTGGAACTTGAGGGTGGGAATGGTAAGGTTGAGTCCCTATGGGTTAGGATAAGCGGGAAGGCCAACAAGGCAAGCATCCTGGTGGGGGTCTGTTATAGGCTGCCAAACCAGGATGAGGAGACGGATGAGGAATTCTACAGAGAGCTGGCAGAAGCTGCGAAATTATCAGCGCTTGTTCAGTGGGGGACTTCAACTTCCCAGTCATATCCTGGAAGCACAACACAGCCCAGAGAAAACAGTCTAGGAGGTTTTTGGAGAGCGTGGAAGATAACTTCCTGATGCAGCTGGTTAGTGAGCCTACCTGGGGAGGTGCCCTGCTAGACCTCTGTTCACAAACAGAGAAGGACTGGTAGGAGATGTGGTGGTCGGGAGGTGTGGTGGTCTTGGGCAGAGTGACCATGAAATACTAGGGCTCTATATTCTTGGCAAAGTCAGGAAGGGAATCAGTAAAACCGCAGTCTTGGACTTCCATAGGGCTGACTTTGAGCTGTTCAGGACACTGGTTGGTAGAGTCCCTTGGGAGGTGGTTCCAAAGCACAGAGGAGTCCAGGAAGACTGGGCACTCTTCAAGAAGGAAATCTTAGTGGCTCAGGAGCGGTCTGTCCCCACGTGCCCAAAGATGAGCCAGTGCAGAAGACCAGCCTGGCTGAACAGAGAGTTGTGGCTAGAGTTTAGGAGAAAAAAGAGGTTTTATAATCTTTGGAAAAGAGGGTGGGCCACTCGGGAGGACTATAAGGATGTTGCGAGGCTGTGCAGGGACAAAATTAGAAAGGCCAAAGCTCATCTGGAGCTCAAACTGGCTACTGCCATTAAAGATAACAAAAAATGTTTTTATAAATACATCAACAGAAAAAGGAGGACTAAGGAGAATCTCCATCCTTTACTGGATGCAGGGGGAAACTTAGTTACAAGAGATGAGGAAAAGGTGCTTAATGCCTTCTTTGCCTCAGTCTTTAGCAGCAAAACCAGCTGCTCTCTGGATACCCAGTACCCTGAGCTGGTGGAATAGGATAGGGAACAGAATGCGGCCCTCGTAATCTACGAGGAAATGGTTGGCAACCTGCTACAGCACTTGGATGTATGCAAGTCGATGGGGCTGGATGGGATCCCCCCGAGGGTACTGAGAGAACTGGTGGAGGAGCTGGCCAAGCCGCTTTCCATCATTTATCAACAGTCCTGGCTATCAGGGGAGGTCCCAGTCAACTGGCGGATAGCAAACGTGACACCCAAGAAGGGCCAAAGGGTAGACCCAAGGAACTATAGGCCTGTTAGTTTGACCTCAGTGCCAGGGAAGCTCACGGAGCAGATTATCTTGAATGTCATCACACGGCACTTACTGAGCAACCAGGCAGTCAGGCCCAGTCAGCATGGGTTTATGAAAGGCAGGTCCTGCTTGATGAACCCGATCTCCTTCTATGACAAAGTGACACATTTAGTGGATGAGGGAAAGGTTGTAGATGTCGTCTACCTTGATTTCAGTAAGGTTTTTGACACAGTTTCCCACAACATTCGCCTCAAGAAACTGGCTGTTCATGGCTTGGACTGGCATACGCTTCGTTGGGTTAAAACCTGGCTGGGTAGCTGGGCCCAAAGAGTTGTGGTGAATGGAGTCAAATCCAGTTGGAGGCTGGTCACTAGTGGCATCCCCCAGGGCTCAGTACTGGGGCCAGTCCTCTTTAATATCTTTATCGATGATCTGGATGAAGGGATCGAGTGCACCCTCAGTAAGTTTGCAGATGACACCAAGTTAGGTGCGTGTGTCAACCTGCTCGAGGGTAGGAAGGCTCTGCAGGAGGATCTGGATAGGCTGCACCGATGGGCTGAGGCCAACTGTATGAAGTTCAACAAGGCCAGGTGCCGGGTCCTGCACCTGGGGCACAACAACCCCAAGCAGAGCTACAGGCTGGGAGGTAAGTGGTTTGAAAGCTGCCTAGCAGAGAAGGACTTGAGAGTATTGGTTGATAGTCGGCTGAATACGAGCTAGCAGTGTGCTCAGGTGGCCAAGAAGACCAACAGCATCCTGGCTTGTATAAGAAGCAGTGTGGCCAGCAGGGCTAGGGAGGTGATCGTCCCCCTGTACTCAGCTCTGGTGAGGCCGCACCTCGAGTATTGTGTTTAGTTTTGGGCCCCTCACTACAAGAAGGACATGGAGGTGCTCAAGAGAGTCCAGAGAAGGGTGATGAAGCTGGTGAGGGGTCTGGAGAACAAGTCTTACGAGGAGCAGCTGAGGGAGCTGGGTTTGTTCAGACTGGAGAAAAGGAGGCTCAGGGGTGACCTTATCGCACTCTACAGGTACATGAAAGGAGGCTGTAGTGAGGTGGGGATTGGTCTATTCTCCCAGGTGCCTGCTGACAGGACGAGGGGGAATGGGCGTAAGTTGCGCCAGGGGAGGTTTAGGTTGGATATTAGGAAAAACTTCTTTACCAAAAGAACTGTTAGGCATTGGAATAGGCTGCCCAGGGAAGTGGTTCAGTCACAATCCCTGGAGATCTTTAAAAGACGTTTAGATTTAGAGCTTAGTGGTATGGTTAATGGGGGACTTGTTAGTGTTAGGTCAGAGGTTGGACTAGGTGATCTTGAGGTCTCTTCCAACCTAGACAATTCTGTGATTCTATGATTCTGTGTTTTACTTTGAAATCATTGGGAAACTGTGTATAGCCATTTGCTTCAAAAACATTGTGTCACTAAGCAATGACTCTTCATCTTACAAATTTGTATTGTCCTTCACCCAGGTGTAACCCATAGGAATTACTTACCTCCATCTGACCTGATAACACTGATAATTAAAATATTGAAATACTTCAGATTTTTTGTAACTACTTGTTTTGAAGACTAGTTCCATACTACCTCTGTTAACCTGTAGCAAAGACAAAATTATTTTTGTTGCAATGCATCAGATGACACAGTAAATATGATGTTTCAGGCTCAATACTCTTAGTTCCTGCAGAAGTGTTCCTTGCAATTTATAGCGAGAAATCCAATTCTCTAAAACCCTATTATTTCATATATAGAATTCAGCATAACTTCTCCCTCATGTACCCATTATTGGGTAGGAAGATTTTCTCTAGAAGCCTTTTTTTTTTTTTTTTTTTGACACAGCATTTTTGCAACTCAAATTGCAACTTGATATACCTCTTTTCCTATCTATTTTTTATGGTAATTAAAAGTAAATAAACTTTTTTTTTTCTTTTTTTTAACTTGTGTGGTCTCCTGGAAA